>NW_024870720.1:24020000-24477500 GCF_019054845.1 Dipodomys spectabilis | reverse complement strand
GAAACAGTCCTAGAATTTTGCAGAATGCTTACCATGTACATTTGTGCTTATTTACTAGAATGCATGAAATCCTTACTGATTTGTGAGATACCCTGTCTGTTTCTGTTTTGGATCTACAAGTCATCCTATTGGTTTAAGTTGACTCCTTCAGACTTGTTTAACAAGTTAGATTTTAATTATGTGGGATTTCCTCCTGTGACTGCATTTCCTTCAAAGGTACACCTAAGACATAAGAGTGGTTCATTTGAGTGGGAATCTCAAAGCAGTTGGACAGGCAGAGAAAAAGGATCACGTTGTTATTTGGGGTTAAGATGTATCGGTAAGTTCTAAAGTTTTTTTCCTGTGTAGCTTTAGATTTACTGTACCTTAGAACATGTAAAAACTGTTTAAAAATGTTAGCTGTATCCAGGAATTACTTTTTTGAAAATTTCACAGAAACTCCTAGATATTGTTTAAATAGTATTTTCTTATTTGAAGTTGCCTAAATAAGGTACTGGGCTGCTCAGCTGAATATTTTATGAAATAAACAATATTAAAGAGATGGATTAGTATTGTAACATATCTTTAAGGAAGTGTTTTGCTTCTTAAGGTTTCACTTTTCAAGAAGTGATTTGTGGGTACTTTAAGATGTAATCAGTACAAAAATTCCTTTTTTGTTTAAGAACTTTTTCATAACTGTATTTTCATGTCTATTATTGTATCTCTATTGGCTATTAAATATGATGTAAATCCCAAAGTCTTCTTTAAGAAAGTAAAGACAGTATTTCTCTATATTTTATACAGTTATAGAAATGTACTCACTACCTTACTTAGGTAACTGTAACTCTTATGTACATCACCTTGGCAATAAAATTTAAATTTAAAAATTAACTTTTCATACTTTTTTTTTTTGGGGGGTCTGGTCATGGGGCCTGAACTCTGGGCCTGGGCGCTGTCCCTCAGATCTTCAGCTCAAGGCTAGCGCTCTACTACTTGAACCACAGCGCCACTTCCGGCTTTTTTCTTTTTGCTTATGTGGTGCTGAGGAATCGAACCCAGGGCCTCATGCATGCAAGGCAAGCGCTCTATCACTGAGCCACCTTCCCAGCCCAACTTTTCATACTTTTGCATAAAAAGGAAACACTGTGGTGTAAGGCAACATCAGATGACACAAAACATGAAACACATGAAAATCATCACATAATGTGATGTGTTGATATGGGAAACTGAGTGTGTGTTGTATGCATTGTTTTTCTATAAACATAGCAAAACAAGATACTGGTAAGTTGTGCTGAAAGAGAGATAACTAAAAGCAAGGACAATGTGAGGATATGGTATAGCTGAATTTTATTTAAAATTTCCTATACATTAGAAATTATGGAATCAAAATTTAAGCCATTAAAAACATAAACATCTATGTGATAAGCTCATTTGAGTAGATATTTAATACCATGTGACAGTCTAAGTTTTTATCAATGGCATAAAATAAGCTAAATAACTTCATATTCATAAAGTAGGCCAGAGTATACTGCTAAAATTTATGAAGGAGTATATATACAATGCATTTGTTTTCATTTTACATGCAGAAAAAGATGCTACAAAGTTGGAACTGACTGATCTATTTTCAACTTGCAAAGACATACATGTAAAAATGCTTGATAAGGAATACAAAAAACTGATAAGTTTTTGGTTACAAAGTAGTACTTCTGAATTACATTCTATTATTTATGAATTGTGAATTACATTTAAGAATATTATATTTGTTAATATTTATTATGGATATTACATATATTTAATGAATATTATTCCTAAAATTTTATTGCAGTAATCTTCTTTTAGTAATCATTACATTTTGAAATATAAATGCTGAAATATTTTCATTTAAAGAAAATTTCTCTGACTCTTAAAACAAATGGATACATGTATGCAGCTAAATGTACCCCTAAAGTCATTAAAGGAAAATAATGGAATATATAAGTAATGAAATAGTAAAGGAGATTAGCAACTTTAGCTGTCCTCAGTCAATCTAATTTGGCCAGTCACAAAGGTCATTTCTTTAGTATTCTGTTTACTGAAGACTTTTTAGTACATTTTAACTTGTAGGCTACTACCACTAATAATAACCAGATTTCTTATTTTTGTTAATCCAAAACATCTACGATGCTTGATTCCTTTTTATAGTCTGAGTCACTAATTTTTCTGAGAACAATATAGTGAAACTTTGAAAATGATTTCTCCAATAATCTTAACACTATGACTGAGAAATGATGTATTCTATCAACCTAAATCAGAGTCAGAATTTCCAATGGGAAAGGAAGGAGCACATTCCAATGCCCTGAAAAGTGTTTTCAAGTTTCAACTCTTCCCAATTCTTCAACATCAGCGTACCTAAACCAGGCAGGGGAAACAAGCATGGAATTGTAATGTATGAAATTTACATAATTCTAGGTGATGTATGTCTAATTTTCCTTAAAGCTGAAATAACTTTAATTCAGAATGGGCTCCCTTGAATGGTTCAATTGCTTTTCTATCAAAACTTCTGGGCTTCTTTCAAGTTGTCCACTCTTAAAAGTTTCCACAAAAAAGTATGTTCCTTTCCTTATCCACCTTATTCTCCTCTTTTCTGAAGATAGATAGTCTACCACAAGACTCAGAGACATGTTATGGTATGATAATTATTCACCTGAAAATCCTGAAGGAGTTCAGAATTTCTCGGGTACACCAACAAAATATCCTTATCTACCATATTACACTAAAAATATGTGGCAAAAGTTTGAGAAATACAACTGAGATTCATAAGCTAAAATTGAGAATGCCGATTAAAAAAAGATTTAAAGTGACTGAGCATATCTCAGTTCTGAGACAAACCTAAGCATGTCTCCTCCTACCACAACAAACCTGATTTCTACTTTCTCCCCTTTGGTCTGTGTTTAAGAAATGATTAACTGATAATAGAAGCCATGCCTCAGACTATCAGATGCCCTGCCTTGCAAAAGCCCAAAACAAGAAGAAACAACAGTTTAAAGGAAAAGCCATCACTGTCAAAATAGGTATCCCAAGCAAACAGTCCTGCTGTTTCAAGCTTGATATTTAGATTATTTTGTCCCTCAAAAAATGTTTAAAATTGAAATCATTAAGTAAAGGATATAGATCTTCATGGGAAAATCAGATGGCATCGATATATCTTCATAGTCCAAAATAATGCATCTAAAGTACTACCTTGCTAAGTCCACAATGGTTTTATCCATACTGAACATACATCGACTTTGTTTTTCTTGTTGTTCCCTAAGAAATACAGTATAATAGCTACTTAATAGCATTTACATTGTATTAGGTATTATAAGTAATCCAGGGATCATTTAAAGCATACCAGAGAGGATTGCATAGGTTATATGAAATATTAAACCATTTACTTAAGGGACTTGAGCATCTATGGATTTTTGTCATGCTCATGGGACTTGGATTGCATAGGTTATATGAAATATTAAACCATTTACTTAAGGGACTTGTGCATCTATGGATTTTGTCATGCTCATGGGACTTGGGAACCAATCTCCCTCAGGTACTAAGGAATAACTGTGCATGTTCTCGCCTACGTGCACCTGAGACCACAGGCACTACATTCGACTAAGATATTTTTTTTTCTAGTAGTGGGATGGATGCAGGGAGTGAGGATGTCATTATAAATCAGGAAGACTGCATGTCATCTATCATCTGAGGTTACATGTTTCTAGCACATATTCTCAAATCCACGGTCAACTTGTCCACCAGAAAGCATGTCCAAGTTATCTTCTCAGAGATTTATTATTTTCCTAAATATTATTCTGCTCCCAACTGGACTATGGCTAGCACCCTTAAAATAAGTCATGAAGAAAAAAAAATACAACATCTACTGTTGTAAGGAAATATAAAGCCATCCAATCTGAAAAGGCACTGCTCATATTCAAAGGATCCTGTTCTCTTGAGGAAAGATTCATCATAATTTCAGTTTTTAAGATGTTTAGTTTTAGATCTATATTTTTATTGTTATTATAAGAGTAATGTACAGATGGGTTATAGTTACATAAGTTAGGTAATGGGTGCATTTATTTTTTAACAATGTCACCTCTTCTTAAGTATCTCCCAGTTTTTCCCTCCTGTCCCCACCCTTAAGTTGCATAGTTCATTGTTAACATAGTGCCTAGTGAGTATCACTGCTGCCTTTGTTCACAGTGTGTCCAACCCTTTCTGTGACTCCCACCTTGCCCTACCAAAAATAAAACAACATCAACAAAGAAAACAAAACAAAAAACACTCGTTTCCATTTCTTGGAGTTCATTTTGATAAATATTTATTTAGCACATAGCTATTGAGACATTGTGATCCTCTCCTATGAATATCCCCCTTTGGCCTCATTGTGTGTCTAGAGACTTGTATAATTTATCATGTCCCAGTGTATTTTTTGTCCTTTAGCATCCACGTATTTTACTTGAGGATTTATAGTCACATTCTAGCTACCACAAATAAAGGAAACTATGCAGCTTATGTTTCTTTGTGTCTGTGTTTCTTCACTTAACATACTTTGTTCCAAGTCTTTCTTTATGAAAAACTTTTTTAAAAAACTGTAAAAGAAATAGAAGCAGATCTAAGGAAATGGAAAATTCTTCCATGCTCTTGGTGTGTGTTTTTTAATATTTTTATTGTAAAGGTGATAAACTGGAGGGGGTACAATTACATAAGTAAGGTAATGAGTACATTTCTTTTTTATGATTTTTATTTTTTTATTGTGAAAATACTGTACAGAGGGGTTACAATTACATGGGCAAGATAATGAGTACATTTCTTATCAAGCATTGTAGCCTCCTTCTTTGTTTCCCCTTCCCATCCCTTCCCATCTTCCCCCCTGCCCCCCCAATCCTCCCCGCCCTCCTCACCCTCCCCCAACCAAAGTTGTAAAGTTTGTTTTTGACATAACGACTTGTACATCTCATTGTTGCAATGGGTCCACCTGTATCCCTATTTAAACGATTTGTTTTTCCCTTTCCCCTCCACAAATTATACCGACATCAAATTTCTTTTTAAGCAATGTTACCCCCTCCCTCATTTTTCTCCCACTTGCCCCTTTCATACTCCCCTCTCCCCCAAGTTATAAAGTTCATTTCCAACATAGTGTCTAGTGGTTATCATTGTTGCATTAGTTAATCCTTCGTTCTGCTGTTTCTGTGATTCCCTTTCCTTTTCACAGATAAGAAAAACTTATATACAAGACAAAGGGTACAAAAAATTATAACAGAAAAAAAGAAATAACTGTATACAGGGCATAATAAGAACCTCTTGTTTCCAATTCGTGGAGTTCATTTTGATACATTTTATTATATATGGTCCTATGCACATAGCAACTGAACTATTATCATTGCATGTTAAGAATATCATAGACATATTCTAGTTATTACAAATGAGGGAAAACATGCAGCCTACTTTTCTTTGGGCCTGGCTTGTTTTGCTTAATATAATTTTTTCTAGGTAATTCCATTTCCTTACAGATGGGGCAATGCCATTCTTTCTGGTGGAAGCATAGAACTCCATTGTGTACATATACCACATCTTTGTGATCCATTCAGCAACTGAGGGGCATCTGGGATGATTTCATATCTTAGCTATGGTAAATAATGTTGCAATGAATATGCTTGTACTAATAATTAAGGAGAGCCTTATTTGTGGTCTTTGGATAAATGTCCAGGAGTGGAATTGCTGGGTCATAGGGGAGCTCTATGTTTAGTCTTTTGAGGAACCTCCACACTGCTTTCCAGAGGAGCTGAACAAGTTTACATGCCCACCAACAGTGTAGTAGTGTTCCCTTTTGGCAACATTCCTGTCAGAATCTGTTGTTACTAGATTTTTGATAATGGCCATTCTAACTATAATGAAGTGAAATCTCAATGTGGTTTTGACTTATATTTCTTTTATGGCCAGAGAAGTTGAGCATTTCTTCATGTGTCTATTGGCCATTCTTGTATCCTCTTCAGAGAAGTCTTTCTTTAAGTCTTTAGCCCACTTGTCCATGGAGTGGTTGTTTCTTTGAGTATTTGTTTGGGGGATATTTAATTTTTTTAGCCTTGACCCTTGTCCATTGTATGGCCAGTAAAGGTCTTTTCCCAATCTGTGGGCTTTCTATTGATCTTACTAGATATGTCCTTTGCATGCAGAAGTTCTGCAGTTTAATGCAATCCCATTTATCCAACCTTTCTTCGATTTGTTGTGTTTCTGTGTCTTTTCTTAGGAAGTTTTGATCTGTGCCAAAGAGTTCTAGTGTTTCCTCTATTCCTTCCTATAATATTTTTAGGGTATCTGCTTTTGCTTTGAGATCTTTGATCCATTTGGAATTGATTCTGGTGCAAGGTGATAGATAAGGATCTAACTTCAGTTTTCTACATGTGTATAGCTAATCTGCCAGCACCATTTGTTGAAGAGGCTGTCTATCTTCCATCCTGTTTATTTTTGCTCCTTTTAAGGGTATTCTTGGAGTCTAACATTAGAACATACTCAGTGCATGTAAAATACAGTCACTATCTCAAGCTTGAAGTCATTCACTGGGTAACATTCTAAAATGGTTGGAAATAGAACTGACTTCTTAAAAAGTACATACTGATGAATAATTCCACAGAGAGGCAATGGTAGGTCCCATTGTATATTTATATCTTTGCTAGAGGTACGAAGAAATGTGTCAGCATCAATAATAGGATATTTAACTCACAGATTAAGTCTGCGGATCAAAAAAAGCCACTGGATATATTTTTCTTAGCCTAGACAAGTTTTTAGTCTAGTACTACTAGATCTTTGGCAAGGTACTTGTCTGACTGTAATATTTGCAATGAATAGGCCAGGTGTGATGATTTATACCTAAAATATGTAGTATCAGCTACTTAGAGACATAGAAGGATTGTTGTCTAAGTCCCACCTGGGCAAAAACATAGGACCTTATCTGAAAACAAAAGCAAAGAAGGCTAGTTGGCTAGTTTAAGTAGTAGAGCACCTATCTTACATGCACAAGGACATGAGTTCATATCTCCATTATATATATACATTTATATTCATATATATGTATATATGCTTATGACCATATATGTACATATGTGCATATTCTTCTCTTGAATATTATTCCTTTTCTAACTGTATTGCCTCACTTCTGTTTTCCTTTTCCTAACAGAGAGCACTCTTATTTAATTTAAATTTTATTGTAAAAGTGATGTACAGAGGGGTTACAGTTATATAGCTCAGGTAATGAGTACATTTCTTTTCTGAACTGTGTTACTCCTCTTCCCCTCCCTCATTTTCTACTACTTTTTCCCTAAAACACTTTGACAGGTATTTTAAACCCATTATCTGTATTGTTAATTTTCTCTTTTCATCCTATCTTCTTTTCATGCCATTTTTATTAGCAACAACTCATTGCAAAAGAAGTTTCATTTTAGCATGTTCATTTATGCTTGAAACTTTAAAAATATCACAGGAAAAAATGTGAAAAACACTAGAACTTATTGGCATGGGCAGTAACTTTCTGAATAGAACTCTAATGTATCAACAAAAAGAAGTGCAGATTTACAAGAGGAATTGTATCAAGATCAAAAGCTTTCTGCTCTGTAAAGAAAGTAGCTAGCTTGAAAGTCACTAAACTTAAAAGACAGCCTCAGATTGCAAGATCTTTGCTCACGATTCATACGACAAGATACTAACAAGCAGAATATTCAGGGAGTCCAAACAACTAGAGTCAATGACCCAATTAGCATGTGTGTGAGCATGAATAAAACAACACTTCTCAAAAGAAGAAATGCACCAGGTACTGGTGGCTCATGCTTGTAATCCAAGCTACTCAGAAGGCTGAGATTTGGGGATAGCAGTTCAAAGCCAGCCTGGGCAGAAAAGTTTGTGAGACTATTATCTCCAATTAATCATCAGAGAACCAGAAGTGGCACTGTGGCTCAAGTGGTAGAATGCTTCTTGAACTCAGGGACAATGCCCAGGCCCAGAGTTCAAGCCCTATTACTGACAAAAAGAGGAAGGAAGGGGAAGGAGGAGAGGAGGAGGAGTTGGAGGAGGAGGAGGAGGGGCGAGGGGGAGGAGGAGCAAAGGAGGTGGAGGAGGAGGAGGAGGAGGAGAGGAGGAAGAAGAAGAGGAAGGAGAAGGAGAAAAGGGAGAAGAAGGAGAAGGAGGAGGAGGAGAAGGAGGAGAAGGAGGAGAGGAGGAGGAAGAAGGAGGAGGAGGAGGAGGAGAAGGGGGAAGGGGAAAGAGGAGAAGGAGAAAAAGAAGAAGAAGAAAAAGAAGAGGAGGGGGAAGAGGAGGAAGAAGGAGGAGACTAAAAACATATCTAGTTAAGATACAAACGAGCTACCTGCACACTCATGTTAGTCACAATAGGCATTTTTTTTTATAGAAACAGCCCACATGTCCTACCATTGATAAATGGATCAAGAATACACACACACACACACACACACACACACACACACACACACACACACACACACACACACACAAAGAATTGAGTATTATTTACAAATAAAGAAGAATGGGATTATGTCCTTGCAGCAAAGTGGATGGGTCTGAAACCCATCATATTAAGCAAAGTATATCAGGTTCCAATAAAAGGTCACATATTTTCTCTTCTATGCTTATAAAAGATAAACCTAAGCACATTCAAGATTGTTTCTTTGTGTGTATGTGTGATCAACTTGATTATATTTTGCTATGGTGAAATCATTTTAGACAATTAATATTCTCCTTAACAAAAATGAGTACTAGGATGCCGACACATGCCCTCTTGGGTATAGGTGCTAGGAGAGGCAGGAAGTGAAGAAAGAGGGTAAAGAAGGGCAAATAAGGTAAAAAGAATTCATGTACATGTGTGAAAGTGGAACAATAGAACTTCCCTCCCCTCATTGTATCTAAGGCAACTGCTCTCTAGCAAGGTAATCTTAATTCTTTTCACTTTTTTAAAGCAAAGTTGAGAACTACTGGTTTTAGACCAATAGCAATTTTTAGTAATTTTAGTAATTTTACAGGATGAGAACAGTTAGAGAAAACAAAAAGATAACATCCAGAGAGCTCACAGAAAAACCCTATGCACTATATTTTAAAGATTAAAAAGAGGAAAAAAATCAAACTAGGAGAGAGGGAAAAGGTGATATTGCCCAAAAAGAAATGTACTCTTACCTGACTTATGAAACTGTAACCCCTGGGTACATCACCTTTATAATAACAAGAAGTTTTTTAAATCAAAATAAAGGCTAAAAAGAGGAAATGCATCTAGCAAAAGATACTTAAATCCAAGTGCCAGTGACTCAGGTTTATAATCCTAGCTACACAGGAAGCTGAGATCTGAGTATCCGAATTCAAGGGTAACCCAGAAAGGAAATTCCATGAAACATTTATTTCCAGTGAAGCACCAAAAAGCCTTAAGTGAAGCTAAAGCTCAAATAGTAGAGTGCTAGCCTTGAGGAAAAATGCTCAGAGACTTTGCCCATGCTCTGAGTTCAAGCCCTAGGGTTCACACACACACACACACACACACACACAATTAATTGTTTCATACACCATGAAACTCTTCATTTCATTATGATACAGAATTATCCTGGGAAAAAGAATACTGAGTAATAGCTCAAGACTTTCTTCTACTTCTAAAAACAATTTGGGCAAGAAGCCACTGCTACATTCAGAAAGGGCTGAGTACAAGATGTTTTCATAAAAAAGATATTGATGCTACTAAATATTACCCAAGATCATTTGAAACAGCTAAGCTGAGGTTGGCCCATGATTCATTAGAAGCCACCTGTTCGTTCCTTCTGTGAGAACAATCATCATTTACTAGGCATAATAATTAAATAGAACTCTCCATGACGAGTAAGAATGGGGCACTGATTCAGTCTCCATTCCTCTCCACTAAGTTATTGGTAATAACCCTCAAACACTGGCCCTCACAGAATAGTTCCAGTACATTTCTGGATTCCCTTTTCTAACATCTTCTCTGACAGTTTCACCAAATATATGCTGAAATGTCTTTTGTGCTTTTAGGCTCTTTATAGTTAGGATTTTATTTCTAGAGCTTGTACATCTAGTGATCTACTTTTGTGTATTTTGACTCTATAACCTATAGAACCTCCCTTTTCACTTTTGTATTCTGTCTCCAACATTTAATATTAAAACTAACATTACAATCCTGGTAAATATCCTTTCTTTAGAATTGAATAGTCTTGTCTTTAGGGAAATTGTTATAACAATTTTTATCTTTAGGTATATACATAGCAATTAAATCAGACATGAGATGATGCACGTGTTTGGGGGGGGAAGAACCCTGAAAACCCACTTTTACTGCCTAGACATTAAGAAACAGAAGAACTGCTATACTTCAATAAAATCTTCTGTTTTATCTCTGAACTAGTGTAATTATATCTGAAACCTTTCCTATACAAAATGCTCTACTTGGACACCTGAGCGGTTGCTAAAGAAAAAGCTTCATAGAAATACAGACCCAGTCATTGAAAATTTGATTTCAACAATCTATATGTACATTAAAGTGTAAGAAGGTAATGAGTACTTCTCTTTTCAAGCATTGTTACTCTCTCCTTTGTTTTACTCCTTTATACCTTTTCATTATCTTACTGATGTAACTGTAACCTCTCTGTACAGCATTTTTACAAGAAAATATATTTTTAAGTGTAAGAAGTACCAGAATAAGTACTTGCAATATAAGGTATAAGGTAGTCTGCGAAGACTCCAAAATGGAAAGAGAGGAATACATCATGTAGGAGCTTGCTTGTGGATTTAGATGGGTTTTCAGTTTTCCTGTTGCTCTCCTACAGAAACAGTCACCACCTTGTGCCATCCCAGCTGGCACGGCAGCATTCCCTTGGGGTTCACAAATGCCATGTTCCTCGGAATGCCATGTACTTCACAATCGGACATTTCTGTACTCAGATGAGTTTGGGAAACAGTGCTATCTCATCAGTTCTGGCTGCAGATGGGAAAGGAAAAATAGGGGAACTGAGGAATGTGAAAAGAATGATGGGATTGTTGTTGTTGTTATCTAGCCGTTTGCAGGTAATCAAGAGTTATACACTAGGTCTGTCTGGACTTTTTTTCCACTCTGATGCATCTGATAAAAATATGTGATACATCTATATAGGAATATTTGGGTTTATAAACAATGCCCAAAGCACTATTTGTTACTCCACCCAGAAAAAGAAAATGCAAGTGAGTGGGAGGAACATTGTCCTAGATTTAAGTACCTTAAATTATATAAGAAATAAATCATTTCAAATCTCCCATGCTTCTATCATGGCTAACAAATTACTGGCCATCAATAGTAACATACCTCCTATTTAATGTTTCATTAAGAATTGCCTTGAGGGCTGGGAAGGTGGCTCAGTGGTAGAGCGCTTGCCTTGTATGCCTGAGGCTTTGGGTTCGATTCCTCAGCACCACATAAGCAAAAAGAAAAACAAGCCGGAAGTGGCGCTGTGGCCCAAGCGGTAGAGCACTAGCCTTGAGCTGAAGAGCTGAGGGACAATGCCCAGGCCCAGAGTTCAGGCCCCATGACCGGACCCCCCCAAAAAAAAAATTGCCTTGAAATGCCATCGAATACTGAACTGAATGGATTGTTGACTTTTTTCTTTTTTGTTTCTGGAAGTTGAAGGCCATCCTCACTGTCAATCACTCCCAGAAAGTTTGATAGTCTTATTTTTATAGTAAGTTAATATTTGCTAAAAGAAAAACTAAATTTTCACTAGCCTAGTGAAGTATATCTATAGGTCTTAAAGTGTGAGGTTTAATTGTGTTTGGTGTATCTATAGAAATGTGTACTACCATTAAAATCCAATTTCAAAACACTTCACCACAGAAGATATTCAAAAAACTTAAAACAAATCACTGGCACAAATTTTTTTGTATCTGTTCCAGGCCTGGGACTTGAACTCAGGGCTTGGGTGCTGTCTCTGAACTATTTTGCTCAAGGCTGTTTTTCTTGAGCCATAGCTTCACTTCCAGCCTTTTTTTTTTTTTTTTTTGGTGATTCATTAGAGAGAAGAGTCTCAGGGACTTTCCTGACCAGATGACTTCAAACTGCAATCCTCAAATCTCAGCTTCCTGAGTAGCTAGGATTACAAGCATGAGTCACTGTGCCTGGATACTGTCATTGATTTTTATTTGTAATTTATAAATACCCAGAAAAGTAATCTTGGTGACATAAAAGGTAAAAGAACATGTTTAGTTAAAAATAAAGAGGTATGCTAGAGGTATGGCTAAAATGTGGTGCAACTATCTAGAAAATTCCTCCAAAACTTTCAACAAAAGAGGGAGGAAGAGAGAGGAGAGAAAGAAAGAAGAAAATTCACCTATTAGGAAAGTAAGTCAGTCCTAGAAAGACAAAAGATGCATGTGTTTCCTTATATGTGGGAGCTAGATTTAGTTTATAAACTAAGTATGTTTACTCATTGGATGGCATACAAGTGTATACAAATGTACTAATCCAAATATGATAGATTAAAGGGAGAACTCAAGCAATGTCTTCCTTAGAAAAGTGAAGTCAAAATTTAACAACATAAACACAGGTACTTGAAAGGGGTACCGTAGATATCAGGGGGAAATGGGTAGATGAATGAAGAGAAGAGGGAGAGAATGCAGTCGAGAATTCAGTGTAAATGAGGGAAGAGGTATGTAGAGGAGAGGTGGGTGAGAGTGTTGAAAGGGGTGACATTGATAAGATGCTTCGTGGGCTGGGAAGGTGGCTCAGTGGTAGAGCGCTTGCCTTGCATGCTCGAGGCCCTGGGTTCGATTCCTCAGCACCACATAAGAAAAAAGAAAAAAGCCGGAAGTGGCGCTGTGGCCCAAGTGGTAGAGTGCTAGCCTTGAGCTGAAGAGCTGAGGGATAGTGCCCAGGCGCAGGCCCAGAGTTCAGGCCCCACGACAGGACCCCCCCCCATCCCCCCCAAAAAAGATGCTTCCTATTCATAAACTGCTTTGTTAAACGGCAACTACTAAAAGGTCATTTTAAAAAATAAAGAAAAACATAAATCCCAGTAGGAAAAATGCTACTTTATCTACCTTGAGGAAAACAGGAAAAGATAGTGTCATCAACTAATTAATTGTTTCTTACTTTGAAACTAGTATGGATTCCATGTCTATCAATAGCTACTTTCTAGAATTTACAAAGCATACTCACACTGAACAACAGTGCCCCCTAGAGTATGTACATACACTCCTCAAGCTTACAAGACTGATGGGCACGAAGATTCCAGGCATCTACAATCACCTCTTTATCTGTTATAATTGTTAGTATTAGAACATTGTATTGCCCCATCACTCTGAAAGCCTGATGACATCTAGAACATTTCTTTAAAACATTAGCATGCTAAATTTTCAGAAGAAATACATCTACTTGTTTTGCTGTTCTCAAATTGCCTAGGAAGGCTCACCTTTGTCAATGGTACCATCTTTGACCATAATTCCATTGTGACCATTTGCAGACAGGGAGGCTTCAAAAATCTGTTACAAAATTGAGGATCCACCCTATGTACAGCAGGACTGAGCCATTCAGTTGACGATTGTGTATTGAGGGTGACAAAAAATCAAAATATGCCTAGAAATCATTAACTACCCCTTCACAGAAATAAGTAGAGGTGTCTTCAGACACCTCTAATAATTATTACTTGAGGCTGAGTAATAAGTAGTCTTGAATAGGGGTACATGTTGAGTGTGGGGAAATTTGGCAAGCTTTGCTCAAGTGCATCAAACAGCATCCTTTAAACACTCTATGGCAGTCCATGCTATAACCTAGCTGTATTATTTACTTGCTGAGGCCTGAAGTGACACCACAGATATATCATCCCCATCCTTAAAGAGTGATATATTTGAGGTTAGTGTGAATGAGATTGTTTACCTAATTTCTTTTTCAGCCTGTTTGTTACTGACATAGAGAAAACTACTGTTTTGTTTTGTTTTGTTATATTTTGTCTTTGTTTTCTGCAATTTACCAAAAAGTTTGGACAGATCTAAGTAGAAGATCATGCCATCTACAAATATGGGAATTTTTACTTCATATTTTTTGTATCCCCTTTATGTCTTTCTCTCTATTGCTTTAAAAATTCAAGTACTAGAATGTGTAAGAGAGGAGAGGATGGACACCTTTTGTCTCATGGCTGACTTTAGAGGAAATGGTTTTTTCAGTTGGTGTGATGCTGTTTGTCATATACTGCCTTTACTGTTGAGACATGGTTCTTTTATCTCTTATTGTCTCAGATCTTTTATCATGAAATGTTGAAATCTGTCAAAACTATTTCTGTATCCCATAATTTTCCCCTTTACTCTGGAATATGCTATATTTGTTGATTCCAGTATATTGAATGGCCTTTGCATTTCTAGAAGGAAACCATGGTGAATGATGTTTTTACTGTACTAACTGGTAAACAAGTGTTTTATTAAAATATTTTCTGTCTATGTTCATCACAAAAATTGGTCTGTAATATTCACTTCTTATTGTTTCCTTATCTGCTTTAGAATGATCATAATGATGATTTTACAGAAGGTGTTGATAGAATTCTTTGTGTCATTCATTGACTAGTTTGAAGAAAATAAATCTTAAATGTTTTTTTAAAAAAAATTTCAGCACAACCATGTTCATTGCAGCACTACTCCCCAGCCAATATACAGAATCAGCTGTGATGCCCTTCAATGGATGAATGGATCAAGAAAATATTGCATATATACATAGTGGAATTTTATTCATCCATTAGAAAGAATGATATTGTACCATTTGTAAAGAAATGGAAAGGCTTGGGAAAAAATTACATTAAGTGAAGTAAGTCAGATCCCGAGAGACAAAGGATGCATGTTTTCTCTTATATGTGAAGTGAGATTCAACTTACAAATGCAAAAAGAAATACATTGGATGGTATGCAAGTGTATACAAATGTGTTAACTGAAATACAGTAGACTTAAGGGAGATCTCAAATACTATAATTCCTTAATAAAGCAAAATCAAAGTTCAGTAAAATAAAACCTAGAAAGTGGGTTCTCAAAAGGGGTGGAGTGTGATCCAGGGGAAGGGATATCTGAATGAAGAGAAGAGGAGGGAAATGCAGATGCGAATCCAAGGTATATCCTACAAAATTAAGAAGAGTGAGAGGAGGGATGGGGAAGGGAAGGAAGGGTGAGAATGTTGAAAAGGATGACAATGATTGCGATATATTGTATTCATAAATTACTTTGTTAAACAGAAACTCCTTTGTCCGACTACTTAAAGATAATTATTTAAAAAATTAACATAAAAAGAGAGAAAATGTCCAGTAGAATTTAACTGTGGACTTTCCAGTCCTGGCTCCCCACCCCTTTGGAATACTGCTAATCACGGCTTCAGTTTCATTGCTTGTCTGACAAAATACCAAAAAAATTAAATGTTCATATGTTCGTTAAGAATCACTTTATACCATAAGATACAATCTAATTTGAAGAACATCTCATGGGACACCAAGAAGAATGTGTGTTTATGTCATGGCTCTTGGATGCAATATTGTATATCAGTCTATTATATCCATCTAATATACAGTTTCTTTTAATTTTCAACTTTCATTATTATTTTGTGGACAACCTATTTATTGATGAGATTGATGTGTTAAAGTCACTCACTACTGTGGTGTTGGGGTATATTTGGGAGTTTTATGTGTAGTAGGTGTTTGTATATGAAATTATCATGGTACTGGTGCATATAGATTTATAATAGCTATATCCCCAGCTGGACCGTTGCTTTTTTTTTTAATTGTGAAAATACTTTACAGAGGGGTTACATTTACATGGGCAAGATAATGAGTACATTTCTTATCAAGCATTGTAGCCTCCTCCTTTGTTTCCCCTTCCCATCCCTTCCCATCCTTCCCCACCCCCACCCAATCCTCCCCCCAAACCCCCCCCCCCCCACCAAAGTTGTAAAGTTCGTTTTCGACAGAACGACTTGTACATCTCATTGTTGCAATCGGTCCACCTGTATCCCTATTTAAATGATTTGTTTTTCCCTTTCCCCTCCACAAATTATACCGACATCAAATACAGTGAAAGCAGGGGTTATACTGTGGGGGAGGGACATACAAAGCAACAAAGAAATAATCTTATAAATGTGTTAGAAACAATTGCATGAAAGAAAAAAAACATTTGAATACATATCTTAGGGTTCATTTCCCAACACATAAAATTATCTGACCTTTTCTGCTTGACTCAGACATATACTAGATATTGCAAATAAGGAAAACCATGGGACCTAAGTTTCTTTGGGCCTGGCTTACTTCACTTAATATAATTTTTTCCAAGCCTTTCCATTTCCTAACAAATGGGGCAATGTCATTCTTTCTGATGGAGGCATAGGATTCCATTGTGTATATATACCACATTTTCTTGATCCGTTCACCTACTGAGGGGCATCTGGGTTGGTTCCATTTCTTAGCTATGGTAAATAATGCAGCAATAAACATAGTTGTGCTGGTAGCTTTTGTGTGGTCTTGTTTGTGATCATTTGGGTAAATGCCCAAAAGTGGGATTGCTGGGTAATAGGGGAGCAGGACCGTTGCTTTTATCAATACAAGTGATTCCTTTATCTCTTCTGACTAATTTTGGTTTAACCTATACTTGTCAGATAAAAAATCTAGCTCCTACACTTGTTTTTATGATGCTGTTTGCTTGTAAAACATTTTTCTGTCCTTTCAGCTTTAAGCCTGTGTTTGTCTTTACCACCCAGCACACCAAATGGTTGGGTCTTGCTTTCAGTCCAATATGTCTTCTAATTCAATAACTGAGATTACTTTCTAAAGCGGAAGATTGTCTCTCCTCTGCTACCTGACACTTATTCATGGATGAGTCAAAACAGTGGATGCTTGTAATCTACCATTCTGCCCTGCCCCCAAACTCTCTGCCACTTCTTTTTTTTGTTTTTCTTTTTTGTTTTTTGTTTTTTGGTCCAGTCGTGGGGCCTGAACTCTGGGCCTGGGCACTGTCCCTCAGCTTTTCAGCTCAAGGCTAGCGCTCTACCACTTGAGCCATAGCGCCACTTCTGGCTTTTTTCTTTTTTCTTAGGTGGTGCTGAGGAATCAAACCCAGGGTCTCAGGCATGCAAGGCAAGCACTCTACCACTGAGCCACCTTCCCAGCCTCTCTGCCACTTCTTAATCCCTGGAGAAAGACACGTAATTTAGGAGGCTTTAATTCTCTGCAAAATAGTAAAGCCAATAATAATGGAACAGAAGGGGGATATACAACTTTAAATATACTAGATAGAAAGGTCTCACTGAGAAGATGTCAAGTGAATACAGAGGGAGCAAGCCCCGTGAAAATATTTTGAGAGAAGAGTATTCCAGGCAAAGGGAGCAACCAGCACAAATCCCTGAGCTAGGATTTGTTCCAGACCTCTTACGTTTGAAGAGTCACTAGGATACCAAGTCCTGGAGTAAAATAAGGAACTAGAGTAGAAAAATGCTAAGATTCAAGCCACAAGGAAATATTGGACCAAATTAGAAATTCCTGGAAGGACTATCAGCAGAATGTATGAGAATGTAAGGTGCAAAATTGTTACAAGATTGAGGTAGGCATGGTAGTACATGACTATAACACTGGGTTACTTAGTAAGCTCAAGGACTGTACCATAAATAAACAAGCAAACAAAACAAGAGAAATATCCGGCACTTTTCTAGATGTCTGGTAAATATTCTGTGTCAGTAATTTTATCCTTGTACATCTTAGTTAATGTCAGTATATGTCAAAAAAAGTTTCTCCTCAGCGTGATGCCCTAAGTAAGTAATATGGCTTTTTGCCAAGATCACTTTGTTTAATTAGATATTTCTATCTCTTTCTTTCTTTCTCTCTCGCTCTTTCTCTCTCTCTCTTTCTTTCTTTTTTTCTGATAGAAGAGGAAAAAAGACTACAAAAGGAAGGCATATTTGCAAAGGAAAATAAGGAAGTTCTCAACTTTAACTGTGAAGTAGTGAAAAAAAATATCTATCCAAAGTTAAACTTTTGACCTTAGTCTCATTAGACCACTCCCTATGTACCTGATGTAATCAACTACTGACTGATGCTTTAATGAAGCTGGTGTGGTCCTTCTACTAACTGTTTAACCACAAACTTAAGCACTCAGCATGAGTAATTATTAGCACTCAGCATGAGCAATTATTTAGAATGTTTTACCTCCACTTTTTAAAAGAATTACTATAAGCTAGAAAAACAAGTTCAGACCAAATTTTCTTTTTTCTTTTTTTTTAATTTTTATTTTTTGTGAACACACTGTACAGAGGGGTTACAATTACATGGGCAAGTTAATGCGTACATTTCTTTTTTTTTTAATTTAATTTAATTTTATTTGTGAACATACTGTACAGAGGGGTTACAATTACATGGGCAGGTTAATGCGTACATTTCTTATCAAGCATTGCAGCCTCCTCCTTTCTTTACCCTTCACATCCCTTCCCAGCCTCCCCCCCCCCCCCCCCCCGCCCTCCTCCCCTCCCAACATTGTAAAGCTCATTTTCGACATGACAACTTGTACTTCTCATTGTTGCAACAGATCCACTTGTATCCTTAAACGACCTGTTTTTCCCCATCTCCTCTACAAGTTATACTGACATCAAATATAG
Organism: Dipodomys spectabilis; assembly: GCF_019054845.1. Classification (NCBI taxonomy): domain Eukaryota; kingdom Metazoa; phylum Chordata; class Mammalia; order Rodentia; family Heteromyidae; genus Dipodomys; species Dipodomys spectabilis. Next base: position 24,458,881 of record NW_024870720.1, on the reverse strand, counting down.
TGAAAGCAGGGGGTACTGTGAGGAAGGGACATACAAAGCTACAAAGAGATAATCTTATAAATGCGTTAGAAACAAATGCATGAAAGGAAAAAAAACATTAAAATACATATTTAAGGGTTCATTTTCCTAACATCACATTATCTGACCTTTTCGCTTGACTCATACATATACTAGATATTGCAAATAAGGGAAACCACGGGACCTATGTTTCTTTGGGCCTGGCTTACTTCACTTAATATAATTTTTTCCAAGTTTTTCCATTTCCTAACAAATGGGGCAATGTCATTCTTTCTGATGGAGGCATAGAATTCCATTGGGTATATATACCACATTTTCTTGATCCATTCATCTACTGAGGGGCATCTGGGCTGATTCCATATCTTAGCTATGGTAAATAATGCTGCAATAAACATAGTTGTGCTGGTAGCTTTAGTGTGGTCTTGTTTGTAAACATTTGGGTAAATGCCCAAAAGTGGGATTGCTGGGTCATAGGGGAGCTCTATGTGGAGTCTTTTGAGGAACCTCCATACTGCTTTCCAAAGTGGTTGAACAAGTTTACATTCCCACCAACAATGAAGTAAGGTTCCCTTCTGTCCACATCCCCTCCAGCATCTGTTATTGTTAGAGTTCTTGATTTTTGCCATTCTAACTGGGGTGAGATGGTATCTCAATGTTGTTTTGATTTGCATTTCTTTTATGACTAGGGATGTTGAGCATTTCTTCATGTGTCTATTGGCCATCCTTCTTTCTTCTTCAGAGAAGTTTCTCTTTAAGTCTTTAGCCCACTTATTTATTGGGCTGTTGTTTCTTTGAGGATTTGTTGTTGGGGGATTTAATTTTTTGAGTTCCAAGTATATTTTAGATATAAGACCCTTTTCTGTTGTATGGCTGGTGAAGATCTTATCCCAATCTGTGGGCTTTCTATTGATCTTGCTAGCTATGTCCTTTGCCATGCAGAAGCTCTGCAACTTCATGCAATCCCATTTGTCCAACCTTTCTTTGATTTGTTGTGCTTCCGGGTCTCTATTCAGAAAATTTCGGCCTGAGCCAAGGAGACCTAGGGTTTCTCCTATTCCATCCTGTAAGGTTTTCAGAGTGTCTGCTTTGACTTCGAGGTCTGTGATCCATTTGGAGTTGATTCTGGTGCAGGGTGATATATAAGGATCTAGCTTTAGTTTTCTACAAGTAGTTAACCAATTTTGCCAGCACCATTTACTGAAGAGGCTGTCTTTCTTCCATTTTATTGTTTTAGCTCCCTTATCGAAGATTAGATGGCTATAGGTCTGTAGGTTCATTTCTGGGTTTTCAATTCTATTCCATTGGTCCTGAGGTCTGTTCTTATGCCAATACCAAGCTGTTTTGATTACTATGGCTTTATAGTAGAGTTTGAAATTTGGTATTGATATTCCTCCAGCAGTGTTCTTTCCGTTGAGGAGCGTTTTTGCTATTCGGGGTCTTTTATTGTTCCATATGAATTTTTGGATTGCCTCTTCTATTTCCTTGAAGAATGAGGTTGGAATTTTGATAGGTATCGCGTTGAATTTGTAGATAGCCTTGGGAAGTATTGCTATTTTCACGGTGTCAATCTTTCCAATCCAGGAGCATGGGAGGTTTTGCCATTTTCTAAGTTCTGTTTTAATTTCCTTTTTCAAGCTTTTAAAGTTTTCATCATAGAGGTCCTTCACTTCTTTGGTAAAGTTAATTCCTAGGTATTTTATTTTTTGTGGGGCTATTACAAATGGAGTTGCTTTCCTAATTTCAGCCACACTTTTCTCATTGTTGGCATACAGAAAAGCCATTGATTTTGGGGGGTTAATTTTATACCCAGCTACTTTGCCAAAGTTTTGAATCAGCTTGAGTAATTTGGGAGTGGAGTCTATGGGATTCTTTAAATACAAGATCATGTCATTTGCAAAGAGGGAGAGTTTTATTTCTTCTTTCCCAGACCAAATTTTCTATTTCTTTCTCTTCTCCGTATAAGCCACAGTAAATTTCATTTTCCCTGCGTTATGAATCACAATAACCTAGAGTCCTTTTCTTCTCTAGTAATTGTTTAATATAACCTCATGTGTATCTCTTAAGTAGACGAATCCAGTAAAAATATTTTTAAGTCAAGGAGTAATTATTATAAAGCATCTTGAAACATCTTTTAATGATAACAATAATAAACAGGAGAAGTATGTTAGTGGAATTCATAATTAGAACGAATTAGCTAATATCAATGAAGTATCAATAGGCAAAGAACTTATCCATCTCCAAATGATACACAGGCATTTGTTCTACCATGGCCACACTATAAGCTTAAGTTCCAGAAAGGATAAAGCCAGCCTATAGAGCAATTGGGCTTACACTCAGGCTCACTGGCAACAGGTTTTCATGAAACATTATAAACTCTCCTTATCTTAACTAGTACACCTCACACATCCACACGCGCGCGCGCGCGCATACACACACACACACACACACACACACACACACACACACACACATAACTAGTCAATTCTTCACATAACTTCACAAACTTTATCAGATAGTAACCCTATGTTGGCTTTCCATACAAGCAGCACATTCCAAAACTTCAAAATCATTTCAGCCTTGCTATCTACAGTCTCACAGTTTGTGCAGTAATAATAATAATAAATGTGTGGCTCAAGGGAACACTGGGAACTGAGATGGAGTCATGCTTCCTGCCAAGCTACAGAGGTCCCAAGTGACACCATTTTTAAGGTCTCTGACCTTTTGTTTTTCCAGTCCTGGGGCTTGAACTCAGCCTGGGCACTATCCTTGAGCTTCTTTGGCTCAAGTCTAGAGCTCTACCACTTAAGCCACAGTGTCACTTCTGATTTTTGCCACCTCCGACTTTTTCTGAGTAGTTTATTAGAAATAAGAGTCTCCTGGACTTTCCTGCCCAGGCTGTGGGCGGGCTTTGAACAGAGATTCTCAGATCTCAGTCTCCTGAGTAGCTAGGATTCCAGGTGTGAGCCACTGGTGCCCGGCTCAAAGAGTTGCCTCTTTAAAGGTTTTCACAAAAGTTTGATATAAGCTAGCTCAATTCCCTTACCACATGCCCAACTTCTTTCTGTATCTACATGGACTATCGAGTGAGATAGATGGTCAAGAAAACTAAAATATAAATCTTAGCACTGTATAATCTCTACAGCCTGCTTAGTGGTAACAGTCTTCATAGAGTTAACAACACTGACAAAAATAGAATAAACTAGATTAAATTAGGAAACATTTTTATATACTTCATAATTCGAATATATGATGTTAATATACATATACTTAAATATGTTCATTTGTATATCTTGAAATACAAGCGCTATCATTTTTCTAATTTTCCCTTTTCCAATGTCAGCCATAAGGTAGTAATGTGATATGAATTAATAACATGAAATTAGAAGAAAATCTCATCCCACCTGATATATGCATTTGCAATGTGAACTTGTTGACATAGGAAAGTTCTGTCTCTAGCTGAGTAACTTAATTGCTAAGCCTCCCTGTTCTCATCTGTAAACCAGGGTTTTTATGAGGATTAAAGGAAGTGAGAAAGGAAGTGAAAAGGAAGTAGAAAAACTTAGCATGGTGCCAGGTATATGCTAAGTGTTTAATAGATGGCTAGAGATGACTTCTACTTGTCAGCATTTGAAGTAAGAACATACCATGTGAACTTTAATTTTAAAAAACTCTCTGAATTATTTTAAGTTATCTTAAAATCCCCTTTGGAGAGTAATCTATCAATGTTCCCATAATCTGGTGTGAATTCTGTCATGGGTCCTGTGCCAGTAATAGAGTACCAGTGACAGCATTAGCGCGTTGGGGGAAGGCTGCGGTCAAAAGACACCCAGTTCTCTTTTGAACTATTCATTTATAATAGTTATATAGCGTCAATAACATATTCAGTGAATAATTAAAAATGATATAGTGGACCTCAAACAAATATCTGTATTTGGGGCTGGGAAGGTGGCTCAGTGGTAACGCGCTTGCCTTGCATGCCTGAGGCCCTGGGTTTGATTCCTCAGCACCACATAAGCAAAAAGAAAAAGGCCGGAAGTGGTGCAGTGGCTCCAGTGGTAGAGCACTAGCTTTGAGCTGAAGAGCTGAGGGACAGCGCCCAGGCCCAGAGTTCAGGCCCCATGACCGGACCCAAAAAAAAAAAAAAAAAAAAAAGAAATATCTGTATTTTAGTAAGTGTGCTGTTTATGAGGATTATACCTATAGTCCTATCTATTCAGGAAGCTGAGATCTAAGGATGGTACTTCAAAGCCTGCTCAGATCTGAAAGTCCATGAGACCCTTATCTCCAATTAACCACTTCTCCACCCCCCCTCAAAAAAAAAGGCTGGAAGTACACCTGTGGCTCAAGTTGTAGAGTGCTAGGTTGGAGCACAAGAGTTCAGGTACAGTGTCCAGGCCCTTCATTCAAGTCCAAGTCTACACACACACACACACACACACACACACACACACACACACACACACACACACACACACACATTATTCTAGTTAGTATTAGGTCTGCCCAGGAGAATAGCCCTCCCCTGCTTCCTCTTCATGAAAGATAGCATGTAGCCTTACCTGAAACCATTAATCACCTGACTGTGAGTCAGCAAAGGACTCCAGACTCTGAGGTCACTTTCTGGTCTGCTGAGGTGACTTCCTGAACTACCTAGGTCAGGCCTCCTGGGGACAGTGAGAGGTTCCTCAGGCTCTGAGATCACTTCTGAATCTGTTGTGGTTACACCTCCTTCCTGCCTTTCCCTTATAATCCTGCGTAACCAAAAGACCTGGCTCATCTTCTTCCCTCTTTTTTTCTCTTCTCTCTCTGCATGACTCCATCTTGTGCTGGCTAGCAGTTTGCTCTCCCCCCAATAAACTCTTTTCTGCCTGAACCGTGTGGCAGTCTCCTTTCCCAGAACCCTGCACTTAGTGCTTGCTAAAACCATAGCAAAGAATAGGATCGTTGAAGAATACACAGCAAAAGAGGACTGTGACTAAATCTTTACAATAGCATACCTGAAATCTTACTTACCAAGATGCTCTAAAAGTCCTGAATACAGATTCTATGTGAATCTAAATGTATAATTACCCTGCCACTGATTCTTCACATTTTATAGATAATGGGATTTGTTGCCATTAATCAGTTGAAAATTATGTGTCACTCTGTATCAATCACAGAAGTCAAACGTGTCTATATAGATATTAAAGTATACTTTCAAATTAAAATAAAGCCACTGTTCATGTTATTGGAGTCTTAACATGTGTAAAACAAAAGCCGAGACATTTAAGAAGCATTCAGTAGGTTTCCACACCCATTCCATCTCCTAAGTGAAATGAGATAAAGACATGACCCCTAAAACTTCCTGTTCTCATAGCTAATGGCATCATTTGAGGAAGGATATGACAAAGACTTCATATTCCTTGATTCACACCTGTTTGGTGAGGTCAGCCCTGTCACACTTGATAATCATATATTACTTAGTCTCTTCGCCTCATTTTCTCATATTCAAAGCAAAATAATAACAAAGACTTTAATATTAACAAAGACCATTACTGGGGCTGGGAAGGTGGTTCAGTGGTAGAGCGCTTGCCTTGCATGCATGAGACCCTGGGTTCGATTCCTCAGCACCACATAAGCAAAAAGGAAAAAAGCCGGAAGTGGCACTGTAGCTCAAGTGGTAGAGCACTAGCCTTGAGCTGAAGAGCTGAGGGACAGCTCCCAGGCCCAGAGTTCAGGCCCACGACTGCACCCAAAAAGAAAAGGACCATTACTTTATGAAGATTGACAATATACACAATATACGTGTATAATGCCTGACACAGAATCCTTCAAAATAAAAGTTAGAGACAAACTCACCGTGCATGCAATGTTTTTAAAAAGGGGAGCAATAGGTTGGGGCAAACAAATTGCTTTTGTTATTTTAATACAAGCATGCAGAAAATCCCACTGATCAAGATTCTGCATTAAAAACAAAATGCTTTCTTGTGCAGTTTTCAACTGGGTTATGAAGTCAACATTCACTGTTTCCAGACACATTTTCTGTCATAGTTTACAAAGTACATAGTGTGCAGAATTTGGTTTTGTGTTAACATAAGCTTTATCATAAGGAACTAGGAAAGGTTTAATGTAAATTGCATGTCAACAAGAACAGCAGATATTTCCTCAGATGTTTTTATGGGGTGGAACAACAGATTCTTATGTAATTATAGCTTATGAGATTAAGGTAATTTAGGTTCCACACCCTTTGTTTACTGAGTCATACATCTCTTGGTGATTTTGAGCCATTGAGTTTAAGATATTTTCAGTGAACTGGAAACATAGTTGGCTGAAGAGTCATTCCTAGTGGGAGCACATCCCAAAAAAGCTTATGCTGACTCTCCCTTTTATTTTGTATTTCTGGGGAGATTTTTCACCTCCCATCTGAGTCTGTATTTTTCAGGACTTCAGAATGTCTCACTCCACATCAGATTTTATCTCTAGAAACATAACTAACCCTTCGTTACTCTTGAGAAGGTTGATCCATTGCAGACATATTTATCCCTTTGGGTTTTCCCTTACCTTCAACAGTGTCTCTCAACAACTCAGTAGGCACTAATGTTTACTGAACTGATAAATCAGACACTTGGCATTTTTTATGATGCCTAAAATTGGCACAACAACCACAAAAGAGCTAATGGAGACTCCAAAATTAGCAATTAGCAAAGTGCCAATTTTCTTCTGTGTGTTGGACTCTGGTCCATCAGAGAAAGTTAATTTTTACTAGTAGAGTCAATAAAAAAATAATGAAATAAAGCTAATGTAATATAAAGATATGATGGTTAAAATTGCTTAACTCATTTCTTTTTTATTCTACTTTCTATTTTATGAGCATGTTTGAGCAGGCTCACTATTTTTAATGTATAATATATTTTATGAAGCAACCCTTTTATGTAATGTCCAGTTGAAATTTTGTGAAATGTCTCCCCAAAAGTGCCTTTTATAGGTCTGTACGATGCGTAGAGTTCGAATATGAAAGATCTCACACCAGGCAACTCTGCAGACTACTGACTTTAAAACATTCCCATCTCACATCAAAATGTGGGCAACAGAAAGAATGAAAGTCCGATTATCCGGCTAAATGTAGCTGCTTCTAAACTCTGATAAGGCTTTAAATGCTCAAGTGTTAACACATAAGACAGATACTTATAAATATTATAAATAATTGCAGAATACCTACACATACCAGGTACTATGGTGCTACAGACACCAACATGAAAAGCATTTTTGGATTTGAGGTATTTGCAGCTTAGAGAATATCCTATATAACTAGAAATATTTACTTTGGGGTAAGGTGTTAAACTGTTATCCTAGATACTTGGGAGGCAGGGCAAAAGTGAGAGGCCCTCTCAAAAACAAACTGAAGTGAAAAAGACTGGAGGTATGGTATGTATGGCTCAAGGGGCAGAGTATCCACCTTGCAAGCTCAGAGCTCTGACACTGATCCCCAGTACTTCCCCAAACAAAAACCAAACCCAGAACTATTTGCTTTATGATGCCCAACTTAATCCTCAAAAGAGTCTTGTGAGGTAGAGGGGCTGGTTCAGTTCAGGCTCATTTCCAGGACTACTTTTTTATACTTATATCTATGTGCAAGCTGAGCAACCACAAAGACAGATAGATGACCAGGAATGGTAAAATGGTGGATTTTTCTAGTGAAGCGAGTCAATTTTACTTTTCTTCCTTTTCTCAGGCCAGCACGGGTGGTGTCAAATTCAAGATTTCTGAATCCATTTGTTGTCGCTTTTGTCGTGATTGCAGGGGTGGCGATTGTGGCAGTAGCCATAGGTTTACTTATTCATTTTCTAGCTTTTGGTAAGTATCAGTGATTATCACTTTTCAGATTAAAAAATCATAATTTCAGATTAAAATTTTGATCTTCTCCGTTGTGTTAGTACATTTATTTCTGAACATGAGGAGGTCATATTAGAGCTTTTCTTTGAATATATGTTCATATCTATTTATCCTTTCTATTGGTATATTATCCCTCTTTTGATATAAAAAACATACTTTCTAATAAGTCAAATATGGTTATCCTGGCAAAGACTATTGCAGACAAATGAAAAGTCTTTTTATTTCCTGCTCCTTGGCTGCTAATATTTGGTTACTATTGTTTTTGTTAATATTCTTGATTACTTCTTCATCCAATAAACTGACAAAATCAAGAGTAAAATATTTCAAAAACAAGCATGTTTCATAACTCAGAATTAGGAAATACCTAATTACTTGTTAATTCATGCTCATAATACTTAAAACACATATATTTTTACAGTGGTGAGAATAATCAATAGATAAATTTACACTTGAGAAGTAAAAATGGGTAATGCTGCAAATTTTGAAAAAGATTATGAGCTTTATTTGTTTCTCTTTTTAATTTTTCATATTGCCAATAAAATTGGAAAGCATAAACAGGAGAAAACAATATAAAGAGCTTATAACAAGGAAACAAGATAACATTTGTATTATTATTTATCTTATCTTATTATTTTTATTTTGGATATAATTATTTAGATCCTATGTATATGTGTGCCCTGTGATATGAGAATGTGAAGAGAAAAAAGAGAAAGAACAGAATTTTTAGAATGTCTTATTGTAAACAGGAAAAAATGACTAACCATATAAAGTTTGAAAATTTCCAATGGTACAATAAAAATACCAAGATAAGAGAAAAATAGTAATAAGGAAGCAACATCTAAACTGATCAAACGTTGAGAATTTGTCTAAATTTTACTTTTGATAACAGTTTGTGTTCTAATTACTTTAAAGTAACTATCCCTAAGATAAATTACAGAGTAGAAAAAATGAGGACATAGAGTTTGAGATTAATGGATTTATTCTGAATCACATTGTAACCTTCCAGTTAAATACAAGATAGAAGCCAAGTAAATCTTGCTCCAATTGTAGTCTATTGATCATTTGTGGACCAAAAATTACTTGTTTGCCCCTGCCCTAATAAAGAGGATCACCTTCCCCTTAGGGTTACCAACATCTTTCTTTAATTAGGATATTTTTATGCAAGTAAGTGATCAAATGAAAGCACGATCTACTAGTTTATGTCCATATTCATGATGCTTCTTAGTTGTGCACAAATGCATTTTAGGGATTTCTATCTCATTTGTCATGATGAAAAATAATTCATGATGTACAACCAGATTAAATATGTTGTCAGTTATTTTCTAGTTTAGTAAACTGACAACATATCTAATCTGAAAGAATACTATTTAGAATACTATTTAGAATAATTTTAACTATGACTTAAATTCTTCCTTAGTGATAAATGACTAATATATTACAGCTATTAATAAGTACTATTGAACCAATGAACCACAAATATCCCTAAGATGTAATGTGAATAAAATTAGAGCACTTCTGGACAGTTTTAATGTTTCAAATAATAGTATTACTAAGATTTTTTGCGCATTCTTAACAGGCCTCACTTTAGCAATAATTTTAAAAACTTAAAAGAAAAACCAGTGGGGTAGTGAATATTTGCAATCACAGCACTCAACAGACTAACTAGGGGAGTTGAAAGTACAGCCTGAGATAAACAGTGATATCTTGCCAAAAGAAAACTAAAACAAGACAGAGAGAGAGTTTTATTATACTTCCATTTCTGTTGAATATGAAATTTTCTTTTCTTTTCAGGAAAGCAAATTTAATTGTGCAGTATAACTTTCCACAATCCTGAGTATATGAAAGATTAAACTACTTAGTACTTAGTAATGAACACTAATCATACTTTTTCCTTTTTTTCAGATCGAAAAGCATGTTTTTACCGTAGCAGCTTTCAAATATTAAATGTTGAATATACTGATGAGTTAAGTTCACCAGCTACACAGGAATATAGAACTTTGAGTGAACAAATTGAGTCCATGGTACATTAATATTTGCCTTTATTTTTCCCTTATAACATTAATACAGTTATATACCTAGAAGTATAAGATATATTTTCAATTGGTAGAAGTTCTGCATGCTTTCTTCCTTTTTTATTATAATGATGATGTACAGAGGGGATACAATAACATAAATCAGTACTGTGTACATTTCTTTTGAACAGTATCATACCTTCCCTCATTTTTTCTCAGTTTTTCCTCCCTCCCTCCCCCCAGTAGTAAAGTTCTTTTCCAACACAGTGTCTAGTATCACTGCTGAATTACTTCACCCTTTGTCCCACAATTTCTATGTTTCCCCTTCTCTTCCTCAAATCAGATAAACTTAAGGTACAGAAATCAAATACAGTGAGAAAAGGGAAAAGAAATAGAAAAATGCAAAAGTAAGATGAAAAACTCTTATTTCTACTTATTGGGGTTCATTTTGATATGCATCATTTTTATATGACCATTTGCACATAGCTATCGAGCCCTTGTGATCCTCTCCTAAGAATATCCTCCTTTGGTCTCACTGTGTGAATGTTTAGAATTCTATTTAATTAGTCATATCCCAAGTGTGATTTTTTTTTTTTGCCTTTTATTATCCATTGGTTTACTTCCTCCTTTTGGGGTAGAAAAATGTTTTTCTCTGTACTTTTGCTATTGTAAAGGCAAGGAAGAGGGGGTTACAGTTACAAAAGTCAAGTAATGAGTACATTTCTTTTTGAACAGTATTATCTCATCTCTTGTTTTCTCCCAGTTTTTTCCCTCAAGAACCTCTCCCTCACAGGTTGTACAGTTCTTTTTAACACAGTGTCTAGTGAGTATCACTGCTACATTAGTCTCTGTACCTTTTCTTTGTCTTTTTATTTATTTAATTTAGTATACTCTCATTTGAACTCAAAGCCTTGGAACTTTCTTTTCTTTTCTTTCGTTCTTTCTTTCTTTTTCTTTCTATTTTTAGTAAGTTTTTATTGTGAAAATACTGTACAGAGGGGTTACAGTTACATGAGCAAGGTAATGAGTACATTTCTTATCAAGGATTGTTGCCTCCGCCTTTGTTTTTCCCCTACCATCCATTCCCTCCCACCTCCACAAATATACTCCCCCCTTGGGACTTTCTATGCTGATTCTCTACCACTTGAACTACACTTCAAGCCTGTTGGGTTTTTTTGTGATTAGTCTGGAAATAGAGCGCAATGGACTTCTCTTTCCTTCTCTCTCCAAGCTGTTCTCCAATGATGACCTTCCAAATCTCAGCCACTTGAGTACCTAGGATTAAAGACTTGAGCCACTGGTGCCTGGCTTCTCTGTACTTTTTCTGAGTCAGTTTTTCTTATTCACATTGTCTTATGCTATGAGTGAAAATGGTTAGCAGTGCTATGAATAAATATACATTTTATTTATTTAGGACTTCAAAATGGGATGTCTTTCTCTTTTCTTGATTTTTTTTTTTGTTAGTTTTCTGGTGACTTCAATTTAGGGCCTGAACACTGTCTCTGAACTTTTGTGCTCAAGTCTAGTGCTCTATCACAGCTCCACTTTCAACTTTTTGGGTGGTTAATTGGAGATAAGAGTCTCATGGACTTATGTCTGGCTTTGAACCCCACCCTCAAATCTTAGCCTCCTGATTAGTTAGGATTACAAGTGTGAACCACTGGTGCCCAGCTTGAGAAGTCTTTCTTAAAAACTGTCATTGATTAAATAACTGTTTGATTGTAATTGATTGAATGATCTGTGGGTCATCAAGGGAGTAACAGGAGTAGATAAAAAATTTCTAGAATTAATTGAAAATGGAAATATAACATATCATAACTTTGGGAATATAACACAAGTAGTACTAAGAAGCAAGCTTATATCTAAGAGTACCTGCAATTAAAAAAAGACAGATGAGGGGCTGGGAAGGTGGCTCAGTGGTAGAACGCTTGCCTTGCATGCATGAGGCCCTGGGTTCGATTCCTCAGCATCACATAAGCAAAAAAGAAAAAAGCCAGAAGTGGCACTGTGGCTCAAGTGGTAAAGTGCTAGCCTTGAGCTGAAAAGCTGAGGGACAGTGCCCAGGCCCAGAGTTCAGGCCCCACGACCAGACCCCCCCAAAAAATAATAATAAAATAATAAGTAATAAATACGGGAAAGGAAATAATGACAAATATGAAAATAAAGTCAGGTACCAAACAAGAGTGTCCACTCTTTTTGTTCTTATTCACTATAGTGCTTGAGTTCTTAGCAACAACAACAAGATGGAGGAATAACTAAAATGGAAAAAGAAGAAAACTAAATCTATTTTTGGATGTTATGAGGCTGTAAAGACCACCAAACATTCATAGATTCCTATGAATCTACAAAGAATCAATTAAACAAAATGTTAGTTCTTTGAAAAGATAAAACTGACAATGCCTTAGCCACATTAATCAAAAGGAAGGAAAAGATCAAAATTTTAAAAATTATAGATGATAACAAATACCAACGAAGAAGCTCATTACAGATTAATTTCCAGTATATTGTAATATACTGGAAACTCTAGAAGAAATAGAAAATATTTATGGATAAATTCGTGTCAACCACTTACACTGGCCTATAATAAGCAATGGCATTAAATTAGTTATATAGTCTCCAAACAAACAAAAGAAATCCCAGAACCGGATGGATACATTGCGAAATTCAAGCATTCAATGTATTATGATCAAATTTACCCCATCTATATTGCCATTCTTTCATTTTCCCCTTCCTTTTTAGCAAGTTTGTTAGGTTTTATTATGCTGTCTTTATACATATATATATATATATATACATATATATATATATAAAATGTACTTCTATAATATTGACCCTCAATAACTTTTCTATGTGCCAGAAACAAAGAGGCAGAGAAAGATATATATTTTTTTAAAAATCCCATTCATAATAGCTTCAAAAACAATTTCAAAGCTGGGCGCCGGTGGCTTACGCCTGTATTCCTAGCTAGTCAGGAAGCTGAGATTTGAGGATCATGGTTCAGCCCAGGCAGCCCAGGCAGGAAAGTCCGTGAGATTCTTATCTCTAATAAACAGCTAGAAAATTAGAAGTGGCACTGTGGCTCAAGCAGTAGAGTGCTCGCCTTGAGCTGAAGAGCACCGGGACAGCCCCACGACTGACAAAATAAAAACTTAAAAAACAAAACAAAAAACCAATTTCAGCTTCTATATTAGCTTCAGATTAGACATGAGCCACCAGCATCTGACTTGGTTTTATTAGTCTTATTTCTATTTAAGGTTTCTCCAGAAAAAAAAAATACTTTTCAAAGCAACTGATCTGATATTGGCCAACAAATTGGAATGGCTACTGATAAATTGTCATTTACTAAATATTGATAACCTTGACAATCTCAAGAAGAGCGAACTTAAAGTGCTATCTAAGTATAATATTCAGCACACTATTTAGTTCCCCAGTTTCCCATTTCATGACCATCTGATTCCACTCATCTTTATTTTATTTTCTGAAAATTATTATTTATTTTAAAGGTGATGAACAGGGGGGTTACAGTTACATAAAGTAATGAGTACATTTCTTTTTAAACAGTTATCCCCTCCCTCATTTTCTCCTGCTTACCACTCCCCTCGTTCCTCCCATCAAGTTGTAAAGTTCATTTCCAACGTTCTACTTATTTTTAAAGCATCTAGTGGAAATCACATTTATTGGATTGTATGAGTGGACTTTTCTTGTAGTGACGTGACTCTTGTCCCCAACCATCTTAGTAACTATCATTATGTGATATCACATAAACTCTTACATAGTAAAATACCTGATGCAGTTAGAATGGCTTCCAGTAAAGACTCATCTTGTCCAGGATCATCTCCACTTAATAGATGAAGAAATAGGCAGCAATTCAAGGGGTTATATAACCTGCTTGAATCAATCCCATGCTTTGTGATGAATCTGAGCTGAACTCAGCTGAAAACTTATTCTCTATTCTTCATTAAGAGAAGCCTCAGGTTGCAGAAAGCTGGGAGAAAAGAAAGGAGCAACTGTAATTACAGAGGTTTCTTCTCTTCCTTCTTTCCATAGATTACTAATGTATTCAAAGAATCAAATTTAAGAAAGCAGTTCATCAGAGCCCATGTTGTCAAACTGAGGTGAGTGAAACTATACTAAAAACTATGTAAGCATAGATGCAATTTGACACGCTTGACTTTGGTTCACAGCAATGATAATAAGTGACATGCTCATGCAATATAATATAATAGTATAAAATAACATGAAAATAGGGCACCTTAAAAAAATGTTAAGGGGCTGGGAAGGTAGCTCAATGGTAGAGTGCTTGCCTTGTATGCATGAGGCCCTGGGTTTGATTCCTCAGCACCACATAAGCAAAAAAGAAAAAAGCTGGAAGTGGCGCTGTGGCTCAAGTGGTAGAGCGCTAGCCTTGAGCTGAAGAGCTAAGGGACAGTGTCCAGGCACAGAGTTCAGGCCCCACGACCGGACCCCCCAAAAAAATGTTAAGCTGGACACTGATGATTTATGTCTGTAACTCAAACTAATCCAGAGGTTGAGATCTGAGGAAAGCAGTTTGAAGCCAGGTTGGGCAGGAAAGTCCATGAGATGCTTATCTCCAATTAAATACAACACACACACACACACACAACTGGACGTGGAGCTGTAGCTCAAGTGGTAGAGCACTAGCCATAAGCAAAAATGCTCAAGGACAGCACCCAGATTCTGAGTTCAAGCCCCAGGACCAGCACAAAAACAAATAACAACCAAAAATAATGTCAAAAATACCATGTACAAAATGAGGGAAGAGGTGACACTGTTCAAAAGGAAATGTACTCATTACTTTATTTATGTAACTGTAAGCCCTTTGTACATCACCTTTATAATAAAAGAAATCATGCATGATTTATTTGGCTACTAATGTAAATAATCATATATTATTTGAGTTCTTAATGGGAGAAAAAGCAGTGCAGGGAAAATTGAAGTGATCGCTTGGTAATAGAACCATTCTATTATATAAAACCAGTGGGTGTCACCCACAATGCTGTCTTTGTAACACTGCCTAGTGGAGTTGCACAATGCTCTGGCCTTGGGTGGTTTCATCCAAATCAGGACACCAGGGCCAACTCAAAAGCAGCTTTCAGATTTCATCTGCCTTGAATACTATAATAAAAGGACATATGGCTAAATCCTTGACACTAGTGATGGACTAATAATAGGAAGGAATAGTAGAATGAATTCCTTACAAGACTTTGCCATTCCTATGTTAATTAAATATATACTTGTTCATTTGATTTGATGAAATAATCCTTCTCAACTAAAATACTCACCTAGATTGAACCTCCCACAAATGTCCTAAATTTCCCACATTGTTTGATCTTTCAATTAAATTATGAAAAAGTTTTTTGGCCAAGAGTGGGATCATATTCTTTCTCAAGTATTAACACTACACACACAAAAAAAGTAGCTCTTGTCAAAATTCTGGTGAAAATTTATACAAATAGGAAGGATCTATGGGAAGATTGTTTTCTAAAACATATCAGTTCAATTCATATTCCATTTAGTACTTTACTGTGATTGGCTTTGTGCTAGCTCCTAAAGCTCAGTGGTTTAAATTTCCAAAACTTTAAGACCAAATGAGCTACTTGCATCTTCTTTCCTTTACTTCACTTCATATTTACCCTCCATCCATGACAATCTGGCATTTGATCACACTACAAAAAACAAACTGCTTTCATCTAGTTCAACAACAGCATCCAAAACACAAACCCAAAGAAGCCATATTAGTCCTCCTCTTAGATTTCTCAATAATATTTGGCACATTTGGTCTATCTTGGAAATATTTCTTGTTGGCTATGACAGCATACACCTCTAATCTAGCACTTAAGAGGCAATGACAAGAGACCTGCTAGTTTGAGGCCAGCCTGAGCTAAAGAGCATGTTCAAGATCAGAAAGAGCTACATATTGAGCCCTTCTTGCAGAAGAAAGAGGAAGGCAGAACGGCAGGAAAGCAGGAAGGCAGGAAAGCAGGAAGGCAGGAAGGCAGGAAGGCAGGAAGGAAGGCAGGAAGGAAGGCAGGAAGGAAGGAAGGAAGAAGGGAGGGAGGGAGGGAAGGAGGGAAAGAGGAAGGGAGTGGTCTCATGTTTTTAGGACACTATACGTGTTCCTCTTCTCTGGCTACTTTCTCAATTTCCTTGTGTTCTCTGTACATTCCTCAAATATTGAATATCAATGTATGTTGTGAGCCATACATATTCTCTCAGTTCACATTTTCTCTTCTCAGGAGTTTTACTCCATTTGGGGCCAGTCAGACAGTCCTCTTCGATCTCTAGATGTGACTCTACAGACCCATCTACTTGATAATCATCGTATGGATGCCTTTGAGATAGCTCAACTTTAATATATTCCTTAATATTTCCCAGCTCTGTAACTTTCTTATTGTACCATAATACCATCGTCCTTCTGTCTTCTGGGCCATAACAGCCTCCTAACAAATTTCCTTAACTCCAGTCTCACCCCATTTCACCTTCTACATAGCAGACAGAAATACTTTTTAAACAAACTCCACACAGAGCATCTTCCAGTAAGTTTGCTTAACATTTCTCTATGTGAATCCATGTTAATGTAGTTAAATCTAGGTGATTCATTTTAAAGACTGAATATTCATTTATTATTGAACAAACATACTGTTCATCTATTCAGCATTTTATTTTCAATACTCTACTTAATTGTCCAACATTCCTTACATGTGCACACACGAAAGGATTTATCATGAAGATATACCTAGAAGTACAATTCCTAGATCTTGAGATTTGAGAATCTTCAACTTTACTAGATATTGATAAAGTACTTTCCAAAGTAGTTATGAAAATTTACATTTCAATTGTAAAGACATTATTGCTCAGTATCCTCACTAATATTTAATATGTAAGCTGTGGCTTAATTCTAAACCTGCCAATAGGTGGTTTAGAATAAAGGATAAAGCATATACTCTTTGGAGTCAAACTGCTGAAAGCCCATTTTCAAGTGTTGATTCTCAAAATCTGTGTCACTATGGACAGGTTATTGACATTTTGTGCCTGAGTTTCTTCTAATATCACAGTGCCTCTTTGATGGGTCAATTGGTATTAACTGGTATAAAATAATACCACTTGAGCATTTATTTGTAATTTTTACCATTTGTTCTGAATCCCTCATCACATGTTCTCATCTTTTCTGTTTTTCTATTGTATACTAGTCTTTTCCTTATTTATTTATGGGAACTATGTACTTACTACAGGTTCTAATCTGAGTTGTGATTATATTTTTCTTGTGTGCAAGTCTTATTTATAGCATCAGTCATTATCAATTATAAAATTTCTTTTAAGAATCCTTTCTCCCCAAGTTTATTTTTGTTAGAATTGGCTGCTTTAGCTAGATAAATGGATCCATATACTAGAAATTTACCTCATTTCTTACTCATATTATTTGAAACCTCATCACATTATAAGTTTGTTTAGAGATGAGGATTTTTGTCAGATTGCCAAAGTCTAATACTAGCTAGAATTTATTGTAACTCTTATTGTATGCTATGCACTCTTCCCGCAAGTCATCTATATATTAATTCGTACAATCCTCATAACAATTCATTTTACATGTGAGAACACCCAAGAGCAGAGAGATTAATAAACTTGGTTACCTCAAAAAAATCAGAGGGTTAAAATGCTTGGGCGTCAAAGTCAGCTGTGCTGTATGATGGGTGGAGTACCATGTACACTGAAATCAAATTTGGGATATAGCACTGCGATCTAACATTGCAAATGCATACATCATTAGGTAGATCTGTTCTGCAGGTCAAGTCTTCTAGGGAATTCTTTTTTTTTGAGAAATGATTGAATCAAGAAGAAAACTTACAGAATAGAAAGCCATCATAATTATCCATTGCCTACATCTATACAATTGACAGACAGTCTGGCAGTGGGGTGACCGCAGATGTTGTCATGAAGTTCCGGTTCAGCAAACGTAACGATGGAAACTCAATGAAAGGCAGAGTTCAAGCTGTCTTACAGAAAATGCTGAATAACTCAGGAGGCCTGGAAATTCACTCCTCACCTGGGATAACAAGCAAGTATTTTAAGATTTTTTTTAACTCCAAATATTATTGTATATTTTTAGGCATCTTTTTTTCATAAATTGAATAATTTCAAAGTAGGAAGTGTTTCCTAGTGTCCATGTGAGGGCAAAGTATTTTAACTTACTTTTTGAATATTTTTATTATCTTTAATTGTACAAAGGAGTTACCATTTTCAAAAGCAGTTTATGAATAAAGTACATCTCGATCAATGTTACCCCTTTCAACATTCTCACTCACCCCTCCCAATCTACCCATTCCCTTACTTTTCTTAATTTTCAGATTATATATTGAATTTTTTGCATTTTAACAAAGCAAATGTTTTTGTGGGATTTTTTTTGTTTTTGTGTTTTTTTGGGAGGGTGGTGTATGTGTGTGTGTGTGTGTATGTGTGTGTGTGTGTGTGTGTATACTATTTTGCTTTGAGTGCTGTAAGTGCAAACACAAAGAGAGATGCAAACTCAGTATATAAACCAGGTTGGTCCTTTAAGGCAATGAACCTAAGATGTTCAGCTTTAAGATTTTTGGTTTTAGTTTTCTCCCCTTATAAAATGTTAATAATAATTCTTGTTTGGGTTATTCACAAATACATAAGGAAAGTGTGAAAATGCTTTTAAGTATAAAGATGTGGGGTGTTTTCTTTTTTCAATTCACCTATAGAAACAACACCTATATATAGGATACAATGGGATTTCAATGTATGTATATACAGTCAGTGATGAGAGCTGGGAAACTGGCAAGCCTCTCACCTCAGACGTATATTTCTTTGTGCTGGAGATATTTAAAGTTCTTGGACTAGCTCTCTTAAGATACTCATTTTGTTATCACCACCTATGGTTACTCTGTCTTTGCTGGATGACAAGTCATTTCCCATCTTCTCTTTATCCTTCATTTTCCCACACCTTCCCAAATCCTGTTTATTTTAAAAAAAAATGTTCTATTCTCTTTTTTATATCTTCCACATGTAAGACAAAGCATAGAGTATTTGTCTTTGTGTGGCTGACATATATTCACTTAACATAATGTTCTCTAGTTCTATGTTGCTGCAAATAGAATTGTGTTCTTTCTCATGGATGAATAAGTTTGTTGTATTTATATACTCTACTTTCTCCTCTCCTTTCTCTGTAAATGCCAAGCTTGTTCCTTATCTTGGGTGTTGAGAAAGTGCTGTAATAACATAAGATGATGACATCTCTGTTACAACTAGTTTCTTTTCCTTTGGACATGTACCTGGTAGTAGGAGAGCTGGACCACGGTAGGACAGATAACTCTACATTTTCCACCATGACTGCGTTAACTTACATTCTCATATTGTTCATATCCTCATCACTTGTCAAGTTTTTGTCCTTTTGATAATCATCATTCTAAGATTTACAGACTAATCCAACATTCCTATGACAAATTTTTATTTGCTAAAAATATTCATTCTTGATCATCACTCCAACACTCTTTATGAGAGATGCGATTATCAGATGTTTATTCTGCGGACCTTCCATAGGAAAGGCAGATAGATGCCCAATGTCAAAGAGCAATTTAATTAATGGCCCATCATGTAGACTACATTCTCCTTCATCACATTCATCACAATTGAAAATGAAATTAATTTGCATAATTGTTGTGCTGGCTTCACCCTACTCTATAAGCATCCTAAATACAAGAACAGCCATGTCTTTATTCACCTACTGTCCTATGACATAGTATCTAGTTTATAACTGAGGTTCAGTAGCTAATTGTTGCATGAATTTCTTAACAAAGGATACTCTTCAACTTTACCATTTACTGCTAGTTGAAGAAGCCACACTTTCATCATAATAAACTCAAAATTGGAAGGAGTTTCATGACTCCAGCACTAAACTAGTAGATGTGTGCTATTGCAATACTAGTTCAAATATCTGAATGCTTTCTTGTTCCCAAAGCTTTCTTCCTAGGTTTTCTGAATGTCGCCTTCTCCTTTCCCAGCCTCCCATTTCCCACCCTGCAACTAAAAGTTGATGCTTAGCAGGAAAGAACTTCAAGAGAACATTCCAACTCCACATCCCTCAATGAGTTCTGGCTGACAATGCTCACAGATTTTATTAATAAACCTTAGGTTTATCAAATAATGGAGTAATAACTCTGCTCCTACATGCCAAAGAATTCTTCCAAAGGTACTTTTCAAATGCTTGTTACTTGTTTAGCATTGTGCTAGACAAGCTGGCAATACAGGGTCTTATAATTTAGTTTAAACAAAAGATACCTGAATCACAAAATAATGATTAAGATAGCAGAATTGACAGCCAAGAGAGTTTATGATGGCCAGGTGCCTATGACTCATGAGGCTGAGACATGGAGAATCTCAGCTTGGGCAAAAAGTTTTCAAGACTCCATCTCCAATTAGCCAGCACAACATTGGTCAGAAGGTGTGGCTCAAGTGGTAGAGCACCAATCATGAGCAAGCAAGCCAACTGTGCATGAGAGCATGTGGCCCTGGATTCAAGCCCCAGTACCAGCTACCAACATGAGAGAGAGAGAGAGAGAGAGAGAGAGAGAGAGAGAGAGAGAGAGAGAGAGGAGAGAGGGAGGGAGGGAGGGAGGAGGGAAAAAGGGGAAGAAGAAAAGAAAGAGGAAGAGAAGGAGAGTGGGAGAGAGAAGGAGGGAAGGAAGAAGAAGGAAAGGAGAATAGAGAGAGAAAGAGAGAGAATGTATGATCAAGTACAGTGAATGCTACAGGAATCCAGGAGAAAAAATATTATATTATAATCTTCATATCTCTCCATGAAAGAGAATGAATAGACTGACTCTGTAGGATAAGTAGGATGTGAAAAGAGAAAGAAAATTGCAAAAGATCTTCAATAAGCATAATGCTTAGCAGAACAAGGTAGAGAGAAAAGCAAAAGTAATTGTAGACTTTTTGATGCTATCTTTATACTCATCACTCTCATTAAAACATTTCTTTGAGAAAAAGTTCCACATTTTCTTGGTAGAACTTTGAGTGCCTTTTGTGCTTTATTTATTTATTTTTGACCTCCATTCAATTCTTGCTATGATATCCCAAATTGTCCTCATTAAAGAGAAGGGTAATTGTCCAGGCCTTTCTCCTCCCTGTCTTTCTCTCTCCCTCTCTCCCACTCTCTCTCTTTCTCATTCTCTCTCTTCCTCTCTCTCTCCCTCTCCCTCCCACCCTCATACTGGTGGTTCTTCCAGGGTATGAACTCAGGGCTTCATGCTGTCATGCTCAGTAAGCTTGCTTGCTCATGAGCAGTGCTCTATCCCTTGAGCCATACCTCCAACCAGTATTATGCTGGCTAATTGGAGATGGAGACTTGAAAACTTTTCTGCCTAAGCTTTTCTGCCCACTCAGCATGGGCAGTCAGGAGCAATCAGAATTCAAACTCATTTCTCTTTTTCAAAGAATAAAACATGGTCAGCTCTTCACTTTCTGTTTCTGAAAGGATAAATTGGTTCACCAATACTTATAAAGCAAACGCATCTTTGTGAGAATTTCTACCTAAGAAAAATGTTGAATTAATTGATTTTAAACATCATGAAAACCTGTCATTAGAAATTTAGATTTATTTTTTAAGGAATAAGAAGATTGGTTTCTCACTTCCGAAGCTCAAATATGAAAGGATATAATTTGACATACATGTTTTTTTGGGGAAAAAAATCCTTGTAAAGCTTAGGTAGATGAATTATAAAAGCAACCAGGTACTCAGGGGTTATTATCACAGCACTGATGTGGAATGATGAAAGCACTCCATAGCCAAAGGGAAGAGGATGGAGCTAGTTATAAGGAGATAGAAGCCATAGAACCTGGAGACCAGGTAAAAATGGTAACAGAGGGGAAATCTTACACCACTTTTGTCTGCCTGTGGAGGTGGTTCCGTTTGCTAAAGGAGGGAAACAGAATAAAAGCAGCAAATTCTGGATGAAATTGAATGTGAGATGAATTCTGGACCTACAGAGAAAACTGTGGGGCACAGACCTTGAACGGGTCTACACAGACTTTCTTCACGAAACCTTTACATGGTTTCCTTCCCAGGCTTTCCACAGTGCCCCTACCAATAGCATGTGTTAGTGCACTACACTTTCTATTTGGAATGGCCTTGTGCCTTCCTGTCTGTCTGAAATTTTCCTTTTAAGTTTTCAACATACAGTGGAAACTTTACTTTCTCCATCTCAAATGTTTCTTCCATTTTAACTGCACTGGTACACTCCTGTAACATTGTTACTCTTTTGGTATTGGAATTTATTTGAAATGATCTTGTCGGTAAAAGGTGTGTGTACAAACCTCCTCCCTTTTGCTCATTGTGAAATTTGGAGCATTTAAGAGGATCAGTAGAGTTAATATCTATATCAACTTACACAAACGGGAGTTTTCTAACAAATGTACAATAAACATCACATAATATTTATCACATTGCATCTCAATGACTTGCATATGGCTTTCCTTTTCCAACTAAAATGACTTGGGAGTAAGAAAATGTTTCACGTGTTTGGTTAGAAATTTTGAGTACCAACAACGTGCACAATAATAAATTGTGAGGCAAAATGGTAACACAGACTTCTGGGGTACATGACTCAGGTTGCTTTAACTGGTTCAGGATGGAGCCTAAGACTAGGAATTTCAAAAAATACTATTGGTTCTGATTGCAGTTGTTTGAATATTCCACTTTAAGAAATCAAGTTGAAATGAATTTTAGTTCATATTCTATTGATCATCTCACTCTTTTTTCTTTAATAATAGCAATTACATCCCAGGATACAGAAAATATTTTCACTCAAGGTAAGTTTTTAAGTTATTTTAAAAATACACTTTGGCAAAGTATAGAGTTTTAAAGTCCAGGCCTTTTGTGTTTCTTGCCAAGATAAGAAGCTATAAAAGTAGAGCCTTTATTCTGAGATCACTCATGTGTGTTGTAAAACAAGACACTGCTGTCTCAGGAACAGGTAGTTAAGCTATTTTTTTCCTCTTAAAAAAGATAATGCGTTGAAGTAAATTGTAAAATAAACATATAAACAAACAAATATATAAATAAATAAAAATAATGAATTTGAATAGAGTCCCACCCATATGATTCTTAAGATTTACCTTATGGAAATATTCTTGTCAGTTTTGAGAAGCATTTTCTGCCTGGGTTCTGTGGAGGTATTTCTGTAAACTTGTAAATTATGCTTAAGGATACAAGTTAGTAGCTTTTCCTAACCACCACAAGA
The DNA here is from genome assembly GCF_019054845.1 of Dipodomys spectabilis. NCBI lineage: Eukaryota > Metazoa > Chordata > Mammalia > Rodentia > Heteromyidae > Dipodomys > Dipodomys spectabilis. The sequence continues at coordinate 24,435,699 of NW_024870720.1, read as the reverse complement.
TCTTGCTTTGTTGTAGGTTTGGGTTAGTCAGAAAGTCAGCTTGAGAACCAATGCCTAAAGGGGGAAAAAAATCACTGTTTTCTAATGTCATTCCCTATATGATGACAGGATACCAGAAATAAAATCTCTAGAAAAATCAACTTACCTCTCTAACTGAAAAGATGAAGCAATAAGTTCAGTATGCCTAGATTGCTAGTCTATCTTAAATATTTGAGCTATTTTGCAAGGTTATGTTAGCCTAATGGGCACAATTTCATTTTATATTTAATTCATGCTTACTTTGAATAAAACTGTGTTTAATAGATCTATCAGGGAATTTGTCTAGGGAATGCAACAAGAGAATTTGTGTTCCATGCATATTCTGTTTATTATTGTTATATCATCTTCAAAAACTTATACAGAGGTTCAAATTAATGTGTCTATTTTTGTGTACAATGTATATGTATCAGACTCATCCTTTTCATCATACTGCCCTGTCCAACTATACCATCCTCACCTGTCTCAAGTTTCCTAGTTCTATTTACACGTATGTACATTGTATATTAAGACTATATTCAACTACTATTGCTCTCCCCATTCATCTGCACCCTCTTCCTGTTATGCTCCACCCTTCTAAGTCAAGACATATTTCAGCTTCCTAATATTTATTTTCTTGAATTGTTCAAAAGGGTTATACCATGAAAACCCACCCCTGTGTATATAGTACACTTTAGTCAGTTTGATCATGTATGTATATACATATATGTATGTGTGTATGTATACATGTGTATATGCCTTTGCCTTAAATATGCATGTGTTTATAATTTAGACCTAACAGTCACATAGCCACATATGTTCTGAACTGAATTCTGATACTCCTCCATCTGAGAATTTTTTTTTTGTCTTCCGTGGGGGCTGAACTCTGGGCCTAGGCGCTGTCCCTCAGCTCTTCAGCTCAAGGCTAACACACTACCACTTGAGCCACAGCACCACTTCCAGATTTTTCTGCTTAGGTGGTGCTGAGGAATCGAACCCAGGGCCTCATGCATGCGAGGCAAGCACTCTACCACTGAGCCAACTTCCCAGCCCCAAAATTTATTTTTTAAAATATGCCTGCAAATGGTTGGAGGCTAGTCAGCAATAGAAATGTTTATTGGTAGTTTACCTCTGATTTTTTTTAGTAAAAACTGAACAAGAGGGAAAAGAATGATAGGAATTGAAATTGATAGGATTTGAGTGCTTAGCTCACCCCACCCCCACCAACTGCAGTGTATTAGGCTTCTTAAAGCATTTAAATAAACATAGATTCTAGAAACTAAATACCTCAAGTTACCCTAGCCTACAGAATATTCAGTGGGACTACAGCAACTCCATTCCAGTGAGGGCAGAGGGTGAATTTGACTCTGAGAACTGGAACCTCCATGATGAGCTAAAATATCTTTAAGTCCAGGTCTCCATGATGCTACTTTTTCTCCAACTTTAAGGTGTATGCACCTTGCAAGTCCTAAGAGATAAGCAAAATTTCCCAGGAGTCTGTGGCCTAAACTGGCAACTTCAGCACTGACATAACTTAACCTCATCACAAGACATTCCAGATGTCTCTAAAGATGGTGTCGAACTTGGAGCCCCAATGCCAATGATGTTCAGAAATATTTTCTAGAATGAAATCAATAGGCAACTACAGTGAGCACAGATGTACTCTAAAATGATAACATGTTGATCGTGTCTTGGGGGAAAAATACATAAAAGACATTAAAGTGTTAAGTGATGGAGAAACTGTCACAATCTCCCTTACATAAGGACATCATGGTCTTCCCAGAATGGTAATATCCTTTTGTCCTTAGCATGTGGGGCCCGTCCAGACCTGTTAACACTGTCAGAAGAGAGGATCATTGGAGGCACTCTGGCTGAGGATGGTGATTGGCCCTGGCAAGTCAGTTTACATGTCAATAACGTCCATCACTGTGGAGGTATCCTGATCAGTAACACGTGGATCCTGACAGCAGCTCATTGCTTCAGAAGGTGTGGCTGGCCACAGCATCTCCCATCTGGGAAAAGTTAGAATAGACATGGATAGAATGACTTCACCCATCAACCTCAGCACTAAACATAATTGGAATGAGCCAGGAAAAATTCTGTGTCCAAAAGTCTTTTCTTCCTATGCATGGAAGCAAAAGTACTGTTCCTTAACTTATTAATTTGCTGGTAGCTCTCTGTTTCACATAATAATATACCATCATGGTATACAATACAATTACACACACACATATGCATTCATACACATGCATATGCACACACACAGGCATGCACATACTGAATTTCACATATTCTTACATACCCATACATACACATGTGCACACATACACAGGTTCGTGCATATGCATACTCACAGATACACATATACATATAAACAAAACCTTCATGCATGCCTTTGTATAACCTAATGGAACTTTTCCAAGATATGTACCCATAAGTTCATGCATACATATTCAGATAAGTATATCAAAATACTAATGTTTACATCTTCATCAGTAATGAAAATGAACACATATTCCCCCCTACCAACAAACACTTGATATTTTTATCCTGTTTAATTTTTATGATTCATATTAATATACGTTAGGAATATTTTGTTATAGTTCCTATTTCTTGACTACCAGTGAGTGTAAGTTATAGTTATAGGTCCTATTTCTTTGTTATGGTTCCTATGTATTGACTACCAGTGAGCATAAGTAGTTTCCCATACATCCAAGGCTGCTTGATCTTTCTTTCTATGAATTTCCTGTGAAAATTAGTATACCAGACTAGATTCTGGGCCCTAATCAAACCCAACTATCATTTATGATGGGTTTTCTTTTTACCATTTCTTATTGGTTTACAGACATGTGTGTATATTCTATAAAATATTTTAGGTAGTGAACATTATTAATATTTTCTCATGGTTTCTCATTCATCTGAGTATTATTTCTTATTTTTAATGAAATTTATTTTTAACCTTATGGTATGGGCTTTGAGGGTTTATTTTAAAGTTCAATTCCTAACATTTTTATGTTAGTTCGCTCTCTGTGTCTCTCCTACCTTCTCTTTCTCTATATACATGTATATCTCCATAAATATAGTATATACACATATAATAAGCATCAGTGTTAGTACAGAAAATTATTCATTAATTAATAAGATGCTTCTTATTATCACTACTAAGCAAAAAGAAAAAAACAAAGGGGAAAAATGAAAATAGAAAATAATGTGTTAATTCTGGATATGGTAATAGACAGCTACAGTTGCAACAATTGGGGTCGAGAGAAGGAGGACTACAGTTTGAGACCGGCCTGGGCAAAATGTCAATGAGCCTTCATCTCAACACATAAACTCATACCTGTGATGTCAGCTATCCAGGAGGCATAAGCAGGAGCATTATGGTCTAAGTCCTAGTCCTGATACTTTCTGAAAAATAGCTAAAGTGAGGGGAAAATAAAAGAAAGGAAGATAATGGAAGAAGGGAAAGAGAGAAAGAAACAAACGAAGGAAGGAAGGAAGAAAGGAAGGAAGGAAGGAAAAAAACAAGTTGAAATGAGAATGGTAATTATTTCAGAATTCTTAGTTGCTTGGTTGGGGGCATAGAGAAGGGAGCCATCAAAGTAGAGATTATATATTATACTAGCTATCTTAACAGTATTAGGATTTCCTGTTGGAATATGAAAAATGCCATGATAGTTATCACTCTAAGACACGTTTTCTAACATCTCTCTATTTAGGTACATGAGCATCCCTCTACCAGTAAAAAGTTCATTGAATTATGAACTTGGAGTGCAAGAAAATATAGCACAAATACAGTCATCAAATAGTGCCTAGACAGTGGGGAATGGCAAATACAAAGCTCAAATACCGGAAGTGCTAACAAATACCCATTTGAATAGAATGTTTTCTTTTCTTTCTTCTTTTAGCTACTCTAATCCTCAACAGTGGACTGCCACCTTCGGTGCTTCCACAATATTTCCGAAACGTCGAGCAAGAATAAGGACAATTGTAGTCCATAATAATTACAGATCTGGAACCCAAGAAAATGATATTGCAGTTGTGCAACTCAACACAGCTGTAACATTCACCAAAGATATCCACAGCGTGTGTCTCCCAGAACCCACAATGAATATAGTGCCTGGTTCCACTGCGTATGTAACAGGATGGGGAGCTCTTACTTACGGTGGTAAGTGTGTCAGGGAAAGTGAAACCAAGTAACTTAACAACAAAAATATTCTTTTCTTAGCCATTATGTAATTTTCTTAATTAAGAAACATGTAAAGGACAGGTTCTTCTAGATAGAACCATCCTGTGTTCTGGTTAGACTTGAGCTCTGTTAGCACTGAGTTTCCTCAGCAAAGGACTAAGGATCAGTGTATCACAAAATTGGTGCCAGAGAGGGGAAAAGAAACATTCATCTACGTAAAGGGACTTTCCTTCTCCCCAATGGGAACCATTGCAAGGAAGACTCTTCCATGTATATCTAACATTCTAGTTAGGCAATAATGTTAGGTGCATGTTTTCCTTTCTGGAAATCAGCTGAATCGCCAATTGATATGTTTTGAAATCCATTTTACTTCTGCTTTTGTGTTAATAGGCTTCACAGTCTCAGATCTACGGCAAGGACAGGTCAGAATAATAAGTAATACTGTGTGTAATGCACCAACTGCTTATAATGGAGCTGTCCTTTCTGGAATGCTCTGTGCTGGGGTACCTACAGGTGGAGTGGACGCATGCCAGGTAAGCTCAGAACAACCTGTCAGTATCATAATCTGGGGAGATTATAAGCATTTACTAACATGATGCAGTAAATAGAGAGCTTGATCCTCAAGAAAATTTATGATTAAATTTTAGAGACAAAATTATGAATTTTATCTGTCATGAAAACATCCATTTTTATTTTTATTTTCACATTCAGAAGTATCAAGGTTTGAACTCAGGGACTCACAGGAGTCTCATTGAGCCATGCCTCCAGGCTGGTTTATACTGGTCATTTTTAGGATAGAATCTTGACTCCTGAACTATTCCTGAGCTGTGATTTGCCTATGTTTAGGTTTCCCATTGTTACTGGGATAAGACAACCCATGTCTAGGTTCCCTCCATGGAAATGAGTCTCACAAAGTTTTCTGCTCAGGGGCTGGGAAGGTGGCTCAGTGGTAGAGCGCTTGCCTTGCATGCCTGAGGCCCTGGGTTCGATTCCTCAGCACCACAGAAGCAAAAAGAAAAACAAGCCGGAAGTGGCACTGTGGCTCAAGTGGTAGAGTGCTAGCCTTGAGCTGAAGAGCTGAGAGACAGCGTCCAGGCCCAGAGTTCAGGCCCCATGACCGGACCCCCCAAAAAAAGAAGTTTTCAAAGTTTTCTACTCAGCCTAGGCTTAAACTATGATCCTCCTAATTTCAGTCTTCACCGTAGCTGGAATTATACGCATGAGTCATGGGTACTCAGTTTCACTTCTAATCTCTAACTGCTATGAAGGGTTAAATAAAGCACTGTTGCCTGTCATTATATACATTATATAATATGTATATAATATACCTATTACCTAAAATAGAGTTCTGTGCATTTCAAAATTCCTGAGAGTAAATTTTCAATGTTATACTACAAAAGTTAGGTATTTTAAAATAATGAAGAAATTACCCAGTTTGACTTAATTATTTCACATTGTGTCCACAAATCACAGCAGAGTTTTATCAATTTATTATCAATTCACATTGACTATAATTCATGAGATTCATAGACAACAATTACATTATAAAATAAAATAATTCTTATAGTACTTTGCATAGAGAAAATTTGTACAAAATCCTAATTATTTGAATCATATAAGCTCCCACAATAGTGTGATAGGACAAATGGAAAATAAAGGAAAAGAAGTAATTATTTGGATATAGCCTGTAATTCTTAACTGAGTATATAAAGAAAAACAATGACTTTTAAACACTTATTTTACAGTAATTATAATAAGGTTTAATATTAAATTTTTTAACTAAATTATTTTAAATCAAGCAAGAACACATATCAGCTTCTTATAACAAGTAACAGATTTATCCTTATTTATGAAATTCAACTCCCATAGAGTCACAAGAACAAGTAGTCAGTGTAAGTAATTAAATATTCTAGATTCCATCTCTTAAGGAATTGCCTACTGTTTTCCTACATGAACTATATACAAATAGATAAGATTTATTATTTGCATCAAATGTTACTGAGTTTCATAATTTGCACTCAGTCTTTTAAAAAGTAGACAAGAAGTGCTATTTATAGTTCATGTAAGGAGTTGTGTACAGCAGCAATTTGTTTCTCAATTTCAAAGATTTTTTCAGTTCCCATTCACTCATTTATCCCCTGTAAGGAATAAATCTTACTGTAACAAAGCCTTAAGTTTTACCAGCTTTCTAAAGAGAATTCAACAATCAAATAATACACACTGACAATTTGAGATCTGCAAAGTGAATAAATTATATGATTTAAGAGCATCCATGAGATATAAAAGGCTTTATACATGGAGTACATGATATATTCCAAGTATTTTGCATGTTAAACAAAGGTTTTATTCACTTAGGCTTCTACTTCTATCCTGTGTATACACATTCTACTCTTCCTTTGAGCCCAGTTCCTTTGAAACATAACTCATCATGAAATTTCCATAAGTTGCCTTCAGGCTTAACTGGTAATTAGGTACTACAATGAATACAGTTTATGTACAAAAAAAAAATGAAATAAGCTTGGCACTGGTGGCTCATTCCTATAATCCTAACTACTCAGGAGGCTGAGATCTGAGGATCATGGTTCAAAGCCAGCCCAGGGAAGGAATTAAACACCAGAAAACCAGAAGTGGTGCCATGGCTCAAGTGGTAGAGCACCTGTCTTGAGCTGAAGAGTTCAGGGACAACATCCAGGCCCAGAGTTCAAGCCCCATGCCCAACACACACACACACACACACACACACACACACACACACACGAAATACTACAATGAATTCAGTTTATGTACAAAAAAAAATGAATGCCTGGCTTATGCCTGTTATCCTCAGATCTGGAAGATCAAGATTTGAGGCTAGTCCATGCAGAAAAGTCTGCTAGACTCAGGCTGGGAAGGTGGCTCCGTGGTAAAGCGCTTCCCTTGCATGCATGAGGCCCTGGGTTTGATTCCGCAGCACCACATAAGCAGAAAAAAAAACTGGATGTGATGTTGTGGCTCAACTGGTAGAGCACTAGCCTAGAGCTGAAGAGCTGAGAGACAGTGCCCAGGCCCAGAGTTCAGGCCCCACGACCGGACCCAAAATAAAAAAAGAAAGAAAAAGACAAGTCTGCTAGACTCTACCTCCAAATAACCAGCAAAAAGCAGGGCTTCAACTGTAGTGTTCAATCCTATGGAGTGGGAAACTCTGGATTCAAGCTCCCATACAACAACAACATCAGTAAATGAATAATGTTCTACATTTGGTCTTACAAGATCTTGTTTGTCTCATTCTTTCATTTGTTGATTCACTCATCCAAAAATCATTGTATTTATTATTTTCTATGTTCCATTCATTGAGCCCATGTAAAAAAAAGCATTCTCGGTACTCACCTAGTCTATGGTCCAGTAGAGAGAACAGAAGCTCAAATGTCCATGGTCAGGCAGCAAAGCTGGCTATACATAGGAAAAATTATATTCCTCTCTTAATTGAACATTTGTTTTATAAGATATCATATTGAAAATTTTGTTACTAAATCTAGGCATATTAGTTTAACCCAGCTTCTTGGGAGACAGAGGCTAGCAGAATCATAGCTCCAAGCAGGCCTAGGGCAAACAAGTTATAAAAACTATCTTATCAAATAAGACAGATATTATTGTTTGTGCCGTGGTTCCATCTATGGGGGGGGGGGAGGTAGAGGCATAGATTGGAGGATCAAAGGCTAAGGCCAGCCATGGGTTAAAAAAATAAGACTGGTCCTATCTGAAAGTTAACTAAAGCAAAAAGAGCTGGGATAAAGAAAGACACATGTGATAGAGTAGCTACCTGGCAAGCAAAAGGCCTTGAGTTCAAAAACCCCAATTCTTCAAAATTAAAATAGATGTTTTTGACTATTTAGATTGTTTAAGATATTTAGGTAATGACTAAGAACTAAGAATAATGATAGGTAGGTAATATATTGGGACTGGTCTTTTATTCTATTTTACAATAGTAATAAAATGATATTTGTAATGATTATGTAAAATTACTCTTGATTAGTATTTGAATTTATAATAAGTGATGAACATTTTTAAATGATAAAATAAAATAAAATAGATGTTTTCACCAGAGAAAAAATAACAGAAACAAGAAACAAATCACAATGATGGGTAGTTCTGGGAACAAGTTCACCCAAGCACACGTGCACCATGCAAAGGAGGTAGCATTTAGCATGCAACTTCTTGCCATATAGACCAGTAATTAAGAAGGCATGGAAAAACTAACTACTAAGAACAGCCAGATGAGTAACTAACTTTTACAGATGCATACTTGGTAATAATAGCTAATTTTTATTAGTAGTGAATCACCAGGCTATATTCAGGCTACTTTATGAATGAAACTCATTTAAACTAATAAAACATTATTTGCTGATAATGAAATTGAGGCATAGAGAGTTATTAAATAGCTTATTGAAGCTCACATTGATGATAAGCAGTTTCAAACCCAGGTAATCTAGCCCCAGAGCTCACAGAATTAATCTATCATGCTAAATTTAGCATGTTTTACATACAGCATGATAGATTAATTCTGTGATTAATTCTGGATTAGCACATGTTTGAATATTTGCTGGCCAGTTGAAGATTATAATTGGCTGGTAAATAGCCCATAAAGAGTGTTTTACTTGCTGCCATATACATTTCTTTTCCATTATTCACCAAAAGAACACTTGGTGACATACAATTCACTAGACCTCATACAAGATGGTAAAGATAGCTAAAGAGGTGAGATACATTCATGTCCCCAAAATATCTGGGAATCACATCTCTGTAGAAGCTTGAGTGCCGTCAGTGTTCAAAACAGCATTTCCTTCTCTCTATAATAAAGAGACCAGGCCAGTGGACTAATGGACTCCATTCTCTAGCTTTGGAGTAGAAGAGGTGAGAGTGTGGCAGAAAGGAGCAGGTCAGAGAAGTCTTCTGAGGGTTAGTAAAAGCTTTGATTAGTAGGTAAAGCCAGGCAGTAACCTGAGAAAAAGTGTGGGCAATGAATGGGCTTCTCATCTTCTCAGAATTTCTAAAAGAATATGCTGTTTTACTTGGAAAAATTCAGTAATTTTTCCATGACTTGTTAGGATCATCCCAAAACCAATGGATACAATGAGTATGATTTCCTCTGTTGCTATTGGAATGATCAAATTCTGGGGTAGACTCAAATTCCAGCCAAGGCCCTTAAGTAATCAACCATTTTATCTCCTTCAGGGTGATTCTGGTGGCCCACTAGTACAAGAAGACTCGCGGAGGCTTTGGTTTGTGGTGGGCATCGTCAGCTGGGGCTATCAGTGCGGCCTGCCAGATAAACCCGGTGTGTATACCCGAGTGGCAGCCTACCGCAACTGGATTAGAGAACAAACCCGCGTGTAGTCCAATAAACGCATCTGTGTTGCAAAGTCTGTATGCAAGTGTGTCTGTCTAAACTTCTGAAGTTTTACTTTCCAGCTGAAAAAAAGAAGAGATGCTACCTTTTAGCATGCTTTTATATAAAATACATCTTGGCAAATGCTATTTAATCTTTATCACTATGAATTTAATGTTTTCTCAAGAAAATGACAGGATTCTTGTATTCTGTAACAGAAGAGACATAGCTTTAAGAATGTAATTATACTTGTGTTAAATGCTAGTACTAAGAAAAGTAGGCACTTTTCTAGTGCATTCTAAAATGATCATCATCATCATCATCATCATCATCTGGACAAGTCTAAAGGTCACAGTGTATCCCTGAGGAAGTCTCATTTAAGCTGAGAAACAAAGAAAAGTGTTGAAACCGAAGAGGAACAGAACAGCATTCAAGATTCAAGATAGAAAGAACTATTTGACCCAAGAAAATTAGCATTTATTTAAAATCCCTGCTTACTCAGTGTTTTGTGGGATGTGTGAGTCCTGAAATTAGAAATGTAAAGTCATTGTACTGACCCACAGCAATCCTAATTATCCTGAGCACACTCCAGCTCCTATAGGTACTCTCTGAAGATACTATGAAATTCATCACCAGAACCAAAACAATTCAGTCCTCTGAAGGACTGGAATAATCCTAGCTTTGATGGTGACTTTCATTTTAAAATATTGTAATCTGTATCTCCTCCAAAGACACGCTGAAGAACTGTGCCTTCACAATCTTCTCAACACCTTTACAGTACAATAGAACTTCTTAATGACTAAATAATAGCAATTTTAAAAAGAGATTTGACTAACATGTCAGAATTTCCTGCTAACAACTCCCTACCACCTGTAGTTATTTTGGGGAGTAAAAGGATGATTAATATATAAATCTTAGTAATCAATAGAAAGTTAAAGAGAGAGTAAAGGGGGAAAATTTTGAACTACAAAGAGAAAGGGTAAATATCTAAATATCAATAAAACTATCTCAGAGAAGCTGGGCACCAGTGGCTCACCTCTGTAATCCTAGCTACTCAGGAGACTGAGTTCTGAGGATCAGGAAAGTCTGTTAGCCTCTTATTTCCAAAAAAAAATAATCAGAAAAAACTAGAAGCCACTGTGGTTCAAGTGGTAGAGTGCTACCCTTGAGCACAAAGAGGCTCAGGAACAGCGCCCAAGACAGAGTTCAAGTCCCAGGACCAGCAAACAAAAACTCTCAAAGAAGAAAATCAATCTCTCTCTCTCTCCTCTCTCTCCCTCTCTCTCTCTCTCTCTCTCTCTCTCTCTCTCTTTCACGCACATACACACACACACACCACCACCACCACCACCTACCACCATTACCCGCCATCACTATCACTAAGGAGTATAAATAAAATAAAATTCATTAAAATTTATGGCACTGCAGTGTATATGATCTGAATCACAAAATGTTCTGAGTTTTTACAGGCTTCTAGTGTAGCTGAAGTTTGCTTACGCATGATCTACATGTGTCGGCTTCTTCCTACAAGCTAATTCTCTATGCCTTGGTATCAGATCATTCCAGGTATTGTGAGGAAAACTCTTTGCGTTTCCTGATGTAAAAGTTTGAAGAGACTGACATCAAAGCAAACTTTTCGGAAAGAAAGTTCAAAATGTAAGCAACTTTTGATGAAATGTACAAACTTATCTTTGGTACACTTCAGCTCATCAAATAAACTCTTTTACAATCTTTCCTTGCCATATGGTTTATGGAAGTTATAGTTGCTGAAGGTCCATGTATTTAATTAGTTTTTCCAGTGAGAGAACTGCCGGCCAGACTCGAAAGGCTTGGCACTTTTGCTGCCTTATAATCAAGCTCTATTAATGGGGCAAGCGTCCAGCATGACCACTCCCTGGTTGAGCCCTGTGAAGACAACTTTTAAACTGTTGGTCTAGAGTAAGGCTCAAGAGGAGGGTATCTTTGTCTCTGGCTGCATCTGTGTGTTTGTAAATGTGTTTTCACGTGTGCCCTTGTGTGACTACAGACACTGTAAGTCAGTATGGATGTTCACAGAAAACTAGCACCACAAACTAGTTGGGGAAGGAGTAACTACTGTCAAGAAGAATTTGGCATATAGAAAGCAAACATGTTGGTATAATTTGGGGAGGGGAAGGGAAAAAACAAAATGTTTAAATAGGGATACAGGTTGACCCATTGCAACAATGAGATGTATGGGGGTGGGGGAGGATTGGAGGGGGCAGGGGGAGGCTGGGAAGGGATGTGAAGAGTAAACAAAGGAGGAGGTTGTAATGCTTGATAAGAAATGTACTCATTATCTTGCCCATGTAATTGTAACCCCTCTGTACAGTATGTTCACAAAAAATTAAAATTAATTTAAAAAAACAATGAGATGTAGAAGATGCTTTGTTGAAAAACAAAGTTTACAATTTAGGCAGGGCGGGGGGGGGGGGGGTGGTGAGTGTAGTTGTGGAGGTGGGAGGAAAGGATGGTAGGGGAAAAACAAAGGAGGAGGCAACAATGCTTGATAAGAAATGTGCTCATTATCTTGCTCATGTAACTGTAACCCCTCTGTACAGTATTTTCACAATAAAAAACATTAAAAAAAGAAAGCAAACATGTTAGCCAATTTTTAATGAAAATTAGAGTGAATATTGATATTACAGCTAATCTGAAAATGGTAAAGAGAAATATCAAATACAGAATTATCTAAGAAATCTTAGTGCAAACAATTGATTATTTATTGTACTAACTACAAATCTTAATTATGTCATTGATTTAAGAAAGGCATTGAGCTCTTCCTGGTCTCTACTAGGCACAATTGAAACAAAGATAAATAAGGCCTAGTCTTTACCCTTCATGAAAAGTGCTGTTGAAAAACATTATGTGATGTGATGTTGAAAGTATCATTTTAAACATTTATTACAGGATAGAAAATTGTGTAGGAAGACCCTTTAAAAACTGATGGAAATCATATTTATTTTATTATACATCAAAAGTTAGTATTCCATAAGGTCAAGTTGCCATGAGCCATATTTATCCTGTGGTTAGAGGAAAGAGAGATATGAACCTTTCAGATTATAGGTATAAATCTTTCTTAGGTTTTAGCTTTCTCTTCCTGATGCTAACTATGAAATAATTTGGAGACCAACATGAATTTTTCTTCCTGTACTTTTTATACACATACATAACCTAAGTGTTAAAACTCAATCCTTTCTACTCCTATATAATCAGTTTGACTAGTCAACAGAGAAATTTGATCTTCTTTCTAATAGTTCATTTCAATAAGAAGCCTGTCTTGAAGGAAAAAGTCCACTGTCCATTTTTAAGCAAAAGCTGAATAATTACCTTCATTTCTGTGATGAGTTTTGTTTTAAAATCAGATCTTTGCCAAAGTCCCTTCCAAGACTAAGATGCCACCAATAGTAAACAAATAACTTTAAGAAACACAAGATCTTCATGAGAAAGAGGAGCTGGAAAATGTTGGGATGTTTGTTACTGATGCACAACCACAAAACAAATCATTTAAAGAGATCAAAGCATTCAAATGAAATAACAATCCATTTTGGAGGAGAATTCCAATGAGTGGAATTAAAAAAAGAACAGGATATTCTTTTTTAAAATTTCATTTTATTGTGAAGATGCTGTACAGAGGGATTACAGTTACATGAGTAAGGTAATGAGTACATTTCTTGTCGTTGAACATTGTTACTCGCCCCTCCAAAGTTGTAAAGATCATTTCCAATGTAGTTTCTGGTGAGTTTCATTGTTGCAGTGGGTCATCCTCTGACCTTGATTTAGCATTTTGTTATTCCCCTTCTCCTCCCCAAATTAGATAAATGTATATACAAGATGCAGGGTACCACAATCAAATACAGTGACAACAGGGATTATACATAGGGGGAAGAACATACAAAAGAATAAAAAAAATCACATAGTACATTAAAAACAATTTTAAAAACCTTCTTGTGCCCATACCTTGGGGTTCATTTTGCTTAGTATCATCTTAGATGGTCATATGTACATAGCTTTTGAGCTTTTGTAGAACAGGTCATTCTTTTTTTTTTTTTGTGAAAATACTTTACAGAAGGGTTACAATTACATGGGCAAGGTAATGAGTACATTTCTTATCAAGCATTGTAGCCTCCTCCTTTGTTTCCCCTTCCCATCCCTTCCCATCTTCCCCCCATCCCCCCACCAAATCCTCCTCCCCCCACCACCAAAGTTGTAAAGTTCGTTTTTCCACATAACGACTTGTACATCTCATTGTTGCAATGGATCCACCTGTATCCCTACTTAAACGATTTGTTTTTTCCCTTCCCCTCCACAAATTATATCAACCTCAAATACAGTGAAAGCAGGGGTTATATTGTGGGTGATGGACATACAAAGCAACAAAGAAATCATCTTATAAATATGTTAGAAACAATCACCTGAAAGAAAAAAACATTTGAATACATATCTTAGGGTTCATTTCCCTAACATCAACTTATCTGACCTTTTCTGCTTGACTCAGACATATACTAGGTATTGCAAATAAGGAAAACCATGGGACCTATGTTTCTTTGGGCCTGGCTTACTTCACTTAATATAATTTTTTTCCAAGTCTTTCCATTTCCTAACAAATAGGGCAATGTCATTCTTTCTGATGGAGGCATAGAATTCCATTGTGTATATATACCACATTTTCATATTTTTTATTTTTTATTGTGAAAATACTGTACAGAGGGGTTACAATTACATGGGCAAGATAATAAGTACATTTCTTATCAAGCATTGTAGCCTCCTCCTTTGTTTACCCTTTCCATCCCTTCCCAGCCTCCCCCCTGCCCCCCTCACCCAATCCTCCCCCCCCACCAAAGTTGTAAAGTTTGTTTTCGACCTGACAACTTGTACTTCTCATGGTTGCAACGGGTCCACTTGTATCCTTATTTAAATGACTTGTTTTTCCCCTTCCCCTCCACAAATTATACCGACATCAAATACAGTGAAAGCAGGGGTTATACTGTGAGGGAGGGACATACAAAGCAACAAAGAAATAATCTTATAAATGTGTTAGAAACAAATGCATGAAAGGAAAAAATATTTAAATACATATCTTAGGGTTCATTTTCCTAACTTCACTTTATCTGACCTTTTCTGCTTGACTCATACATATACTAGATATTGCAAATAAGGGAAAGCATGGGACCTATGTTTCTTTGGGCCTGGCTTACTTCACTTAATATAATTTTTTCCAAGTCTTTTCATATACCACATTTTCTTGATCCATTCATCTACTGAGGGGCATCTGGGTTGGTTTCATATCTTAGCTATGGTAAATAATGCTGCAATAAACATAGTCATGCTGGTAGCTTTAGTGTGGGCTTGTTTGTGATCATTCGGGTAAATGCCCAAAAGTGGGATTGCTGGGTCATAGGGGAGCTCTATGTGGAGTCTTTTAAGGAACCTCCATACTGTAAACAAGTTTACACTCCCACTAACAATGCAGTAAGGTTCCCTTCTGTCCACATCCCCTCCAGAATCTGTTGTTATTAAAGTTCTTGATTATAGCCATTCTAACTGGGATGAGGTGGTATCTCAATGTTGTTTTGATTTGCGTTTCTTTTATGGCTAGGGAGGTTGAGCATTTCTTCATGTGGAACAGGACATTCTTGAGAGCTGTCTATAATCTACTTCCAATCATACAAATGAGACTGAAATTGCAAGTGCAACTGGTAAAAAAAAAATATTGAGGTTTATTTTTTTCTACAAAAGCCATCAACCTTTCTATTCATTAATTTGTTTTTGTCTATCCACTTATTCTTTGAGTTTTCATAGTTTTTGAACACTTACCATGAGACAGCACTTTCTAGACTATTACCTGCATTTTAGGAAAAAGAGAAGCAAGCAAACTATTCGCATGTATGATGATCTTGAGGTGACAAAGTTTAGAGAGGTTGTTGAATTGTAAGAAACCAATGTGCGGTTTTGCTCAGTGTCAGACTATGTAAAGTTCTTTCTCATAAGAAAGACACCTCTAATTTGAAGACTTCCTTTAAACATACCCCAACCAAAAGGGAGATTGTGTGTGTGTGTGTGTGTGTGTGTGTGTGTATATGTGTGTGTGTGTGTGTGTGTGTGTGTGTGTGTGTGTGTGTGCCATATCTGAGGTTTAAACTCAGGTCATGGACACTATCCTGGAGGTTTTGTGCTCAAGGCTAGTGCTCTTGCACTTTGAGCCACAGCACCATTTCCAACTTTGTAGTAGTTAATTGAAGATAAGTGTCTCATAGATTTGCCTGCCCAAAC
Organism: Dipodomys spectabilis; assembly: GCF_019054845.1. Taxonomy (NCBI): domain Eukaryota; kingdom Metazoa; phylum Chordata; class Mammalia; order Rodentia; family Heteromyidae; genus Dipodomys; species Dipodomys spectabilis. Next base: position 24,419,839 of record NW_024870720.1, on the reverse strand, counting down.
TGGCTTTGAACTGCAATCCTCAGATATCAGCCTCTGGAGTAGCTAGGGTTGCAGGCATAAGCCCCTGCCAACCGGCTTATATGTTTAATATACTCCCATAGCGAAGCAAAGCAAATAGTTTAATAATTTTTAGGTAAATCAAACAAAAAGGCTTATCCTAACAAGGTTAAAAGATATGCAACAATAAACATGAGAGGTTCCCTTGAGTCTTTATTATAATGTTTGCTTCGTATAGACTTGAGATTAGCCTAGTTGAAAGAAAATATTTTCTTATAGCCAAGCACATATTTTAAGTTGTGTACATATCAAAAAATTCAATGGGACATGATCTTTTTTAGAAAATTATATTTTTGTTTTCTTTAAGTAGTTGCACAAAGGTGTTACCATTCAACAAATCAGTTTATAAGTACAAGGCATCTTAATCAGCCACCCTTTTATCATTCTTCCCAAACTTCAAATCCTCCTCTAATTTTCTTAATGTTATAGGATATTCATTGGATATTGCCACTGCATTCTCCCCTCACTACCTTTCTTTATTTGTCTACTTTCTCTTCCCTGATCTCCTCCTCCCCTCCTCTATACACACAGTGCCAGTTCCTTGGTATTAACTTTGTTGGAATATGAATTTCTCTCCCCCACCCACCCCACCACAGTACTAAGGCTTAAACTCAGGGCCTGGGCCACTTTGTGCTCATGGCTAGCACTCTACCACTTGAGCCACAGCACCACTTCTTGCTTTCCTTAAGTAGTTTATTGAAGATAAGAGTCTTATGAACTTTTCTGCCCAGGCTGACTTTGAACTATGATTCTCAAACCTCAGAGTAGCTAGGATTACAGGTGTGATCTACTAGGCATGAGCCACTTCTGCTGTGCAGAATATGAGTTTCCCTAAAGAATAACACCATTTGATTTCTCCCCTGTAAACACCATACTTCAGTTAATATATTTGTGTACACTTGCATACATGTGTGGTTATTTTATAAATTAGTTCTAGCCTCCATATATGAGAAAAATATATCATTTGTCTCTCTGGGACTGACTTACCTCATTTAATGTAATTTTTCCAGGTCCAACTTTTTCTTGAAAATAATATTTTTCCTAATGGAAGAGTAAAATTCCATTGTTGTATATACCACATTTTTAATCCATTCATCCACTGAGGGTATATGGACTGTTTCCATACGCTGGCTTTGTGAATAGTGCAACAATTGAATGTGGTTGCGCAAGCAGCTTTACTGCATCATAGTTTGTAATCTCTTGGATAAATGCCCAAAACTGGAATTCCTGGATCATAGGATAGTTCTATATTTAGATTTTAAGGACTTTCCAAACTATTTTCCAGAGTGTTTGGACAAGTTTACATTCCCATTTATAGTGCATTAGGGTTCCTTTGCCCACATATTTCGGCCAGCATCTGTTATTGTCTGTATTATTGATGATGGCCATTCTAACTGAAGTGAGATGAAATCTCAGTATTATTTTGATTTGCATTTCCTCGTGACCCAAGATATTGAGCATTTCTTGGTGTGTCTATTGGCCATTTTTACTTCTTCTGAGAAGTCTCTATTTAGTTCATTTGCCTTTTATAATAGGATTATTAATTCTTTGAGGGCTTCGTTTCTGGAGCTCTTTGTATATTATAAATATTAGTTTGCTGTTTGATATATAGCGGGCAAAGATCTCCCATTCTGCAAGTTTCTTTATCACTTGTCAGCTATGTGCTCTGATGTGCAGAAAGTTTGGTGTAATCCCATTTGTTAAATCTTCCTTTGATTTACTGAGGCCCTGGAACTTTACTCAAAAGTTCCTGCCTGTGCCAAGTTCTAATGTTTCTCCTACTCCTTTATGGTTTCAGGTCTTACCTTGAGGTCTTTGATACATTTTGAATTGATATTAGAGACTGATAGGAATCCATTTTCAGTTTTATGCATGTGGATATCTAGCTTCCCCTTATTTGTGAAGAGGCTCTATTTCTTTCATCCTGTTTTTGGACCTCTTACCTAATATCACATGGCTATAAGTATGTAAGTTTATTCTAGGTCTTCTATTCTGTTCCAGGTGCTTGGGCCTGTTTTTGTACCCAATACCATCACTATAGTTGGTAGTAGAATTTGAAATCTGGAATTGTTATACCTCCAGCACTATTTATTTTGCCCTGGATTGCTTTTGCAATCAGGACCTTTTATGGTTCCATATGAATTTTTGGATGCTTTTCTCTCTCAGTGAAGAATGACGTTGATATTTTGCTAGGTGCTGACTGAATTTGTTGATTGTCTTAGGCAGTATTGCCATTTTCACAATATTAATTCTGCCAATCCAGGAACACAGGAGGCTTTTCCATTTCCTAATGTCTTCTTCCATTACCTAATGTTTTCTTCAATGTCTTACAGCTTTCATTGTAAAGGTCTTTTACTTGCTTGGTTAGGTTGAATCCTAGGGTTGGTTTGTTTCTGTTTGAGATTATTACAATTAAATTGCTTTCCTGATTTCACTCTCAATCTTCTCATTTTGCATGCAGAAATCTGATTTTTGTGGATTGTTGTTAAAGCTTGCTACTTTGCAGAAGTTATTTATATCAGCTATAGATACAGGATTTGGGTAGGAACTTTTTATAGACTTCATTTTAATTATTCAAATAAAGTTTTATGTCTAAGAAAGCAGGCACCAGTAGCTCATGCCTGTAATCCTAGCTACTCAGGAAACTGAGGATTGTGGTTCAAAGGCTAGCCCGGGGCAGCAAATTCCATGAGTCTCTTATCTCCTATTAATCTCCAGAAAATGAGAGGTGGTGCTGTGGCTCAAAGTGGTAGAGTGTTAACCTTGAGTGCAAAGGGTTAGGGACAGTGTCCAAGCCCAGGGTTCAAGCCTCATAGCTAACAACAACAACAACAACAACAAACAAGCAGGATATGAATTGTGTATTTACAGGTTAGGTTTTTGCTGGAACTCAATAACTTTTTATTGAAATTTAATGTTTTAATTAAATTTAATTAAATTTAATTGGTAGTACTGGGGGGTCGAATGAAGGTCCTCAAACTTGCTAGGCAGGCATTCCACCACCTGAGTCTCACTCTCCTATTTCAGAGATAGAATCTTGTGTTGTGCTCAGGCCATCCTGGACTGCAGTCTTCCTATTTATGCTTTTTTTTTATAGCTGGGATGACAGGAATGCACCATCACAGTTAACCTATTTGTTGATGTAGAGTCTCATTAGCTTTTTGCCTATCTAGCTCCAAACTGCATTCCTCTAGTCTCTGTCTCCTGAATAGCTGAGATGATAGAACTGAGCCTCCATGCTCAACCCACTGAAATATATTTCTTTTTTAATTTACAAATGCTAAAAACACATGGGTTACAGCTACATAAGCCAAGTAAAGAGTATATTTTCTTCTAGACAATATCACTCCTTTCCTTACTGCCTCCCAGTTTTTCCTTCCCATCCCACCTACAAGTTATATAGGTCATTTTCAACATAGTGTCCAGTGAATACCAATGAAGCATTTGATCACTCCTTGGCCCTCCACTTCTATGCCTCCCATTACACTCACAAAGGCAAACAAACAAGCCAAAAAGAAAAGAAAACAAAAATAGCACATAAAGAAAAAGCCTCTTGCTTCCATTTCCTAGAGTTCATTTTGATAAATATTATTTTGTATGATCAGATGCACATATGGTCCTCAGAGTGTCCTTTGGTCTCATAGCGTAAAATTTATTTTTTAACTGAAATATAAAAATGTCAAAGAATATACATATTTATAGTGTAGCCATTAATGTTTGGATATTTGCACAATGTACATTGTGTAATGTGTAAGTCAGGGTAAATATATCTATCTCCTAAAATATTTCTCATTTCTTTATGGCTAAAGTTATGAATAAAATGATTTTTGGAATTGAGAAGACCTCAAAGTACAAATAACATACATATTATGTATTATATATATATATAGCACACAACCCTACATTAGCATGCTAATAATGCTAGTTTTATACATATATTAGATAAAATTTCAACATAATTCACCATAAATCATCGTTAGTGCATATATGTATAATCATTAACAAAATTGGAAGTACATTTACTAAAATATCACATGCATCTCAGAATTATATCTTAAATTTAGCTTTATTATTATTTTACTTGTTTTTCAGAAAATAATATTTTTAAACCTTTTAAAAATGTTAATTTTGTCTCATTTTTAAAACTATTTTTATTATCTTTAAGTAGTTGCACAAAAGAGTTGCCTTTCACTAAAACAGTTTTTAAATATAATGCATCTTGATCACTGTAAACATTCTCAACCACCCAACCCAACTCACCCCTTCCTTACTTATGAAAATGATGTTTTTTTTCCAGTTATAGGATCAATTTTATTATCAAACCAGAATAAAAAATTTACAGACTAGAAATCTGCATACTAAGATTTATCATTAACATAGGTGCAAAAAGCTCATAGCTAACTGAGATCAGAAGTATAAAAAACAATATACATCTTGACCAAACAGTGCTCATGTAAAGACATGAGATTAGCTTAATAAATCAAATTTATTGAGCGTGTACTGCATCTCGACTATATTATATAAAAAAAGCCGATATGACCTTCTCAATAGATAATTTCCAAAATCCATTTCACAAAATGAAATGTACCTTTTTGGATTTTACAAAACAAAGACTCGGAGAGTTACAAATTCAATGGAATTTCCTAAAGCAAATGAAGTACATCTCCCTTTTTAAAATTAACTTTAAGTAGTTGTACAAAGGAGTTGCCTTTTAACAAAACAGTTTATGAATACAATATATTTTGATCAGTGTCACCCCTTGGACCCGTTGCAACAACGAGAAGTACAAGTTGTTATGTCGAAAACGAACTTTACAATTTTGGTGGGGGGGGAGGATTGGGTTGGGGGGCGGGGGGAGGATAGGAAGGGATGGGACGGGGAAACAAAGGAGGAGGCTACAATGCTTGATAAGAAATGTACTCACTATCTTGCCCATGTAATTGTAACTCCTCTGTACGGTATTTTCATAATAAAAAAAAAAATAATAAAAAAATTTAAAATTTAAAAAAAATAAAGAAAAAAAAAGAAACTGTAAGCCAGGTGCTGGTGGCTCACACCTATTATCTTAGCTCCTCAGGAGGCTGAGATTTGAGGATCGCAGTTCAAAGCCAGCCTGGGCAGGAAAGTCTGTGAGACTCTTATCTCCAATAAACCACCAGAAAACTGGAAGTCGGGCTGTGGCTCAAATGGTAGAGCACTCACCTTGAGCTATACCTCAGCTGGAGGGAAAGCTTCCAGGCCCCAAGTTCAAGCACCACGACCACAAAAAATAAATAAATAAATAAATAAAATCACAAAACCTAGCTACTCAGGAGGCTGAGATCTGAGAATCACCATTCAAAGCCAGCCGTGGCAAGAAAGTCTGTGAGATTCTTATATCCAATAAATCACCAGAAAACCAGAAGTGGTGCTGTGGCTCAAGCGGTAGAGCGCTGGCCTTAAGTTGAATAGTTCAGGGACAGCGCCCAGGCCCAGAGTTCAAGCCTCATGACACACACACACACACACACACACACACACACACACACACACACACACACACACACAAAACAGTATGTTTTTTCTAAATGATTTTTAAATATTGAAATATCTCTATTTTTTATTCTGTATAGTCCCTAATTACCAACAACGTTTCATCTATAAAATGTTTGTTGTTTTAAAGCTGCAAAGGAAAAAACACAGATTTTATTTGTACTTCTAAGAAATTTCATTTAATTTTTTTTCCTGAAATGGCCAAAAGGGTCTATAAATAAATAGGGCACCACATTTTAGACTCCTTCATACTTAAAAATGCATGTGTGAGCAGTATAATAATACCACGAAGTGATTTTAAACTTTTTCAAACAAATCTATAGCACTACTGGCAATCATAATATTTTCCAAATTCTCTTTCAGCTTTTATCCAAATACATATATACCTTAGTCCATTTGAAATCATAATATACAGCAAATCTTGTATTCAAACTTTTTATTTTATATTTTATACTTATTATCAGTCTATGCTTATTTGTGATAATTATCCGAGTGTATAAATTTACATGCCATTTACATTTACATGCTAATCTAATATACAGTTTAGTACTAGCTATTCACATTTTCATTTCAATCCAATGGTTCATTGACTAGCTGATTTTAATAGCAAATACTTTTCACTTTTGAGACTATCCTAGTTTACATGATTACAAATGTTAGATTGACATAGAGGACATCTTCAAGCATATAAAATTAGGGAGTTTCAGAGGAATCTTGGAATTACCCTTTTCTATGATATGTTCCTATGCCATGTTTTTTCCATGAATATCATTTAAGGTTTTTCCTTAACAACTTCAAACATCCCATTCCCTGATTCCCATCCACAGCTGAGGGATTAGGTGTCACTTCTTGTGTTCAAATGATTATTCACATTTGTTCTATCTAGTGTTTACTTCAGTTTCTTTTTATTGTCAGACCATTTGACTGCCTTCATCGAAAGGTGGCAAGCATCTAATTCTGTAGTTAGCATAGTTCCAACTCTACAGAAGTTGTGCAACAGTTGTTGTGGTGGTTGGAATTTTTATATCAGTGAAGGAAGACAGTATTCTGTATCAAAACTTCATTTTAGACAGTCATTCAGGATGGTTTTCATCTGGTCTCTTATCTAATATGCCCAAGCCCTGTGTATATTGTGTTGCAAGATTCTAGGAGTTTATTACAGTTTATGAGCTTCAGATGATAAAGAACTATCCTTTGAGAAACCCACATGAAAAAAGTTAGATTGGGAGGAGCCTTGAAGGATGAATAGGACTTATAGAGATGAATAAGGATGGGAAGAATACACTATATATTTAAAACACAAACACAACCATTAAATGTAATTAATTTATAATTTTTGAAGAATATAGATATAAATTATCACAGTCCTATTAATAACTGGAATATCAACTACAATTGTGATTCTTTTATCATAATATTTGATTTTGGGAAGAAAGGAAAATGCTAGAGACCTTAATAAGCAGAGTCTCTTTAACAAAGACTTTTAGCAGGAAGCCTTCTTTCCCAACATAAAAAAAGAGAAACTTCTTTCCTGTAGTCCTTGGCCTATGACAAATTCTCTTTCATCTAGGTAGGTGAACATTAAGGTGTGTCCCATCTAATTTCCACACCAATATCAAAACTGGGTTCTGAGAACCAGAACGCTATCCAAAACTGTGGAAAATTACTGGTTAAATCCATAAAAATGTTTAATTAAAACTGAACACACTCTGTAGATTTCAGGGTATCAAACATTCTTTAAAGAGTACTAGTATTAAAGTAGCAGTAAAAATTCCAGGGCAGAATGTTCATGAAAGGATGATACATGATTGAAGGAGACAGAGAGTTATGAGTTGGAGAAGATTCAAACCATAATGGAGGGTTCGAGTTGGAAGAGCTATTTGTTTTCTGTTAAAGAGCTAAAAAGAAGTTGACATAATTCTCAACGTGGATTCTAGGTAGTAAGAAGAGCAGCTGCTCCTCTTCCAAAACCCTAAAAAGGTGCAACATCCTTTCCAAACCAGGTGAGATTGTGGTGATTCCTGAGTCAACACAACTGAATTTGAAACTTTGCCCCTACTTACGTCATACATTATTTATTATTTATGGGGGAGCATATGCACAGCTCACATTTTACTAATGTTTTTAAGTGAATTAGTAAATGCTAGGAAAGCACTTTGAAGCTGAAATATTGTGTAAGCTCTAAGTATTATCATTATGCCATTATCATAAAACATATTAAAATCAGAGAATTTTGTACGCTGGGTAGGTAGAGAATGACTGCGCTGCCCATCACTCCAGGGGAAGATGGCAAAGGGACAGCCACGGCAGAGACAGGAAGAACGGGCATCTCTGCAGGATGGGTAAGTTGAAAGGGGGTAATGCAGGAGAGTTTGCCTTGGTTCTTGAGGTAACTTTTCTGAAGCAAAAAAAAGGTCAAATTTGTTAAAGCTACTTAATTTATACTTGAATGTTTTTAAAGCGTTCTCTCAACTTTTCTGTAGCAATAGGAGCAATACAAATCCAAAACGAAAATGATTAAGATGGGTAGGTTTTAATCATGACAGTCTATTCTGGTTAATTCCGTTGAGAAATTTTTCGATTATGATCAGGAAGTATAAAAATGTAATTGCCCTAATTTGTAGGTGTTTGGGTATTTTATCTTAATTTCACTAAGAACATAAAAAGGTATAAGGATGTATGTGTATTTCTAATGATGTATGCTAATATAGAGACATAAATACATTGGCAACATGCTGTGGTCTTCGGTTTTAAGTGTTGAGATATCACAGGCTCACTGCTATGTCTTTTAATGATATGATTTAAAGTTTAATTGGAAACAGGAGTGTTTCTTATTAATAATATCATATGTTTACATAGTAGTTGGCCTGACAGCCAAATAAAGATGCACATACAAATGGAAAAATAATTTTTACATTTTAATCCTTAAGTCAAATTAACAGTGTTCACACACACATTCACCTTTCCTAACAATGTCACAAAATGAATTTTGATAATCCATTGAGACTGATACCTTAAAATAAAATTTTACATGAATTGTTTAGCTTGATATCATGCCAATCATGATAGAATCATCTAGATTCTAAGTGAGCAGTACAATATTTGACAAGACAAAACTTCCCAATAAAGTTTTAATAACGTAAATTTTGGTACTCACATTGCATTTAACTTAATGTAATTTCACATTACATTTCTCTCAATTGTAGGGGAAACACTGAAATTTTTTCATCAAATTGTTATTTTAATTCTTTCGATTTACAGTACTCCAGCAAAATCTTCATTTCTGTTTCCAAATCTGTTCTATGTCCTTCATAACAACTTAATCAGTTACTTATGCTCCATAAACAATATCTGAGAAATAATATATAGACAAATAATGTATAGACAAATGTATAGATAATAATGTATAGAAAAATCCTGGTTTCGTGTCAAGGAATTAAAATTTTTTGAAAACAATTCACTAGTGTTTCTAAAAATCCCTAATTAATTCTTATATCTCTCATTACCATATTATTTTTTAACATTTAATTGGTTTTTAACATTTAAGTTTATTGACACACACTGTGAGTCAGTAAACTCATATAGAAAATTAAGATATGATGTGAAAGCATAGTAGGTTTTTCTTTTTTGGCTTTTTTATTTTTAATACTTTTTCATTGTAAAAATTCTGTACAGAGGGGTTACTGTTACATGAGCAAGGTAATGAGTACATTTCCTATCCAGCATTGCTACTTCCTCCTTTGTTTTTCCCCTACCATCCCTTCCCTCCCACCTCCTCAACTACACTCTCCCGACTCCTTGCCTAAATTATAAAGTTCGTTTTTCAACATAGTGTCTTGTACATCTCATTGTTACAATGGGTCAACCTGTATCTCTATTTAAGCATTTTGTTTTTTCCCTTCCTCTCCACAAGCTAGAGAAGCGTACATACAAGATGTAGGGCACTGACATAAAATAGAGTGAACATACAAAGAAACAAAAAAAATCACATGGTACATTATAAATACATTAGGAACAATAGCAAGAAAGAAAAAAAACACTTGTGTCTCTACTTGGGGTTCATTTCGCTTAACATCATCTTATCTGGTCATACATACATAGGTTTTTCTATTCCCCATATCAACTCACCTCAAGGTGCAATTTCTATTCAACATTGAGTGATTTTTTTAACCAATATTCTGCCCAATGCTTTAAAAAAGGGGAAAATAGAATTAACATTTCTCATACTGCTATTAAAGAATGATGTAAAGAAAAGCATCTGAATATGGACAAAGTTGAATTTTTTAATTTAGGGACATACACAGAATAATCATTCTTCAAATCAATAAAACCTTTTAAAATAAGAATATCTGAATCTGAAAGAAGAAATTGAACCCCAAATGGAACCCCAAATATATTAAAAATAACCAAAGGACAAATTGCTACCTATATTTCTAATCTTCTCTAGACTTAAAATATTGTTTAGTTTGTCCCTTCTGTAACATTTGGAAAACAATACAAGTGATTGATTGTAAAGTTTTTTCCAACTTCACACTAGGAATTTCTCTCACTCTAGGAAAAATGTTCTAAGGAAGGTTGAAATCAAATAATGCAAATTATTAGACAAGAAGCACATTTTACCACCTTGCAGATAAATTGGAAGGGAAAACAATAAACAAAGGCTTCTGAAGACACATAGACTGAATTATTATAAAAATTCCAATATTCATTTTATTTGATTTAATAATACAAAATTTTTTCTATGGTTCAATTTATTAGAAGGGCACAGTGGAGGAATTAAAAAGTATTCCTCAAATATTCACCACATTAGACTTCTCATTTATTTCTCAATTTTCATTAGTGCTGATCCCATGCAAATTATATTGAGTATAGGCAAATATGTAGTTATAATTATGAGGGACATTTTCTAAAAATACATACTCATGTGCAAGAAACTAATTTGTCAGGATTTACCTTACCAATCAGCTGATTTTTTTTACCCAGACCATTAAACATTGTTTTAGACTCAATAAGTGAGTTGATCAAATTGGAAAAGATATTTTCAACTCCTGGGCAGTATTTCCTGAGCCCAGGAGTTTAGAACTAGCCTGAATAAGACAGCAAGGTCCAATCTTCCCCACCCAAGAAAAAGTTCTTTTTCTCTGAGCTTTTACATATATTTTAAGGTGCGTTTAATACACCAAAAAGTGTGTGGACATCATATATTTATAGAAGTATTAATATACTGACTTCTAAATGGTCAGCATGGTTTCTTTTTAAGTAAAACATAATTTCTAAAGTAGTTAAGACTTGGAAATTTCAACTGGCTTGGAAATCTAGCAAATAGTGTATGTTTAGTAAAACTCATATATTTAGGAAATTATCAATAATTAAAAGAATAAACATCCTGATAGACATTTGATTCTGTTACAACAAAATTAAACTACTATAGGTATTAATGTAGATCATCCAAATTAAACAATAGTGTAATCATTTTAATGTACAGATTTTCCATATATATTAAAATACTTAGATATATATGATATAAGCATACTATTTTGTTTGTAGATATATACCAAATAGCACATAAAATACAGTATGTAGAGTACACAGTACATAAAATGAGAGCATATATTGCTTCTACATAAATATGAAATGTTGATATATATTCAAATTAATCATTAATAATATGATATATAAATAAAACAAACTATATTTTGATCTGATTTATGCCCTGCCTCAGACTGACATCATAAATCCTAGTGTCTCAGAATGTAACTGAATTTGGAGATAAATCCACAGAGTTCATTAAAGCCAGGAGCTGGTGGCTTACACCTATAATCCTAGCTACTCAGGAGGTTGAGATCTGAGGATCATGGCTCTAAGCCAGCTCTGGCAGGGAAGTCTATGAAACTCTTATCTCCAATTAATCTGCAGATAACCAGAAGTAGCACTGTGCCTCTAAGTGATAGAGCACTAGCCTTGGCAAAAGAGCTCAGGGGCAGAGCCCAGGCCCTGAGTTCTAGCCCCACAGTGAATAAAAAGAAATAAATAAAAGAGGTCATTAAAGTGAGTTTAATAAGGCAAACTCCAATTGTTGTCCCTATAAAAGGAAGAAATCTAGAGTTACATGTGTACAAAAGGGAGAACACAGGGATTTGGCCTCAGGTGGAAAAAAAAAATTCTGCCCAAATCTTAATCTCGGACTTCTAGACTTCCGAACCATGAGAAAATAACTTTTGGCTATTGCAGTTACTCAGTTAGTGAGAATTTGTTATGACAGAACTACCATATATAGCATATAAAACAAAAATTTTTTGTGGTTCTTGGATTTCATATTTATTAGCAATCTTGATCATCACGATGCTCCTCTTCCCTAGTATGTTTTATCCATAAAAAATGTTCAGCAAACCAGGTGCTGGTGGCTTACACCTATAATCCTAGCTACTCAGGAAGCTGATAGCTGAGGTTTGCTGGTGAAAGCCAACCACTTTGGAAAGCAGTATGGAGGTTCCTCAAAAGACTCCACATAGAGCTCCCCTATGACCCAGCAATCCCACTTTTGGGTATTTACCCAAATGTTTACAAACAAGACCACACTAAAGCTACCAGCACGACTATGTATATTGCAGCATTATTTTCTATAGCTAAGATATGGAACCAACCCAGATGCCCCTCAGTAGATGAATGGATCAAGAAAATATGGTATATATACACAATGGAATTCTATGCCTCCATCAGAAAGAATGACATTGCCCCATTTGTTAGGAAATGGAAAGACTTGGAAAAAATTATATTAAGTGAAGTAAGTCAGGCCCAAAGAAACATAGGCCCCGTGGTTTCCCTTATTTGCATTATCTAGTATATGTATGAGTCAAGCAGAAAAGGTCAGATAAGTGATGTTAGGGAAATGAACCCTAAGATATGTATTCAAATGTTTTTCTTTTCATTCATGCATATGTATTCAAATGTTTTTTTTCATTCATGCGATTGTTTCTTTGTTGCTTTGTATGTCCCTCCCCCACAGTATAACCCCTGCTTTCACTGTATTTGATGTCTGTATAATTTGTAGAGGGGAAGGGGAAAAACAAATCGTTTAAATAGGGATACAGGTGGACCCATTGCAACAATGAGATGTACAAGTCCTTATGTCGAAAACAAACTTTACAACTTTGGTACGGGAGGGGAGAGGGGGAGCGGGGAAGATTGGGTGGGGGGACAGAGGGGGGATGGGAAGGGATGGGAAGGGGAAAAAGGAGGAGGCTACAATGCTTGATAAGAAATGTACTCATTATCTTGCCCATGTAATTGTAACCCCTCTGTACAGTATTTTCACAATAAAAAAAAAAACATTCCAAAGGAAAAAAAAAATAAAGCAACCGGTTAATAACTGGAAAAAAAAGAAAGCCAGTGCAGGCAGGACCATCCTTGAGACTCTATTCTCCAATGAATCACTAGAAAACCAGAAGTGGCACGGTAGCTTAAAGTGGTAGAGTACTGACTAGCTTTGAGCTAAAAGAGCTCAGGGACAGCTCCCAAGCTCTAAATTCAAGCTTCACCAAAAAAAAGGAGGGGAGTGTATAATGTGAGTACAATAAATTATTTAGTTAACTTCTACTGACATTGCCTGCTCATCTTTTCTTGTCAAAGTAAAACATTACTTCACTGCATTAGAATGAGTACATTAGAATAAAATTTTCTCCTTATTTTACAGTTGTATACAGATCTATAATTGTCTCAAAGTAAAAAATTAAGACAGTGTTCTTAATAATGTTGAAAAGTCAGTACCACAAAGAAGAAAAAATAACATAGAAGCTGTTCTAAATTAAAAGAGACATAAGAAAGATAACCACTAAGTAGAATGAAGAGATTTGGTCTTAGCCTGTTCAAATAAAAACTTATGAATGGTATTTTGAAGACAAGGGTATTGATTTAAATGTGAGCTTGGTATTAGAGGATTTTATGAAATTAACACTAATTTCATCTAAATATTCCAATAGGCATGGAAAATGCTCTTATTTTTCTTGGCATATGTTATTTAAGAGTTATTTATTAAAGATGTTGAGATATGATTACTTTATTGTAACTATCTGAAAATCAGAAAAGCAGTTGAAATAATGTAAATACATAGTAGATCTGAAACCTATGTGAAGGTATGATATAGCCCATTAACTATATTGTCTACTTTAATGTATATTGAAAACTTTCCATGATGAATTATAAATCATTTTATCTCACTTTCTCTACCATATATAGTTCCGTTTCTTTGTTGTTTGCTGCCAGCTCATTAGTCAATGGTCACTTTCTCTAGTCCTTCCAATTTTATTCCCTTTTAAACTATTTCTAACCAGTTGTTCCCTTCCCATTCCTAAATAGTCTTTCATCAATATCACCAGTCATCTCTATAGTGCTAATCTAGTGGTTTCAATACTCATTTGCTTATTTTGCTTGAGCTATCAGATCATCTCCTTCCTCAACCTTGACACATTTCCATTAACTTCCAGAACACCACTTCTCTTGGCATTCTTCCTACTTCACTGATTATTTCTCTCAACATTCTTGGCTAGATTCACCTCTTCTTATCTTTTAGTGAGGGAGTACCTCACTATTTTGCCCTTTTCTACCTATATGTACTCTCTTGGCAATTTCATCTAATCGTAGATCAAATTGTTTTTTAGTCTTTGTTTTTTAGTCAATGTCAAATTTTTATAACCAACCCACACATATCTCAAGCTGCAGATTTGTATATTCAATTCACATTTCCATTGAGATGTTCTGGTGGACATCTCAAACATAAAATATACAACCCTGCATTTTACAATCATCCCTCTAAGCCTGTTCTATCCCTCTCACCCAAAGACAACTTTAAAGTTTTAAGTTTTACAGCTGAAAATCTAGTAACCACTCCTCGATCTCCTCTTCCCGCTGACGTTGTACACTCGTCCATCAGAATAACCCAGACTACGTTACATTCCAAGTATATCTAAACGTCAACCTCTTTAATCTCCTCTACCTTTACAAACCTAGTTCAAGCCAACATCATTTTCTTTTTTTAATACTGTGAGCATTTACTAACTTTCTACTTGGTTTCAATTTTTACCTTCTTAAGTTTAAACTTCCCAGCATCCAGAGGTATTTCATTAAGACATTAGGTTAGATGATCATAATCTTCAATGTGCTATATTACTTGGAGAAAAACTAAAGTTATTATCATGACTCACAGGGCTAGACAAATTTCAAGCCTTGATAACTTGCAGCCTCAGTTTGTTACTACTTTCCTCTCATTTGGTGCTTAGCAATTCTGCTAGCTTACCCAAGTGTGTCATTAGCACAAGGCCATTGTTGAGTTGGCCCTCTAGAATATTCTAGATATCCATCATATCTAGATTATCCAAGCATCTCACCTGTTTGAAATATGCTCAGATTTCACCTTTTCAGTCCATGCTAATGGCCTTATTCAATGCACATCCTGCTATTACTTCCACCTATCACAACACTTGCATCTCTGACCTGCTTTGCCGAGCTGTACTTTACCTGTGACATTTAACAACTTGTGATTTGTTATATGTTTTATTTGTTTCTTATGTTTTTTGTTTGTTGTCTACATCAGCAAAATATAACCTCCATAAGAAAAGATATTTATTTTTTCTACAGTAGCACCTAACACATAGCAAATCCTCTACAAATGTTTTCTTTTTCTCTTTCTTTTTTTTTGGGGGGGGGGTCCAGTCCTGGGGCCTGATCTCTGGGCCTGGGCACTGTCCCTCAGCTCTTCATCTCAAGGCTAACACTCTACCACTTGAGCCACAGCGCCACTTCCAGCTTTTTTCTTTTTTGCTTATGTGGTGCTGAGGAATCGAACCCAGGGCCTTGAGCATGCAAGGCAAGAGCTCTACCACTGAGCCACCTTCCCAGCCCTAGCAAGCCAAGTTCTATAGTCACTAATCCAGCACCCCATCTTCTAAGGTCACTAATTCACCAACTCCATAGATAAATTAATACCCTTTTATACTGTTCATCAAGTTTGTATTTTTCTGAGGTATCTAGCTCATATTAACACTTGCTTTCCCATTTGTTTTACTCAGAAGAGCAGAGTCAAAAACAAAAGTAAAACTCACTAGATGTGGAAAGATCACCCTGGGTATCTTAACGACAGTGATTGCTGCCTTACTGATTGGCCTCATTGTCTATTTTGTGGCTTATGGTGAGTACTCATTACATTTGGCTTTTTAAGAACATGGATTTGTTGATACTATGTTTTAAAAATTAGGATTTTTGAGATTTGAAGAAAGAAAGAAATCAGGTGAGTTTTTCCATAGTTGCTAACATTCATCTGTAGCATATTTTTTCATGTTTTTAAAAGTTTTACTGTGCTATAATTGAACAACAGATACACATTTAATGTATATATTTTGACATGCATTTTACATCTATGATTAATATGTATATATTGAAATATGCAGACACCAATGATACCATCATCATAATTAAAGTATTGAACATTTCCATCACTCCCTCCAAGAAATATAATCCTTTGTGTTCATACTACGTCCTTGAGCAATCATCAGCTTAGGGCATTCTAAAACTAAAATTTAGTATAATTTTTAATTTTTTTATGAATAAAGTAGACATGGGTTAGGAAGGTGGCTCAGCAGTAGAGTGCTTGACTCGCATGCATGAGGCCCTGGGTTCGATTCCTCAGCACCATATGAACAAAAAGAAAATAGCCAAATATTGGAGTCATAAAAGAAAAATAAGTCAATTTTAATTCATTCCTTTCATATACATTGTACATAAATTAGAAAAATTATGGATCTTCTCAGTTTAATTTTTCTTAAAAATAGTTATGAATGCCAATATCTATGTTTTGTTTTTATTGCTTAATTAATTCTTTCTTAACCTTTCTATAATACAGAATTATTTCACTTGTATATAATTATGGAATATAATGAAATAATTTGATACATTTCAGAATTATATAATAATTAAATCGCCATAGCTACCATATACATGTCCTTATGTAGCCATCATTTCTTTGTACTGAAAAGTTTCCAATTCTCTCTTCTCTGGTTTATTGTAAAATACATAGATGTACACTATAGTCAATTAAGTTTGCTATGGCAACTATAACTTACTTTTCCTAACTCTATTCAGGTAGTTCTGACTCTATTTTCCCTTTCTTCTTATGTTTTCTATCCTGAAGTAATCTCCAGTCTATTCACTACTTCTATTCAGTCAGTCTTAGTTTCCACATATCAGTGAAAACATATAGCATTTGTCTTTCTGCATGAAACATCCTATGAGGGGATAATTACTTGTTAAGGAAGAAAACCATAAAGACTAATAAATATTGTAAATGTAGCCGTATTTTTAAATTAACTTTGTATTTCATTGCATCTATCTATGCTTACAAACAAAAACCACATCCATGTACAAGAATCATTATTTAAAAGGCCGTAAGAAGGTTTAGGTGATATATGTGTGTGTGTGTGTGTGTGTGTGTGTGTGTGTGTATTTCTCTTGGATTTGTCTTCTACTACCACCATGCTCCCATTCTATGCAATTCATACCTCATAAATTAGGAACTGTTGCTTGAAACATGGCGTTGTTTTCTGAAAAAAATATAATAAATAAATATATCTAAAATAATTATAAATCCATTAAAAGCAGTTACATGTATTTAGAATCAATCTAATCATATCAATATCTATTTTGATTTATAAGGGGAAAAGAACATTGACATACACAGAAATAAAAAGTATGTGAGGGGTAGAGTAATGAGAACTAAAGGTTTGCAACTGATTCTTACTGAGTTACATATATCCTCCTATAGATACAGGCTGATTGCTAACATGACCATTAGATAGATCATGATGTCAGCTGTTACCAATAAGTAAGCTATTTTGGGGGCTGGGAAGGTGCCTCTGTGGTAGAGCGCTTGCCTTGCATGCATGAGGCCCTGGGTTAGAGTCCTCAGCACCACATAAGAAAAAAGCGGGAAGTGGTGCTGTGTCTCAAGTGGTAGAGTGCTAGCCTTGAGCTGAAGAGCTGAGGGACAGCGCCCAGGCCCAGAGTTCAGGCCCCACAACCGGACCCCCCCCAAAAAAAAACAACAAATAAGTAGCTATTTTTTTGATTTTCCAGTTCAATCCATCATATAGTTTCTAATTTCTTTTTTTTTTTTTTCTTGGTTGGTTGTGGGGCCTGAAATCTGGGCTTGGGTGCTATCCCTGAGCTCTTCAACTCAAGGCTAGAGTTCTACCACTTGAGCCACAGCACCACTTCCAGCTTTTTCTGCTTATGTGGTTGAGGAATCAAACCCAGGGCCTCATGCATGCAAGGCAAGCACTCAACTACTGGGCCACCTTGCCAGCTCCAGTTTCTAATTTCTTAACATTTCTTTACAGACTTCATTTTTAAACATAGATTTGTCTGGACACATTATACTGGGAATAAATTCTAAAAGAGGAAATCATTAAATGAAAAGATGAGAATATATTTCAGACTTTTTATATCATCACCAAATTTTCTTCCAAAAATATGTTCTAATTAGCATTAACACTGGCCAACTGTAAGAGCTTCTGGATTTTAATTTTTTTTAATTTTTTTCATCTTTGTTGATTTAATCCAAACAGATTGTCTTATTTTACTTTTCATTTCTTTATTTTTGAAAGCACCTGGAAGATTAACCAATCATAATTACAATAATAATAATGAGGAAGTGGTTCTATGGCTTAAGAAAACTTGCCTTGAGCTGAAGAGCTCAGGGACAGCTCCCAGGCCCAGAGTTCAAGCCCCATGACCGACAAAAAAAGTAATAACAATGATAATAATGATACTAATATGCCAGTGATAGGAAGATTACTTCTTTCCCTATCCATTTTTCTTCTTTCTCTTTCTAGTTATTCTTTCTCCTCCTCTTTCTTCTCTTCCTCTCTCCTCCCTTCCTCTCCATTCTCAATCTTGCTCTGGCTCTTGCTCTTACTCTTACTCTCTCCCTCAACCTCCTTTTCACCACTCTCCTCCACCTTCTGCTGTTAGTCTGTAGTGTACAAAGGGACCTGGAAAGTTAGTAAGAAAGAATTTCATTTTCTATTAGATTATTCATACAGTTCAGCCTAGACCCCACTCCATTTCCTTTGCTTTACTTTTCTAAAATCATAGCCTTCATTTATTCTGTGTAGTCATTAGCATATCATATTTCTTTTTTCTCTTTCATTTATTCATTTTGGTTTCCTGGGTATTTTGTGAAGAATAAACCTTATGACTTTACTGATTTTTTTTTCTAAAATGCAATTTGAAGTGACCACAAAGACTAAAATGATTATTGTATTTTAATGTGAATACTTTTCCTCATAACACATTGGTCTCCAAATTACCCAATTGAAAAATTAAAGCATTACATTGAAATTATTGAATTAATTTTTGAGTAAGGTTATACTTTAGCATTCCTTTGTCCAGGAAATTTCAACCATTTAAATGTCAAGTAATATGAAATTTCACAAGCATATGCTGATCCAATGGTTTCCTTGGAAAAATCAGAATTTGCCATGTGACAAATATTTCTTCTTGCTTTCTCAGGAAAGGTGCCTTTCTACTATCACATCAGCTTTAAGGTGAACAACATCAACTATGATGAAAAATTTGCGAAGCCTTATTCACAAGAATATATGGGCTTAAATAGAAAGATAGTAGCTTTGGTAAGTTAAATTTTTCTCTGTACATTGTCCTTTAAATACTAGGCTTCTTTAGGTGCTACAACTGTTGGAAACCATTTCTAATCATTACCTTAGGTCTAGATAAAGGTAGTTAGTCAATTAGAAAACATGTACAGGAAAAAGAAGGCATAAAGGGACACATTTGAAGAACACCCAAGAAATGTGGTACATGAAATACTTAGTATTTCAAATAAATTAATATGTCACATAATGAATATACATATGCCACCAAGATACATGAGTAAGACCATCTTGTTTCTGTTCCTGACACATGAAGGCTTTTGAAGAATAGCTGGTCTGAGAGAGAACAGAGGCCAAAATAAAGATCATGTTACAGACCCTAAGACTTGAGTAAAGATTGTAAATCATATTGCTGAACACTATGTTTCAAGTTAAAGTTTACCAGGTTAAAAATGCAGCAGAGTCTTGATGATGCCTTGAACAGATTCTTCCATTATCAGCAATAGCACTATAACTCACATAACTCAGTCAACAGAATCACACTCTGTCAGGAGCAGTAGATGCATCTGTCATCCCCACTTTTATTTTATACAAGTTTGAAATAACTTACATTTATACCATTAATGTAAAGTACCCCTTCTTCATAATTATCAGCAACAGGTATTATTACATTCTTTGAGAAATATGATAAGTGTGTGTCATTCAAAAACTCCAATGCTGATTTTATTTCAGGGTGTCCACCAACATGAGTGAGCTGAGTTCTTCCAGTGACCTATGCTGCCTTCTTTGCAAGAGGCTCTAAGATTGTTCTCTGGGTTCTTAGTTGACCTATAGGAAATGAGTTCTGTATAATCTCTCTCTTTTTTGATTCTCATTCATCTCAATTACATTGATTCCCAGAGAAGCAGATATATTATAATTAGGAACCAAAGAAATATTCCGTTTAGTTATGATCATTTCAAGGTGTCTGCATTTACTGCACTTAAAAATAACATCCAAACTCCTCACACAACCAACGAGGCCCTCTGGAAACTCACCTCTACCTTCCTGGGCAAGTTCAATTCCTATGCTTTCTCCCTTGCTTACTTGAGACACAGTTACCCTGATTGTAGGCCCCAAATAACCAGTCTTATTGTTAGCTAGGACCTGCTGATCCTCTACGTAGAAAGCTGTACATTTCTACTTTTAATGGTTGATTTCTCACCAATCAGGTCTCACAGTCAGTTCTTCAAAGAGGTCTTATTTGATTAAATATTACCCTGAGCCACTCCATCTCGTAATTTTACATTCTTCATATTACTCAACACTATCTCAAACTATTATGCTTATTATCTGTATCTGCATATTTATGCTTCTTTCCTTCATTGAATCTACAAAAAAAAAGTCTGATCCATCTCGTCCATAGTTTCATTTCATGAGATATGTATAAAATGCAATTCCAATTGTTTTAGAGCAGAAGGGAAAATATAAATTAAACCTTTGCCAATTCCAACAAGTCATCTTGCCCAAGTAAAAAATGTGGAAAGTGAAATTTATAGTCTAGTGATACATTAAGGCACTGTTGTAAGAAATCATCCATTCAACTAGAGAAAAGGAAATTAGCAAGTGTGAGAGAAGGAGATTATTACATAACTCTTTAAAAGATTATCATCTCTTAAAAAAGGAGAAGAAAAAAATAGATTGCTGTTCAGGAATTATAAGGTCTGCAGCAGCACATGCACATAACTTATGCATGTGTGAACACACACACACACACACACACACACACTAAAAGGGTAGGATTATTATGAATGTATTATTACTATGCCTAGAAAATATAAGCCTTGCATTTAAACATACTGCCAAATTTATATACACGAAATATTCTACCTTATCATGTTGTTCCCCACAATCTAGAAATAGCTGACCATGTTTTATGAAATTAGTGAATAATTATTGTTTTATTATTATTATATTAGTGAACAATTATTATTTATTATTGTTATTCTCTTATTTGCTTTTATATATATATTTGAAGTTTCAAAATGAGAACTTAGAAAGAAAAATCTATCAATATCCCTTCTTTTTCCATGACACACATTTTAGAATCTTTATTCATCTCTGACATTTAAGAGCTGTGTGGACTACCTTTTTTTTTTTAATTGTGAAAATACCGTATAAAGGGGTTACAAATACATGGGCAAGATAATGAGTACATTTCTTATCGAGCATTGTTGCCTCCTCCTTTGTTTCCCCTTCCCATCTCTTCCCATCTCACCCCCCCCACCACCACCAGCCAAAGTTGTAAAGTTCATTTTTCGACATAACGATTTGCACATCTCATTGTTGCAAAATCAGAAAAAAACAATAGATTACTGTTCAGGGATTATAAACTCTGCAGCAGCATATGCACATAACTCATACATGCGCAAACACACACACACACACACACACACACATACACACAGACCCAGTCTGAAAAATAGCTAAAGCTAAAAGGGTAGGATTATTATGTACATGATAGAGCACCTGCCTAGAAAATATAAAACTTGTGTTCAAACATACTACCAAATTTATAATATAAATGAAATATTCTACTTTATCATGTTGTTCCCTACAATCTAGAAATAGCTGACCATGTTTTATGAAATAAGTGAATAATTATTGTTTTATTATTATTGTTATATTAGTGAACAAATATTGTATTGTTATTGTTATATTAGTAAATAATTATTATCATTGTTATTCTCTTATTTGCTTGTGTATATATATATATATATATATATATATATATATGAAGTTTCAAAATGAGAACTTAGAAAGAAAATCTGTTAATATCCCTTCTTTTTCCATGATACACATTTTAGAATCTTTATTCATCTCTGACTTTTAAGAGCTTTGTGAATTTATATTCTTCTTTTCCCCTTCCTTGTTTTTAACAGATAAATGAGACATTTCATGAATCTAGCCTGAGAAGATACTATGTCAAATCGCATGTTGTACAAGTCAGGTATGTTCTGAGACATAGATTGGCCCTTTACCTCTAGATCTCACACTCAATAGAATGCTTTTACTTGCTTACAATTCAAGAATTAAGAATGTGGAAGTGGTGCTGTAGCTCAAGTGGTAGAGCACTAGCAGTGAACTGAAGAGCTGAGGGACAGCACTCCAGGCCAGAGTTCAAGCCCCACCACCGACAAAAAAAGAAGAAGAAGAATTAAGAATGAATTACGAGTAATAAAACTCCCAGCATTTCAAGTGTGAAGAAAATATTTAGGTTCTGTTAAAAAAAAAATTATGAAACCACAACCAAGAATTGCAGATGTCTGTGCTCATGAGATAGCTAAAGGAATTTGGACTTTATTTGAAGACACAAAGTCAAAAATCGAATCTGAAACTAGACTATCATTTAAACATAAAACTTTGAGGGACAAGCCGGGCGCTGGTGGCTCACGCCTGTAATCCTAGCTACTCAGGAGGCTGAGATCTGAGGATCGCGGTTCAAAGCCAGCCCAGGCAGGAAAGACCATGAGACTCCTATCTCCAATAAACCACCAGAAAACCGGAAGTGGCGCTGTAGCTCAAGTGGTAGAGCGCTCGCCTTGAGCTGAAGAGCTGAGGGACAGCGCCCAGGCCCAGAGTTCAAGCCCCACGGCCGACAAAAAAAAAAAAAAAAAAACTTTGAGGGACAGATAAATGGAGAGTTAAATATCTGCCTAGAATAATAATATTCAATGTTCATGGATGGAAGTGGGTAGGGTTTGGACAGATGGAGAGGAAGGGGCGATTAAGATGCATTGAACTCATAAATTGACATGATGAATTGAAATCTCTTTGTACTGTTGCTTAAGGAAAATAAAATTAGTTAATTTAAAAAAAAAAGTAAATAAACCTTCTAAAACAGCAAGGGAGTTTTGGACAGAATGGCTCAGTACTGACAGATTAGTAATCAATAAGCAAAATCTATCTTACAGTGGTATTTTGGGCTTGTACACACATTTGAAAAATATGTAGGTAGAAAGGTCATCTCCATGGTAAGAAAGCCATCTCCTTGATGGTTACTTTTCAAAGAGATGGATTTCAAGACCCTGACAAAGACATTTCCTAGATTGGAAGAGCAAACTGTTTTTAGAACATCAACACACACTGCAAAGGGATAAAGAAATGGTTGCACACTTTTTGAAATAGAAAGCTGAGGGCCTGCAACCAAGAAGATGACTTAAAAAGTAGCACAGCCAGAGGAACCATAACAGGCAATTACACTTGCTCCTTTTTGAAGTGCTCCATTTCGAAGTGCTCCTTCTCTAGATCTCAGCATGACTTCCTTATCAGTATTGTCCTACTTCAAAAAGATGTTCCCTGAAGCTGTCTTTACTCCTAGAATGTGTGTGTGTGTGTGTGTGTGTGTGTGTGTGAGTATGTGTGTATGTGCACACGAGCACTCAGGGGTTGGGTGTCAATGGCTCATGTGTGTAATCTTAACTACTCAGAAGACTGAGATCTGAGGGTCACAGATCAAAGCCAGCCTAGGCAGCAAAGTCCATGAGATTCTTATTTCCAATTAGCTACCAAAAAGCTAGAAATAGTGCTGTGGCTCAAAGTGGTAGCAACTAGCCTTGAATACAAAAACTCACAAACAGTGCCCAGGCCCTGAGGTCAAACCTTAGGACCAGCAAAACAAACAAACAAACAAAAAAAGTAAAATAATAAGTTTTTAAATAGTGAAATAGCTTGGCATGTAGAACTCAACTATATTGCATAAATTAATATGCATTTGTTAAATGAACAAATGAATCAGAAGTTCAGGAATGGAAAGTAAACTGCCTAGAGCAAAGAATTATACCTATTTGTCATATAAAACTACTGATTATTTTGTGAATCAAGAAAAGGTAAAAGTAAAATAGCTTTTAGTATACATTTTCAGTAATAAAGGATCCTACAATCCTATGATATCAGAATAAGAATTCATATGGCTATATTTAGTTTGGTTTCAAATTGTGTTTGACCCAGGAGACAAGTTCAGAGTGACATTTCTGATTTGACAAAATATTTGCAACAGAGTAATAAAAATATGTCCTCATCAGTTCCATAAGAAACAAAGGATTGTTTCTATAGGTCATACTAGAAAAGATTACTGTACCTGGGGAAAACATAAAAGGATACGAATACTGAATAAACAGCCATATAATTACTAAAATCACTAATTACTATTCAAGGGAAATAAAAGTGTAGTATTCATTTATAGCCCCCAAAGGAGGGCATCTAATATATACACATTTTAACAGGTGGCATAGAAATTAGTATTTTTAAGTTATCCTAGAAAATAATAGAAATAATAAAGAATTACAATCACTGAGAACATTCTAGATCTTAGCTATGGCCTCTGTTTCTGTTCATGAGTACTTTGAAGGTTTGGAAGTGATTGTTTTCAGTCTATTCTTAGGCTACACAGAGTTCTGGGTTGTTGACTTTCAGAGGTACAAATGTGGAGACATCCCTAGAAGGAGGAAGAAGGAAGGGATATGCACAAGAGAATTACCACAGAGAAGCCTCTGTGTACAATTAATATATGATGAAAACAAATGAATCCCCGGAAACTAAAACAGGATATATTGGAGGAAATAAGGGGCTATTAGAGAGAATGAATGATAGTGAATATGGTTGAAGTATATTATATGCATATATGAAAGAACTTTATATGCATGTAGATGAAAGAACTCTCCTTGTATCGTGTGAATAAACATTTTTTTGAAAGAAATAGAGTAGTACAGGGGTGGGGAAGGTAGCTCAATGGTAGAGAGCTTGCCCTGCATGCATGAGGCCCTGGGTTCGATTCCTCAGCACCACATAAACAGAAAAAGCTGGAAGTGGTGTTTTGGCTCAAGTGGTAGAACGCTAGCCTTGAGCTGAAGAGCTGAGGGACAGTGCCCAGGCCCAGAGTTCAGTCCCCATGCATGACAGAGAGAGAAGGGAGAGAGAGACAGAGAGAAAGAAAGAAAGAAAGAGAGTAGAACAGAATAGATATTACATCAAGTTACTTCTTTGTAAAACTTATGGCTCATATATTTGCATCTTTAAGACAGAATGACAAGGAAAGTAAGTCTAATCTGACATTGCTGCTCTTGTCCTGATTTTCAGCAAGTGAGAAACATCTGGCTCACTATTTTAAATTGTGCATCAATTTTAGAGAGAAAAAAAACGAGATAATAAATAAATCCCTCATTTTACATTTTTTTTTCATTTTTGCTGTCTTCTATTAGTCTGCCTCACAGAGTCCATACTGGAGTCATAAACAATTTTTGTTAAGCACATTGTGATTTTCAAAATATTTTTATATTCACATCTACAAGATACATTTAATCTATACTGATTTTATAATAACTAAGTAAAGTAAGATTATTAAATTGGTAGTTTAGAGATGATGAGGAAACGTGTACAGAGAATATCAATATGATGCCAAACAGTGGATTAAAACCTAAACATTCCCCTGAATCTAAATCATACTTTCTTCACGTTATTCCACTATAAAGTATTTCTACTCCTTTGTGATAATTAACAATAAATTAGTATACTACTTTACTGTCTTACCCTCCGCTAGTTTAGAAATGTCCTATCTCTCCAAGTAAGAATGATACAGGCTCAGTTATAAAAATTTTATTTGTTTCTATTTTGCAGTCGAGCCAAAGGGAAATCGGTGATTCATGTTGTGCTGAAGTTTAAGTCCTGTTGTAAAAATAATGCAGCAAAATTTTGGGACAAGATTGAAACTATTTTACGTCAAAAGCTAACAGGACAAACTGGGTCACTATTTATAGATGCTTCCTCATTTAAATTTTCAGGTAAGAGTATGTATAGCTAAAAATGGCTTCTTTCTTTTAATTTAAATATGACATCTTGTTACACAAATGAAAATGACATTATTATTTTAAATGCCACTTAGTATTAAATGATACCTACTTTTATGCACAATTAGAGTAACCAGGATCTACAATAATTTTTTTTTTTGCAAAACAAGACTTCTTTAAACTCATGACTTATTTAGTGGATCATTATGTTAAAGAATGCTTCAAAAATCTAGACTTGTTGGACCACCTTTGACATCAAACTTACTCTTAATATGACTTTAATGATACTTGTATCATTCTCATGTCTTTTTCATTCTTTCTAGTTCTTATTCTTAGTCACCTTGTAATATTGTGAAATATGGTCACCAAAAGGTAGAGACTACCATCCCTCCATTCCCAGCACTATGACCATCTTTCAGTTCTTGATGAAAGTACAATCAGTAATGAATTGGGCTATCCACTCTCTGCCAAACTAAGTGAAGCTCAAAGCTGAACTGTAAACTCACTGCTCAACAAGTTTCACCTAGAAGTGCTGCTTCCTCTAGAAGAAACACTGAGGTTTGGGAAGAAATAATGTAGTCAAAGCACTCAAAGCACTCATGTACATTCAAGGGATCAAAAAGCAAATAGTGGACTTCTTTCCTGGATTAAAAAGCCAGCATGTTCTTAAAAAGTGGCTCTCCTTTAGCTGTGAGATGATCTCTAAGAACCTATCTTCTTTCTCAGCTTACTGTGTATGTAGCAACCTAAGAAAAACAGAAATAAAACAGCCTTCCATTGGTACAGAATTTGTTTCCATAGACATATGTTTTAGAATCTCATCTGCTAAAAAACATAAACTCAAATGTAAAAAAAAAATAGCATTACATTCCCAGCACTCTTCCAAACTTTAAGACCATTATGTAAGATCCCAGGAAAACAGAAGGTCTAGGGGCCTCTTCCAGATATACGATTTTTCTCAAAAGTTTTGTTACAATGCCATATTGCAATTTTATGAAGAATGGAGACTGTTAAATGTAGCTTGTGTATTGCAGATTATGCTTTGGTATTCCCTTAACCTTTACTTGTTTAAAAACTTCCTATCCCTCATTCTTTACCCTTTATTAGAAGCTAGGTGCCTCATAAAACTGACTAAGGTTTCACCTATCTGGGAGCAAACCAGCTGCTGACAGTCCTTCAAAACCATATTGAAATTTGTTGACACTAAGCAAAAGGAAAGAAATGTACATATCACCTAATGTGGAAGAAATAACTGTATTGTCAAAGCTCATGGAACTCATAAACCTTACAGACCATGATAAAGACAATTTGCCCCATGAAGGTTAGAATATGTTTGTGACTTTAATTAAGTATCACTATCCCATAATACTGTGAAATTTGTGAAATCTGTGTAATCACTTAATCACAATAAAAAAAATGCCTTAAAAAAACCATACTGAATGGAGGTTCCTCAAAAGACTCCACATAGAGCTCTCCTATGACCCAGCAATCCCACTTTTGGGCATTTACCCAAATGAACACAAACAAGACTGTACTAAAGCTACCAGCACAACTATGTTTATTGCAGCATTATTTACCATAGCTAAGATATGGAACCAACCCAGATGTCTCTTAGTAAATGAATGAATCAAGAAAATGTGGTATATATATACACAATGGAATTCTATGCCTCCATCAGAAAGAATGGCATTGCCCCATTTGTTAGGAAATGGAAAGACTTGGAAAAAATTATATTAAGTGAAGTAAGCCAGGCCCAAAGAAACATAGGCCCCATGGTTTCCCTTATTTTCAATAACTAGTATATGTCTGAGACTAAGTTAATGTTAGGGAAATGAACCCCAAGATAAGTATTCAAATGTTTTTTCTTTCATGTGATTGTTACTAACATATTTATAAGATGATTTCTTTGCTGCTTTGTATGTCCGTCCCCCATGATGTAACCCCTGCTTTCACTGTATTTGATGTTGGTATAATTTGTGGACGGGAAGAGAAAAAACAAATCGATTAAATAGAGATACAGGTGGAACCATTGCAACAATGAGATGTACAAGTCGTTATGTCGAAAAATGAACTTTACAACTTTGGGCGGGGGGGTGAGAGGGGAATGGATAGGAAGGGGAAACAAAGGAGGAGGCAACAGTGCTTGATAAGAAATGTGCTCATTATCTTGTCCATGTAATTGTAACTCCTCTGTATGGTATTTTCACCAAAAAAAAAAAAAAACCATACTGAAACAAGGCTTACACTCTTGACATCTCTTACAAGATGAAGGGTTCATCATCATGGTTCAGCAAGTAAATAGATCTGTGCCAGAAGGGAATCTGTGAAAGTTATTTAATAATCTAAAGCTGCCATTATAGCATCTTAACTATTTTGGCCTCTTTATCCTGACTGGTTAATTTAGAAGCAAGGTTTTATCTATCAATTGACTCATCCACTTATCTATCTATCATCTATCTATCTATCTATCTATCTGTCAAATTAACTTGCAAACCCACAATCCTTAGCACTCTCCTAAATTTGTCAAGCTTGTAAGTTTCATTTTCGTCCAAACTGTTCAATGTAGAGGAAAGTCACTATTTCCTATGGCTATGATGTAAATATTTTTGGCCAAAACTATTTACTACAATAAATATCTGACTGTAACCTCAGCATCCTATATTTAGAACACAGTGGCTATTGTCATGGATTTTTTCAACGGTCAGATTGAGAGTAGAATTTTAGGCCTTATATGTATTAGGTTTATGTAGAAAGGAAATTTATTTTATGAAATCTACTTAATATTTTGAGAAATTTACATAATGATTTGGTGACTCAATCTAAACTATCTCACCATAGGAATGATAATAGAAAAAACATTTCCTAAGGTTGTAATGAGGCTTTCTAAGACCTAGTACATTACAAAGTAATTTTGAGACAGATCTGATATAAAGTGTCATTAATTGTTGAATTTTTCACAAGATGAAGAAAATAATCAAAATGTACATCTTAAGATTGTGGATTTTCAAGTTAGATAGGCAGATAGGTAGGTAGGTAAGTAGGTAGGTAGGTAGATAGATAGATAGATAGATAGATAGATAGATAGATAGGTAGATAGATAGATAGATAGATAGATAGATAGATTACTCTCTGGGTGAATGAGAAAGAAGTAGAGACATTTCTAAAGAATAGACTCTACCTTAAGCTCCCATAAAAAATATCACTTTATCTCAGAGTCTTAGTTTCTTTATGTTTAAAAGTAAATTAGGGGCTGGGAATGTGGCTCGGTGGGAGAGTCCTTGCCTTGAATGCATGAGGCCCTGGGTTCCATTCTTCAGCACCACATAAGCAGAAAAGCCGGAAGTGGCACTATAGCTCAAGTGGAAGAGCACTAGCCTTGAGCTGAAGAGCTGAGGGACAGTGCCCAGGCCCAGAGTTCAGGCCCCACGACTGACAAAAAAAAAAAAAAGAAAGGAAAGGAGGATAGCGTAGAATTATAGCACACACATCCAAAGCATAGGCATAGTATTTGGCCTAAAGTAAATAAATATTTGTAGATGATAAATATAAATATATACACATATATAACAAAGAAATATTTTCTTATTTATTCTGATAACAAAATCCTGGGTCACTGCACAACCAACTGAATATTAAGGAAAATACGCATTTGGATTTTTTCTATAGTTTCAAAGCAGAACAATAAGTTCACTGAATATTTTACAAGCTTCAGTGATCAAGTAAACCAGGGATAAAAAAAAATTATTGCTCTTGTAGGAATAAAAGCAGTTAATCAAGTAGAGTCCATTAACATTTCAGCACTTAATAAATATACCTACCTTAAGAAAAAGCTTTATATAATTCCTGATTATTATAATATTAAATCATAACAAGGAAAGATTTAAAGTTCTCATTGGTATTTTTGCCCATTTTTAAATAAATATGAATTGAACACTGACTATGGCTTTGGAAATTAAAGTAAAATTCTGGCTTACCAATTATTTTTAATCTATGATAATATTAAGTTGATTTTCTCTTCCTATTCATATTCCAAAGGACTTAAAAACTCATAACTGGGAAAAACTCATAGCTTCTCAGGAATGACTAAAACTAAGAACCAAACACAAATATTTTCCATTTATAGTTATATGCTTCATAATAATGTGTATTAACTTATTTACCACAGATCACCAAATATGAGTATCAATACCAATAATTAATATTAGGCATACTGAAAATAGGTTATTGACATTCAGTCCATCCATAGAAAACACATTGCTCATTTCACATTGGGCATTTAGCAGAACTTAGAATTGGAGAAAACCTTAGAGATCTCTAATCTGGTTGACTTCTTTAAAGACAAAGAAAATTAAGATTCTGTAACACCAAATAGTTCTTCTTGCAAAGTAAAAAAAATTACATAATGGAAGTGAAATGGATTAAGAGAAGGAAAAGGAAGGAGGGAGGAAAAGAATGTAAATATTCTCACAAGCCAAATAGGTTGGTCACATAGCATGATGCACTTGACAATTACTACTGTAAAACATCCAGCCAGTAGCTAAAAAGACAATTCAATATCAGGCCAAACATACCAACTACAAAACTGCAAAGACAACCATGTGACAGCACTCTTAGGACAAAAATCCAAGCTGATCCTTGTAAAAGAGGAAAGAAGAATCATGCTAGAGTGAATGTTTTCAATAATATGCCCTATATGTTGAATGGTTCTAACTTTAATGGGCAAATTTAAGAGCATGTTTGTCACTTGTTTTTTAAAATAATGATCATAAACATAATTTATAGATTATGGTACACCCAAACCAGTGAATTGTATAGGTATGAAACATATTTTAAATACCTACCCTAAATCATACTTGGTTAAAGTAAAATTTAAAATTATATAAAGGTAATAAAAAAGAATAATAACAAAGATTGTCAGGCACAAAGATGGTAATCCTGACTCACTGTCAAGAACTTTACACAAAGAATAGTGAAGCTGGGCCTTGCATTTCATTATGAGCAGCTGGCCAACATTGGGGTGGATTATGTTGGCATAATACACATTTTTCATGTGATGTGATCTTGAAAGAAGGCATTGCTTCATGCCATTAACTGAATTACCCACTTACTCTTTGATAAATCTTGGAAGAAATACTTTAAAGTGCAGTTGCTGCTTAGTGTGTATTTGTTACCAAGAATCAACACTATAAACCTGTTGTATTAAAAAAAAGTTTCTTCAGATATTCTAATTAGTGTTAACTCCTTAACCAGTTATGGTAATTATTTATCAAAAAGCAAATTTACTAAATAGTTCTTATTGTATCATTTTGATGAAATATATGCTTTTTAATATTCTAATTTTACAAAAGTCCTCAAGTGTAACATGAACTTTGCTGCATCACTCCAGATGTCCATTAATATAGAAAGGATATTGTGGTGCTTCCAGACTTTGAGGGAAATGTAAGATTACTGGCATCTTCAACATTTGAGGTTTTGAGTTCTTGTGGTGTGTGTGTGTGTGTGTGTGTGTGTGTGTGTGTGTGTGTGTGTGTGTGTGTGTGTGTGTGTGTGTGTGTGTGTATGTGTGTGTGCTGGAGTTTGAGCTCCTGGTCACATATTCTTATTCAGCTTATTTGTTCATAGCTGGCATTCTACACCTCCAATCTAGCATCCTGCTGGTTAATTAGAGATAGAGCCTCCCAGATCTTTCTGTTGGGGCTGGCCTGGATCTGTAATCCTTTGGGTCTCAGGCTCCAGAGTACCTAGCATTTATAGGTATGAGCCACCTTTGCCCAGCTTCATATCTGTTCTTTACATTCTATTGCTGTTCATCCTCAGGGTCAGCCAAAATAGCTACTGTCACTTCTATTTTCTCAGAGCCATTTTTTAAGACATGTTTTCTAACTTTTTTCAGTTCAAAGTATTTTGTAGTAACTATTACATTAAAATTAGAAAAGCAAATTGACTTTTAATGAAAACGTGTTGGAGCTTATTTAATTCTCTAATCTCCCATACATTGATTTTTTTTTTTACTTCCCAGATATTCTTGTTGCCTGATTCTTGACTACATTAGAGACAAAATGGTATTATCTCCCAAATATGTGGACACTTGTACCTGTTGGTGTTCCAGAATATCTTTCTACAAAGATAATATTTCTATTTTTGTGCTCTTAGATTCTAGTTTCAAATTTTATTTATTATTACTACTACTATTACTGCCATTATTATTAAGTAGTTGTACCTAGAGGGTTCAATTCCATAAGTCAGGGCGTGAGTATAATACATCTTGATCCATGTCACGCTATTTAAGTATTTTTCAAATGTAGTCTTCAGTTTACATTTTGAAATATTTATTATTAAAAAATGCAAGCACACATTAGGTACTGTCAAGATGCTTTAAGTATAAATGATAATATGGTCATAATAATAAAGGGGATCATTATCAGTAGGGTACATGAAATACACATCCACAAAATAAAAATGGCCTACCAAAAAAATGGCCTACCACATTGTTTTCTTATTTTTTAATAATTTTCTTCTTTTCTATCACAGGAAAAAATTATATAATTTTGCAACAGTTATGTCAGTCCTTCTCTTCTACCCTCCTTCTTCTTAAAACAATTTCAGTAAGTCTCACTGTTTAATTTACATATATTTGTACAGTATACTACAGTCACAGTACATTCAATCTTTGTCGGCTCATAGATGGTATCCATCCTGGCACTTTGCTAGTTAATTAAAGGAGTTTCAAGCCTTTTCTGCCAAGGCAGGTTTTGAATCTCGATCCTTCAGGTCTTAACCTCCTTAGTATCTAGTATCACACTATAGGAGTGCGATCTGCTGACATCTATCATTCATTTTTTAAGGACCAGTTTCCTCAGTTGAGAGATCATGTATTATGGCTCAAGTGATAGAGCAAAAGCTCTGGATTTAAACTCTACTACTACATATTTTTGTAAGATCTAAAGAAAGCAATAGGGGCTAGGAATGTGGCTGGATGGCAGAGTGCTTGTCTAGCATGCAGGAAGCCCTGGGTTCAATTCCTCAGTACCACATAAACAGAAAAAGCCAGAGGTGGTGCTGGCTCAAGTGGTAGAGCAGCCTTTTGCACTGCTTCTAAAGCAAAGAGCCACAGTGGTTTGAGTTATAGAAAAAGCATATATAATAAAACTAGATATCCAACAAAAATTAATATTCCTGCCAGTGGCTCACACCTATAATCCTAGCTACACAGGAGGCTGAGATCTGAGGATCCGCGGTTCAAAGCCAGACTAGGCAGGAAAGTCCGTGAGACTCTTATCGCCAATTAACCACAAGAAAACCTAAAATGGTGCTGTGGCTCAAGTGGCAGAGCGCTATGCTAGAGCTGAAGAGCGCAGGGACAGCGCCCAGGCCCAGAGTTCAAGCCTCACAACTGACAAAACAAAAACAATTTAAAAAAAGTTTAAAAAATGGAAAACAGTTCCATTGTTAAAACTACCATCCGTACTCACAACTCATCATTCATTTACACTGACCTAATATAAATGTTACGCTTTTCTCTTTCGAAGTAGTAACTAAAGGTATATGCTATTAAAAAAAAACTAACCTCCAGCACGCTAAGAAATGACAAATGATATGTAATTCATGACTAACCACAAGGACATTTTCCATGCAATAAGAAATACAAATAAACGCATTTAGTGAGGGCAAAATATTCAGTTAGCTGATAAACAAAACCTGAAATGAGTGAAAGATTCAGATTTTGTGCAACCAGAATTTAGAGCCAGCTCTGTTCCTGTGCTTCTTCATGCAGACTGGCCATACTATGCTCCAGGGGAATTTTTTTTTCCAATTCATGAAAACATCATGAATAAAGACTTATGGAGGAAGAGGATTTCTGTGCTTCAGGATTTTTCTTTTCAGAAGTCTACCCATTGAACACTTTAAATGTCTTCTATGTTCTGTAAGAGAATGAAACTGAATTCTTCTACATTCTTTCATGTTATAACGCTAAGAAAACCCTATGAGAAGTACAATTAATCAACAAATTTAGCATTTGGACTCACACGAAGAAATAAATTTACCTAAATACAGATAAGCCTATAAATATAAACAAAATTTGTGATAAATAAATCAACACTACTGTTAAGTTCTTCCCTATTCTTAGAATAGTATAGCTTAATTGTCATTGTTTCAGATTTTTACTTTCAAGGAAAAAAAAAATGTCAGCTTGAAGTTAGCTTGAAATCAGACTTTTGGGGGAGCACTCATTCTTATAACTACATCCAAGGTTGCATTTCTTATTTCCGAACTCTAGTCATGGACCTGCTACACTACAGACTTTACAACATTTAGCATTGTTTTCCAATCCAATATTTCATAGACTGTGAATGATGTCTACTTTGCCATGTAAATAAATGTTTTGACTCTCTTCCAAAGGTATATTTGTTATCAGCATTTTGAGTTCTTTTATCTTTATGCTAAATGCTTTTGTTTGGTTGTGCAATTTGTTATGCATTCTTCTATAATAGCATTTATCACATTGATTTCAATTATCCATTGGGCTGTGTTTCTTGTTTGCCAACCTCTAAATTTACTGAGGGCATATACACATCTAATCATTGATACATCAATAAAAGAAAAGCAATATGTATTTGCTGAGCTTTTTTTGGTTTTGCTTTTTGTTTTTTGTTGGTCGTGGGGCTTGAACTCTGGGCCTGGACACTGTCCCTGCGCTCTTCAGCTCAAGACCAGCGCTTTACCATTTGAGTCACAGTGCCACTTCCAGTATTCTGGTGGTTAATTGGAGATATGAGTCTCACAGACTTTCCTGCCCAGGCTGGTTTTGAACTATGATCCTCAGGTCTCAGCCTCCTGAGTAGCTAGCATTACAGGCGTGAACACGAACGCCTGGCTGAGCTGGGTTTTTTGTGTGTTTTTTTCTTATTATCCACTCCCGCTTTCTTAAGACAGGTTCTCACTATGTAGCCCAGACTCACATCAAACTAAATATCTCTCTTTTTTTATTGTGAAAATACTGTACAGAGGGTTTACAATTACAAGGGGAAGATAATGAGTACATTTCTTATCAATCATTGTACCCCCCTCCTTTGTTTCCCCTTCCCATCCCTTCCCATCCTCCCCCCTCTGCCCTCCCACCCAATCCTCCTCCCCCCACACCAAAGTTATAAAGTTCGTTTTTCCACATAACGACTTGTACATCTCATTGTTTCAATGGATCCACCTGTATCCATAGTTAAGTGATTTGTTTTTTCCCTTTCCCTCCACAAATTATACCAACATCAAATACAGTGAAAGCAGGGGTTATACCATGGGTGAGGGAGATACAAAGCAACAAAGAAATAATCTTATAGATATGTTAGAAACAATCACCTGAAAGAAAAAAACATTTGAATACATATCTTAGGGTTCATTTCCCTAACATCAACTTATCTGACCGTTTCTGCTTGTCTCAGACATATAATAGCTATTGCAAATAAGGGAAACCATGGGACCTAAGTTTCTTTGGGCCTGGCTTACTTCACTTAATATAATTTTTTTTCCAAGTATTTCAATTTCCTAACAAATGGGGCAATGTCATTCTTTCTGATGGAGGCATAGAATTCCATTGTGTATATATATCACATTTTCTTGATCCATTCATCTACTGAGGGGCATCTGGGTTGGTTCCATATCTTAGCTATGGTAAATAATGCTGCAATAAACATAGTCGTGCTGGTAGCTTTAGTGTGGCCTTGTTTGTGATCATTTGGGTAAATGCCCAAAAGTGGGATTGCTGGGTCATAGGGGAGCTCTATGTGGAGTCTTTTGAGGAACCTCCATACTGCTTTCCAAAGTGGTTGAACAAGTTTACACTCCCACCAACAATGCAGTAAGGTTCCCTTGTGGCCACATCCCCTCCAGCATCTGTTGTTATTAGAATTCTTGATTATAGCCATTCTAACTGGAGTGAGGTGGTATCTCAATGTTGTTTTGATTTGCATTTCTTTTATGGCTAAGGAACTTGAGCATTTCTTCATGTTTCTATTGGCCATCCTTCTTTCCTCTTCAGAGAAGTTTCTCTTTAAGTCTTTAGCCCACTTATTTATTGGGCAGTTCTTTGAATATTTATTGTTGGGGAATTTAATTTTTTGAGTTCCAGGTATATTTTAGATATGAGACCCTTGTCTGTTGTAAGGCTAGTGAAGATCTTCTCCCAATCCGTGGGCTTTCTATTAATCTTGCTAGCTATGTCCTTTGCCATGCAGAAGCTCTGCAATTTCTTAGAAAGTGGCTAAAACTCCCATGCTCTTCGATTGGAAAGATCAACATCGTGAAAATGGCAATACTTACCAAGGCTATCTACAAATTCAATGTGATACCTATCAATATTCCAACCTCGTTCTTCAAGGAAATAGAAGAGGCAATCTAAAAATTCATATGGAACAATAAAAGACCCCAAATAGCTAAAACGATCCTCAACAGAAAGAACAGTACTGGAGGAATATCAATACCAAATTTCAAACTCTACTACAAGGCCATAGTAATCAAAACAGCTTGGTACTGGCACAAGAACAGACCTCACGACCAATGGAATAGAATTGAAAACCCAGAAATGAACCCACAGACCTATAGCCATCTAATCTTCGACAAGGGAGCTAAAAAAATAGAATGGAAGAAAGACAGCCTCTTCAGTAAATGGTGCTGGCAAAATTGGTTAACTACTTGCAGAAAACTAAAACTAGATCCTTATATATCACCCTGCACCAGAATCAACTCTAAATGGATCAAAGACCTCGGAGTCAAAGCAGACACTCTGAAAACATTACAGGATGGAATAGGAGAAGCCCTAGGTTTCCTTGGCCCAGGCCGAAATTTTCTTAATAGAGACCCAGAAACACAACAAATCAAAGAAAGGTTGGACAAATGGGATTGCATGAAACTAAACATCTTTATAGCTCAGCTTCCTCAGTGTTAGAATTATAGGTGTGTGCCACTATACTCAGCCTTCTTGTTATCCTTTATTTCCTATGCCATTGTCTTCTATTTCTTCCTTCATGTGGTATAGCAGGAACTATGTATCTTGGGATTGTACTACTGAATTCTTGATTCAGAGGTAAACCTACAGGTGTTCCAGCCTGAGCCAAGGGACTTAAAAGGCAGGAAACCCAACAGTGAAATCACGGTTAAGCCCAAAAGGATGATGGTATAAGTCATCTTCCTATTCATGGCAGCTAGTCTGCTACCCACTCATCTATATATGTGCATATATATATATATATATATATATATATATATATACACACAAACACACACACACACACACACACACCTATAAACATACATATGTATACACACATCTTTTTAGCTTTGCTGTACTGGGTATTGATCCGAAGCCTTCTCATATGCCTCTATCCCCCAAATTAGTATATTGCATCAAGCATAAAATCTTCAACTTTAAACTCTAAAATTATCAAATCAAACAAAAAGCTTCTGGAGGAATCTGTGAAGAATAGGATGAAACTATACCAGCTTTCTGTTCAAGTAGGTGTGTCTCATACCTTTTCAGCCCAACTGGCTGCTGAATGATTCTTGTCTTTTTGTTTAGACAGGTAGACTTTCTGGTGAAGGATTTTTATTGTCTCTCAGATTTTATTGTGCAACCTAATCTAAGAGTGTGTAACTATAATAGGCATGTACGGCTGGATACTCCTTCCTAGACTTATTGAAGTCAAAGAGCATATTAAAAAATAAACCTGCATTGACATTTATAATTTGCAATTCATACAACACCCAATGATGCTTTATTGAACAACTCTTAAAATACAAAAAGCTAGTGAGTTTACAGTGTGTCTAAAATTTAGAGTATGACTCATTGCTTTGTCTCCTTTTTCATATATTTTTCACATGAATTCAAAAAGTTTAAAGACCACATAGCAAAATTGTATGTATAAATGATTTCATTCTATAATATTCCCTAAAGTGATATATCTATCTAGGAAAGAGTTGATAATATTCAAGTCTGCCTCATTGCTGAATTACATTCTTCTTAATCCCAAAAGAATGGGACATGAGAGTCACCAAATAATTGAAACCTAATCCGCAAACAGTACTAATAGGACTATACATAGAGGGAGACGCATTTATACACACACATACACACACACCCAAAATATAACAATTTAAGTGTTTTTGTCCTATTACTAGCATTATTTGTTAAGGTACAACCTTGTATACTGTCAATATTTCTCGTATATTTCAGTTACTTTTGACAATCACTCTTCTTTTTCAAATAACTGACAATTAGGAACTTGAGTCGTCTAAGGAATAAATAGAAGAATGAATTCAAGGATTTTATTACTTTCTCCACTAACTTATGAATGTACAAATGTATACCCAAGATAAAATAAAAACATTCTGGTTATAAAACATTTGTAAAAATGAATAATTTGTAAAAATGAAATGAAACTGTCAATATTAATGTAACCTATTTATAGAATGTAGCTATTTTAATTTTCCTCTCCCTTGTCTTTTAGACATTGCGATGCCAATAGCAGAAAATCTTCTCCATACATGTAAGTTCACCAACAAAGAACTCTATTTTCCTTGAATGCCAAAAAAGACTTCCACCTGCACTCTGTGTGATATTCATAAAGGCTATTTTGAGAAACTTGTATGATGCTTACCTCAATTGACCTTAACTTCTCTGATATCCTGAATTTAAAATGTGGAACTCATTATCACATACTATGATGGCAGAGAAGACCTAAAGGCAGGAAAGGCTAGCACAGAACCTAAAAAGTATAATCAGCTGCAAGTGAGTTTTGATTCAGGTGTGTGAGATCTAGCACACACTAACTGAATAAATTTACATACATATATTTAACTTCCCAAAGCCTCACTTCAAATTGCTGTGAAGGTAGGGCACACAGTAAGCACATAGTTGGTACCAGTCATTTATATTTTCTATATATTTTCTATTACTTATGAATAATATGGGCCTACCAACTGAGTGGAATTCTAATCCTAGCAGAGATCTTGAAAACAGTAGAGAAGAAAGCTGTCCATTATGAAAAAAGGGTCTTCCTTTCTATGCAAGGCATTGTGCTGCCACTTTCCTACTACCTGTCCTGGAAATAGGATCCCCTAGATTACTGGGAGTAGAGCCAGTGGTAAGGAGAGTGATTGTACCTACTGGATTCAATGGCTCTTACAGAGACAGGAGACACTGACCTCACTCATTCTTACTCAACCTGGATCACAGCATAATTATGCTGAAGATACCTGGGCAAAAAACACAAAGCTGTCTTACATTATTTTTCTCTCTCATAGATTTCAACTGAACCAATCCTCAAGCAATTTAATGGTATTTTAATGTGAATTATTCCAAAGAATATCTAATACTTGTAAAAACACAATAATTACAAATCTGGAAGGGTCATAGCAGATACTTAAAAAGAAGCATAAGGTCAGGGATGAGAAAAAAATCATAGACTTGTATATTTACTCAGCCTGAATACTGAACAATCCTTTATATTAAGAATTCAGAATGACTTGGCTTATGATTGATCTGATAATATTTTAAGTGAAAAAAAAAAAAACAACAACAAGGGGCCTGGTGTGTGGTGACTAAAGCCTGATATCCTAGCTAACTTAGAGACTGAGCTCAGAGGAATTTTGTTTAAGGCCAGCTGGGGCATAAAAGTTTTCAAGACTAATAGCTGAGCTCAGTGGCACACACCTGCTAGGGGGAAGCACAATGGTGGTACATGCCTGTCAGCCCCAGTGACACAGGAAGAACAAGTAGGAGAAACATAATCCAGACTAGAGCATGCGTAAGTGAAACTATACCTTGAAAATAAGGGATTGGCGAGTGGCTCCATTGGGAGAGCCTCTGCCTGGCAAGTGCAACGCCTTAAATTCAATCCCTAATACCACCACAAAAAAGCAAGTTAGGCAAGAAAAAACAAAGTTAGAAAAATAGAGTTTCTGTATGGCACAATAAAGTACATGAAAATGGAGTGTAGATAAATAAGAAGGGCAGAAAGGCAATAAGAGTTCTATAGATCTGGTCAATGTTTCTGAAAAGTGTCAACAAACAACCTTCATTATATTCTTTAAATTATTGAAATTTACCACATAATTTCTTTTGGTGTAAGTAAGCTATGGGGTACTATATTCCACAGATGTAACAACAAACTATCACAGAAGTGGTGACTACAAGCTTAACCAACACTACCATCATGAGTAAATGAGAACTTAGAAGTTAACCCAAGGGTAGAAATTAAGTGAGAATTCTGAGTAAGTGCTGAAACAGTGAAGTCAAGTTGCCGAGGGGAAATTTCTATCCCATAGAGAAGCATCTTTGTTTTTATACTGCTCTGAAGGAAGTTGGGTAAAAGCCAACTTCCTATAGGAGTTGCCCAGGTAGGAGGGAGGATAGGGAGGAAACTTCTACGCTGTGGATTGTTTTATCCTTGGTAAGGGAGGGAAAAAAGAAAAGAAAGGGAGTTACATTCAATGAGTCACGGTAAGAGTTCTCATCAGTATTAGTAGCCACAAAGGCTGTAATTCAGCTTTAACATCCAGAGATTTGGGTGACTCGAAAATAATATAAAGTTAAAAACAATGTATAAACCTAGCCAGGCCCCGGTGGCTCAAGCCTGTAATCCTAGCTACTCAGGAAGCTGAAATCCTCAGATTGCAGTTCAAAGCCAGCCTGGGCAGGAAACTCAGTGAGACTCTTAACCACCAGAAATTAACCACCAGAAAACTGGAAGTGGCACTGTGGCTCAAGTGGTAGAATGCTAGAAGAAGAGCTGAAGTACAGCGCCCAGGCCCAGAGCTCAAGCCACACAACCACCACCACCAACAACAACAACAAAAATTGTATAAGCCTAAGGTCTAGTTTCAAGACTTTAGTGTGTATGACTTCTAATGCTTCTCCGCCCTCAGGAAAGAATATCACTAAGTGTATCTAAACATATGTAACTAACATTTCTGTGACATGTGATGCCATTGACTATCTAATTTTGTAACTTACTTATATATTCTCACTTTCTAGTACAGGGTGCCTCATTCTTTGAACACTATTTAGTTGAGGCTAGATCATTTTGTTTCAGCAGCTCTCATGAGTATTTTAAGATATTTAGCAGCATCCCTGAGCTTTCTTAATGGATAACGTAGCCTCCTCCACACCTAAATTTGATAGTAAAAAAGTTTCCAACATTGCCAAGTATTTCCTGTAGAGATGATGTACAAAACTGTCTCTGTATGAGTCATGTGTAATATGTTCTCAGTAGTAGGTCCTGAAGACAGGGTTTCTGCTCTAGTTAAAAGGTACCATAAGAGACAAAATAGGTGCTTTAATCTAAATAAAGCTAGGTCAGTCAAGGTAATCAGAGGAAAAAGGAGAAAATCAAGTTGTATAGTTAGTGTGGACTTTAAAGTCCAGCACATTTTCTTTTTTTTTGAGGGGGGTAGTGCCTGAACTCTGGGCCTGGGCGCTGTCCCTCAGCTCTTCAGCTCAAGGCTAGCATTCTACCACTTGAGTCACAGCACCAATTCCGGCTTTTTTTTTTCTTCTTATGTGGTGCTGAGGAATCAAACCCAGGGCATGCATGCATGCAAGGCAAGTGCTCTACCACTGAGCTACCTTTCCAGCCCCAGCACATTTTCTGAATCTAAACAGACATAAAACACACAATCCAGACTGATAGAATCACATAACTTCAGAAGCCATTTGATTTGTGTCATTTCTTTTATCCAAATATTGTGACTGGAGTGGACCCCATTTCTTTCTACACTGTTGACAGTTCTCATTCAGTTTCATGTTCACTTACACTTTCACCTTAATATTTTCGTAGCGCTCCCTGCTTTACAAGGGCTTCACATTATTTTAAAAAACAACATTTCCCTGGGTAACTCAGTATCATACACAGTTACCATCTTTTGAAATCTAACCTACAATTCTCCTATCCCTTAAATTATTTTATAGTAAGAACAGAGACAGAGAGTATAGGTGAATGATAGGTTTAGAGTAAAATGTCAATATATTTTGAATGAACTCTCAGGAAATCTCATTTCATAATAAATCTATCCTAACTTCTCTAAGACTATGAGATTTTCCTCAGTTCAGAGTTTATAGGGTCACATACGGAATTTTAGGGTGTCTGTTTACTATATTAATATGCACGCAAAGAAATATTCATAGCAATGAACTCTATTTTGAACAGGTTGTGGACAGCGC
Source organism: Dipodomys spectabilis (assembly GCF_019054845.1). NCBI lineage: Eukaryota > Metazoa > Chordata > Mammalia > Rodentia > Heteromyidae > Dipodomys > Dipodomys spectabilis. The sequence continues at coordinate 24,377,558 of NW_024870720.1, read as the reverse complement.
ACAATTACTCCTTCTGGCAATAAAATCGCAGGCGGGCAGAATGCAGAGGAAGGAGAATGGCCCTGGCAAGCTAGTCTTCAGCAAAATCATATCCACCGATGTGGAGCTACACTCATTAGCAATAGCTGGCTTGTCACTGCTGCTCATTGTTTCATAAAGTAAGCTCTCAAAGGCACACAGTGCTCAATCTAGTATCTTTTAGCAATATGGCTACATAACTATGCTTCCAACTGCTGAATATATTGTCACATATCACCTCAAAGTTACTTACTGATTAATAAGCAAAGTAGGCCATATAGTCAGTCTAGAGCATGGTTTGTCAAGAGTGGTACTACAGGACCGGATAAGTAACTCTGACAGTATTCCTGCCCTCTCTCACCATGAACCTTTCTCACTATCGACAGCCAAGTTTTCCTCAAATAATGCCAAATGTGGGGGGACAAAAATGACCTAATTGAGAACTATTAGTTTAGAGTCATGTACTTGAATATTATCTAAAAACCTTAAATCTCAAATTAAACACGGTCTTCTATGTCTTCCTCACATTATTACGGTCCACACATGTTCAGCCCTATTTAAAATGAAGCTTTGTGATCACTAATCTCAACCTCTTCTCACACACACACACACACACACACACACACACACACACACACACACACACACACACACACACACACAGAAGCTTAATTTTTTGAGACAAAGCCATCTTTTCCCAGATCACCTTGAATTCTCTCTGTATTCCAAACTATTCTGTTCTTGTCTCCTGAGTGCTAGGACCACTGGCATATGCCACCATGTCTAGCTGAAGTGATAATGGTTTTAAAGGATTTATTTTCACACTCAACAGTTGCTCCATTTTGCTTAAAATACTTTTTAATAACTTATAATTGTTATCTTCATTAATTCCATTGTTTTTCTCTCTAAAATCTTACTTGACTCTATCACATTAGTAGAAAGTTTGAATTTTTTCTAGCAGCACTATTTTTCAGTACTACATGTACAAATCTTTAAATAATAAATACAAATTCCAAAGTATTTTCCTCATTCTTTTCAAAGATTAAAACAAATAAATAGGCTCTTTCTTTAAATTTTCCTATCTTTGTCTGATTCTTATTTAATCTATTTTATGTTTGTCATATGAATCTTACCAAATCCGCTTTAGTATTCTCTGTTGAAACCAAGAAATAAAATATACTTTCCATCAGATATCTTTCTCAGCAGAGCTTATTTTGCTTGTTCATGATAACGTTTTTATTATTTTCTGTTACACACAGCTTTATTATGAGTACTGACAAATGCTACAGGAATTCAAATATAACTATTTTTAAATGCTAAGAAATTAATTTCTGTAACTCCAATATAGAGGATTTTTAATAAGCATATCTATTCTCTTTAGTGCCAATGATCCCAAAGAATGGAATGTTACTTTTGGGCTTCTTTTGAGTGCTCAACGAACACAAAGAGCTGTCAAGGATATTATAATTCACGAAAATTACCATTACCCTGCACACGATCATGACATTGCTGTTGTGCGTCTATCTTCACCAGTATTATACACAAGTAATATTCGAAGAGTATGTCTTCCTGAAACTAATCACACATTCCCACCCAATTCAGATGTGGTGGTCACTGGCTGGGGAACATTGAAATCTGATGGTGAGTTCTGAACCATCCTCCATTACAGAAAAATGGTTGTTTGTAACTTGAATTGCTGGGTACGGTGGGCCATGCCTGGAATCTTTGCTACTTTGGAGGCTTAGATTTGAGGATTGCCATTCGAAGCCAGCCTGGGCAGAAAAGTCTTTGAACTCTTATCTCCAAAAGCTACATGAAGGTCAGAAGTGGAGCTGTGGCTCAAGCAGTAGAGGCACTAGCTTTGAACAAAAAAGCTCTCGGCTAGTGCCAAGGCCATAATACAAGCTCCAGGGACTGGAATCAAAAGGAGGAGGAAGAGAAGGAGGAGGGGAAGGGGGAAGAGGGGAGGGGAAGGGGAAGAAGAAGAAGAGCAACGGAAGGAAGAAGAGGAAGGAGGATGGGGGAAGGGGGGAAGAAGAGGGGAAAGGAGAGGGAGAGGGGGAGGAGGAAGGGGGAGGGGGAGAAGGAGGAAGGGGGAGGAGGAGAAGGAGGAGGAGGAGGAGGAGGAGGAAGGGGGAAGAAGAGGGGAAAGGGGAGGAGGAGGAGGGGGAGCGGGAGGAGGAGGAGGAAGAAGAATTTTTTCTGATTTTCTTAATCATTTTAAAGAGAATAATGTATAATGGACTGAAAATCACCCATGGGATCATTAATGCAGAAATTACAATTTCCAAGAGCTGTTAGCATAATTTTCCTAACAAGGGGAGCTTTTACAAATATTTGTTGATCCACTTCATTTGTCTGCTCATCCATATATAATAATCACAAAAATAATCACAAAATGTAAGAAACATGTAAATTATAAATTAAGCTTTATAAATAAGTAAATTATAAATTAAGCATTATAAATTATGCTTTATACCAAGGGGTGGGAATTTGGGAGAGTGAACTGTTTTGGCTTGCTTGTTTTGTTCTTTCTTTGTTCCTTTTTCCTTTCCTTCCTTCCTTTCTGTCTTTCTAGCTTGAACTCAGGGTTTCAAAACCGGTACTCTACCAGTTGAGCCATGCCTCTAGTATGGCTTTTTGTTAGTTAAAGATGGAGTTTTATGGACTTTTCTTACCAGAGTAGGTAAACTTATAGATGTGAACCCATGATGCAAGGTGGATAAAGCATTTTGATCAAACAAAACAAGAAACTCCTGGTTAGGATGCAATACTTAATTGAGTAAAGATTGTATATGAGTATGTGGGGGGGGGGCATCATAACCTTAATAATGCAATGGCTACTTAAGTTCATAAAATACTTTTTTTGGGTTGGTTGTGGGGCTTGAACTCTGGGCCTGGGTGCTGTCCCTCAGCAATTCAGCTCAAGGCTAGCGCTCTACCACTTGAGCCACAGAGCCACTTTCAGCTTTTTCTGTTTATGTGGTGCTGAGGAATCGAACCCAGGACCTCATGCATGCTAGGCAAGCACTCTACAACTGAGCCACCTTCCCAGACCCCTCATAAAATACTTTTCAAAATATCTAAATTAATTCCAGGGTGAAGAATTACAGTAACAAATTTAGCTAACAACCATGAAGCATGTTTCCATGTTATGAACTTTTTATTATTTTAAGGAGTACATTTAATAAATATAAAATTCTAAGCTAAGTTAAAGGCCCATTACATTTGGCTATATGCATTAAGTATTTCTAAGTATGACACTGTTTAACAATAGCTTAGAGTGTCCATAAGCACTGTTTGCTTCTTTGTTACAATGTAAGGAGAAAACATTAAGTTCACTTAAGAAACATATTTTTACATCGACTTAGAAATTGAAAGTGCTAAGTTCAGATCTTAATGACCTATCTAGAAAAACTAAAATTGAATTTTAGTAAAAAAAAATAATGCAATGTAATTTTTTGTTTTAGGAAAAACTCCTAATATACTCCAAAAAGCATCAGTGAAGATTATAGATAATAAGACATGCAACAGTGGAAAAGTATATGGTGGAGTCATCACCCCTGGAATGCTGTGTGCCGGGTTCCTACAAGGACGTGTAGATGCCTGCCAGGTAAATCTGCCTCGTCTATATTCAATATATATTTTTTGTTTTACGATTACAATTGTTTTGTTTTTCTCAGATTTTTTTAAAATATTGATTATGGTTGGTTTGGTCCCATCATATAATTAAAACTATACCATTAATATAAATTTCATTAATGTTCTGACATTTTAAATCATGCTTCCTGTTATAAGAAGCTTTGGGTATTGGTAAGACCCATTGTGTAAGCAATAGAGAGATGAAGTAGAATATAATGATTTTTATCTTTCACTGAGAAACACATAGCTAATACTAATACCAAACCAAGCAACCATGGAACATTCACAATCTGGCTCCAGCATTCTAAGTATTTTCTTTATCTAACAAACTTTAGATGGCATCCCTATGTAACAGGCACTCTTTTAAGCTCTTTACAAATATTGATTTATCCTAGTAGTGACCATCTTCTACAGCATGTGTTGATGGTTGCAAACCATCCTCAACATGCTACACCATGTGCTTGTAATTAGCAATTGCACTGGAGCTAACAAAATACAAGTACTGTTATCCATGGAGGCAGAATTGGTGGTAAATTAAAGAAGAAGCTTATTTTATTTGTTCATTGTTACAGATCCTGGGTTATATGTTGGGAAGTTAAAATGAATAGTGCATGTTCTTGCAGTCTAGGAGCCAGCAGACATGGAAACAACTACTTACAGTACATACTTATCATCTCTATATATTTCATTCCTTCCAATTGTCTTCTGTCTAAACCATTCTTTGATATCAGGAAGAGCTTAAATCCCCAATCCTCTCAGCTCATCATCCTCAGCCTCATAACTCCTTACCTTACACAGGTAGACACAAGTGTTTTATTATTTTTAAATACTCTGTAGTACTCCCAATGACTTCATCTATCCTAAACATTTTAATGATATAGTTATTTATCAGCTTTATTTGATTCCTTATGTAAATTATTGAAAAAAGTTAGAAGAAATCTTGTTTACAAATGGCACAAATAGACATTTTTCCAAAGAAGACATACAATTGGAAAGCAGGTATACAATTAGAAAGCAGCTCTCAATATCATGCTCAGAGTAAAATATTAAAACCATAATGAAATATTATCTTACAGCTGTTATGAAGGCTACTATCAAAAAGACCATGAATAATATTTTCAGCAAGAGTGTGAAGAAATAGGAACTCTTGTATATCGTTTTTGGAAATGTAGATTGTTATAGTCATTATAGAAAATGGCATGGAGGGTTTTTTTGAAACAATAAAAACAAAACTATTATATAATTCAGAAATTCCATTTCAGAGTATATATGCAAAGGAAATAAAATTAGTATCTCAAAGAGATATCTGTACCCTATGTTTATTGTAGCACTACTCATCCTAGCCAAGGGATGGAAAAAATAAATGTGTCTTTCAACAGATCAATATCATACTTTTTTTATTGTGAGAATACCGTACAGAAGAAGTTACAATTACATGGACAAGATAACGAGTATATTTCTTATCAAGCATTGTTGCCTCCTCGTTGTTTCCCCTTCCCATCCCTCCCCATACTTCTCTCCTCCCCCCACCCGACCCTCCCCTCGCCCTCCACCAAAGTTGTAAAGTTCGTTTTTCCACATAACGACTTGTACATCTCATTGTTGCAATGGGTCCACCTGTATCCCTAGTTAAACGATTTGTTTTTTTTCCCCTTCCCCTCCACAAATTATACCAACATCAAATACACTGAAAGTATGGGTTATACTGTGGGGGAGGGACATACAAAGCAACATAGAAATCATCTTTTTTTTTCTTTTTTTTTTTGGGGGGGGGGTCCGGTCGTGGGGCCTGAACTCTGGGCATGGACACTGTCCCTCAGCTCTTCAGCTCAAGGCTAGCGCTCTACCACTTGAGCCACAGTGCCACTTCCGGCTTTTTTTTCTTTTTGCTTATGTGGTGCTGAGGAATTGAACACAGGGCCTCAGGCATGCAAGGCAAGCGCTCTACCACTGACCCACCTTCCCAGCCCTAGAAATCATCTTATAAATATGACAGAAACAATTGCATGAAAGGGAAAAAAAAACATTTGAATATTTATCTTGGGGTTTATTCCCCTAACATCAACTTATCTGACCTTTTCTGCTTGACTCAGACATATACTAGTTAAGTAAGTTTTTTATTGTGTACAGAGGGGTTACAATCAAATTAGTAAGGTAATGAGTACATTTCTTATTAAGCATTGTTGCCTCCTTTGTTTTACCCCTACTATCCCTTCCCTCCCATCTCCACAACTACATCCCCCCCCCACAAGTGAATTATAAAGTTTGCTTTTCAACATAGCATCTTGTACATCTCATTGTTGCAATGAACTCCAAGATAAGGGCACAAGTGAGTTTTTTTTCTTTCTTGCTATTGTTCTTAACATATTTATAAGGTACCACGTGATTTTTTTGTTGCTTTGTATGTCCTTCCCCCATGGTATAACCCCTGTTTTCACTGTATTTGATGTTGGTATAATTAAAATATCATATATTTTATATATCAGTTATGCATGATATACATATCACATATATAATGTATGTTACATTATATTTTATAAATTGCATTACAATATATAGAGAGAATTTTACGTATAAAATAGGAATCTTGTCACTTGTGATATCATGGACAAATAGAGAAAACATTGTGCTAAGTGAAATAAGTCAGACATAGAAATAGAATTACTGCAATTACTTCCCAATTGAATCTTTAAAAAATCAAAGCCATCAAAACAGAATACAATGATAGTTGTCAGTGGCTGAGAAATAAGAAAAAAAAATGGAAAAATGTTCTTGAAACAGGAAAAACTTTACTACAAAATTAATAAGTTTGGGGAACCTAATATATAACATAGTAACTTAATAATAATGTGTTGTATGCTTGAAAATGCTATGAAAATGGACTGTATATATGCTCATACATAAATATGTGGAGTAATGAATAACAATTCTCTTGACTGGAGTAAATGTATGTTCTGAGATATATACAAATGAACAATGGAATATTTTGAAATATATATGTGTGTGCTCATTTTAAACATTAACAATGTTTATTTGTGAATACTTTCCTCATTTTTTTAAAGCTGAACTGTATTGATCTAAGGAGAAAAATAGAAACAAATATGAGCTAATATTAAATGAGTTCAGCCACAAGTGACAAGGCAAGGAAGGATGGGATTGCTGTTACCTTCTGCTTATTCTCAGAATCTGAAATTAGTACAATGGGCTGTGAGTGACAAAAGTGGATTCTTTTGAGTTGTGAAATCACAAGAATTCTAAATGACTGACTAAAAAGTGATAAAAGAAAGTTCACTCGTAGCCAGACACACTAAAGACGTTGTTAGGTGATAATGTTATATGATTGTATTTCCCAGTGTAGGATTGAGTCCAGGATGATAAGGAGCTAAACATATTATGGAGAGAATAGTGGTATGGGTAAATTAAGGAATGTATCCTACATAAAGTTGTGAAAGAAAGGAAAGGAATTTGCAAATTGGCATTCGTGGTAAAGTTGAAGAGTAGGTGCCTAGTAAACTAGAACAAGTAGAACATGAAGTCATCACGCTGAGTAATGGTATTTCAAAAGTAGAGCAAGTAGGAGATGACAAGAAATGGTGACATGGAGTTATTGAATAAAAATGTGGATGATAAGAGTCAAGGAAGCAAAGAAATTGTGGGCTAAGATGTTAACTGTATCATCCCTATAGATGTGAAAATTATCCAGGATGATGAGGATTAGAGCAAAGGAAAATCCATTGAAAAGGTTCATCTATCTGGGAAATAGGTGTAAAGGTTAAAACTGTGTTGATGAGATATAGCCAGATTACACAATTCACAAAATTAGAACTATGTTCATGAAAGAAGGATGAAAATAATGTAGTACTGGTGTTAGATGAATACAAACCTCCCTTTTCCACAACCCCTACCTGAAAATAGGGGTTTGGGAAAAGCATTCCTCAGTATACTGATGATTATTTAAGCAATATCTTCTTCAGTGGCTCTGCTGAATGAAAATTTCAGTTGAAATTTTTCATGTCTGTTTTTCTTCATTATAGTATTATATCCAAAAACATATACTTGCATCTTGGATTTAAGTTAATGTTCATAGGACATGAAGAAAGTTCTAGGTTAGTACCAATGAAGTATTAATGTATCTAGAGGTTTTTGCCTGCTTTTCTTCTCTGTATGTACTATAAAAGAATAATATCCAGTGTTTAGCTTTAAATTATAGTGATTGTACATTATTCTTTTTCCCTCTAGGGTGATTCTGGTGGACCACTGGTTAGTGCAGATTCTAAAGGCACCTGGTTCCTTGCTGGTATTGTAAGCTGGGGAGATGAATGTGCTCTTCCAAACAAGCCTGGTGTCTACACTCGAGTGACATACTATAGAGACTGGATCATGTCCAAAACTGGTCTCTAGAATAGAAATCTCTGCCGATTAAGGCTCAAAAGTTATATTCACACTTTATGTTATCATTCCCTGGCCATATTTAACTTACATATCACTTCTTATGCACATTTAATGTTGTAAATCAAAATGCATGTAATTACTCTGATAATTTTCAGATTTAGAACTTTTGGGAAATCTCAAATAGATGTTAACAAGAAGCTGTCTTTGAATATATAAAAAAGTCTTCTGACAAGCTCATATATGCCACTGAATTCATATATTTTTCAGTTGTATAGTAAGTTGCAGAATTGCTCAGGAAATTTTATCTGCTTCTTTTCTTTCTGGCCCATGTGTCAGTGCTAATTTCTTCTCTACTTATGTCTTGTCTTCTTTGGTGAGAGAAAACAGCATGACAGACCCTGAGGTGCACTGAATAGAACGGGATGCTTGTTGCCTTGTCTCATTCTCTTCTGAATGTGAAAGTGAGGCAAGAAAATGATTCTCACATATACACACAATAAAAATGCATCCTCATATCCATGGGTTTTGTTTCAATATATGGATTGAATGCAACATGCAAATAATGTCATCCTGTTTATATCCAAATTCCTTCAAGTTCTCAATAACACAAATTACTAATTAGAATAAATAATATGCAAATGTTGCTTCTACTTCTCATTTTTTTGACTTCTAGAGAAACAACCTGGTTGAGGTCAGAGATGTCTATAAATGTGTTGCTAGCCTGTATGCTGTCATTTATCTAAAATATTAGCTCATTGAGATAGTTTCTTAGTAACTCATCAATGAATCTATAGAAAATAGTCCTTCACTTTCTCCTCACTCCATTTGGTAGCTACTACAAATAGCCTCTATCATAATGAACTTTTCCAATAACACCTCCAAAAATAGTAGTTGGCATTCATTGAGTTCTTACTATATCCCAGAAACACTTTGTTTCCAGGACAATGATCCTCTTGTTGTTGCAGTCTCTTTGGACAAGAAAACGAAAGTAAGTAACTTTGTAAAGATCAAAAAGTAATTAGTTGACTTCTCTGGGATTCAACATCAGATAATTGTATTCTAGGCATCACAATTTTATCAACTACGCTATGCTATGTGATGTGATCATAACTAAGTTCTACTTAGTAATGCATTATAAAGCATAGCATTTGTCAGAAACTTTACAGATAAATTAATGCAGTAGCTTTATTATTTAGCTGACTTTGAAATACTTTGACATATTATTATAGTTTTAAAAATCAACATTTTTACAATTTGGTATCCTAGAGATTAAGCTTAAATAAGATAAAACTAGATAGATAGATAGATAGATAGATAGATAGATAGATAGATAGATAGATAGATAGATAGATAGATTGACCTAGCTTGCATCTAGGTACAGGGTTTATTGTAAGGGAATTTAAGCTCTTGATTGACAGTCCCTCAGATCAGGTAGGGACATTTCTAGAAAAATAAATTCTTGGTGGATAAAGTAATGAGTATCTATCATCCAACAGAAAATGTGCTACCTTTTGAGTTGGACTATTCAAAGAAATGTAATCCCACAATAAGCAGATTCTATATTTTCATATGTTTATAAGTCACAGATTTTACATAGATTGTGATGGAGAGAAACAATATGGACTGTTATTCTTCCTTACTTCATTCTTTTATGCAAAGACTATAAAGTTCCCATATTAAAAGTACAAAATATTTCATTTTGATTTAGAAAAAAATTTCATGTGAAGTCAGATATGCTAAATTTGCAGTATTTCAGCATGTGCCTCTAAGTAAAACTAAGTGAAGCAACCTGCATGATGATGAACTGTACAGTAATAGATTCCCTTATCCTCTCTCCAACCAAAAACTGTAAGTAAAAACATTAATAATACTATCTCCCTTCCTGTACACCAGTGTCATAAGCACTGGGATTCTTCAAAAACAGGCATTTCTACTATTAATATCAGGAAAGAGTTCACAATGAAAACACTTATCTTACATCATAGACAAAAACTCTACATTAAGTAAAGACTTAAATAAGATCTAGAACTGCAAAATTCTTATAAGAAAACATTGCTCATTGATATTGAACTGTGCAAGGGTCATTTGGCTTGAACATGAAAAGCACAGACACCAAATGCAAAAATAAATATGCAGAACTATTTCAATTAAAAAGCTTCTTTAGTGTAAAGGAAACAATTAACAAAATGAAAAAAAAAACTATAAGATATCTGGAAACCATATACCTGATAAGTATATAATTACCAAATATAAAAATATGTAATCAACTCAAACCACTCAGTACAGAAAACAAAACAAAGAAAAACAATAATAATTTGAAAATGGCCTAAAGACATTTTTCCAAAGAAGGTATATATATATATCTATCTATATATATATATATATATATATATATACACACACATACACACATATATGTATATGTATATATATATTATGTATAGATATATATATATACACATATATGTATATATGCATATATATGTGTGTGTATATGTATACACACACACACACATATACACCTACAGGCATATGAAAGAAGTCCAAATTAAAATGACATTGAGGCATTACCTCACCTTTGATATCTGTCATTAAAAAAAAGTGGGGTACAGCCGTTGTGGAAAAACATTACCAGAGAAAAGAAAGGCGAAAGGAGGGGCTCTGCTGTTCAATTATCACATGATTCACAAGGATGTGAGATTCACAACAAAAGCACCTTGAGGAATCTCACAAAAAGGAGCCTTATAAGGTGAAATTTTAGGTTTTATTTTAGTAAAATAGGATAAAATAGAGAGAAAGGGGGAAACAGAAGAAAAACACCTGCTTCATATGTAGATGAGGGTGAAGTAGGATTAAATGAGCTATGTATCTGTGGGTTTTCATGTTGAAATCCCATCTGGACATATCTGGCCATATCATCTAGTAACTTGTAATTATTTTGCTGAGCTTCTAAGAATCGATGGTAAGTTTAAGGTAGTCTATTACCACAATGGAGACAAGTCCTCAAGGTTTACCCAAAACATGAGGACAATGTGTATCTTTATAGTATCCATTTTGTTTTTCACTTTTCTTTGAGACAGGGTTGTCTTTTCTGATTCTGAGGCTGGATTCGACAGCAATTTAGGCTTTCCACCATAGTTGGAATGATAGGTACACAGGCATGTACAGCCTAGTTTTTAGCTGTTGAAATGGGATCTCACCAACTTTTTTGACTAGGCTGGCCGAGCCCCATGGTCCTCCCAATTTCAGCCTCCTGCACAGCTGGGATGACCAACATATATCATTGTACCCACCTAATGGTTGAGACAGGATAATTCAAACTGCTTAACACTGCAATCCTCCCAATCTCTTCCTCCCAAATAACTAGGGTAACAGGTCTGAGCCACCTGTGCCAGGGGAGTTGTCAACCTTTTATTTATTTATTTATTTATTTATTTATTTATTTATTTATTTATTTATTTTTGTTGGTCGTGGGGCTTGAACTCTGGGCTTGGACGCTGGCCCTGTGCTCTTCAGCCCAGGGCGAGAACTCTACCACTTGAGCCACAGCACCACTTCTGGTTTTCTAGTGGTTTATTGGAGATAAGAGTCCCATGGATTTTCTTGCCCGGGCTAGCTTTGAACCGTGATCCTCAGATCTCAGCCTCCTCAGTAGCTAGGATTACAGGTGTGAGCCACTGGCGCCTGGCAAGTTGTCAACTTTTTAACACCTAAAAGGAAGATGGTAACTTGCTCTTTGTTCTATGTCTTCCTATTAAAGGAGATGTAACTTTATTTCAGAACTAAAAGGAAAGGGAACATAAGAGGAAGAGGGCTTGCTGCTCTGATTTTTCAGGTTTAATTTCTGATTCTGTTTTAATCTTGAGACTGGCCCTATTAGGAAAGAAGGAAGGACGGAAGGCAGGAAGGCAGGAAGGCAGGCAGGAAGGAAGGAAGGAAGGGAGGGAGGAAGGAAGGGAGGGAGGGAGAGAGGGAAGGAGGGGGTCTATCAGAAGATACTGAAAAAAGAAAATATATGGGGAAATTCAAACACAATGGAATATTAATCTGCCATAAACAAGTAAATCCTTCCAATTGTGATGACATAAATGAACCTGGAGGACATTTTGATATAAATAAGATAGATCAGATACAGAAAACCAATCCCAAATGGCATTTCCTACAGGTAGAATGTAAGAAAGCTGAGCTCACAGAAACAAACAGTGGTTGGTTGTGACTGGAGTTTGGGAGAAATGGGCTATCCATGAAAGGATACCAAGTTCCAGTTACAAGAGAAACAAGTTCTGGATATCTAAAGTACAGAGGGAATCTAGAAGAAAAACTGACATATAAGATGTGCTCAGTATACTACCAAATCTTCTCTAGTATAAGGTCCTGAAAACCCCAGATGTTCTAGTCCATTTTTACCACTGACAAAGATAAGTGTATTATATTTAATACTGCCACAGCTCTGACTGCTACAGAAACAAACTAGTTTGTGTCTAATCAAATCAAACTAATGATTGAATAAATTCCAATGTCAGCATCATGAAATACCATAATCAATCATTCTCCATGCAACTTAAAGCAGTGATACAAAGGTTCCAAGTGGTTCTAATGCAAGAATGCTCACGTAACATGTAAAAGGTCATATCATATATAAATATTTGTAAAAGTGGTTAGTTATTTTTGTAAGTATCTGTTCCTATAACTACTTTCCCTGTGATATTTTTGTCATAAAAATGGCTATACAATATCCAAACAATTATAAAAATCAAGGCAGTAAAAACAGGTGATGGTGACTGTCTTGCTTTTTCTGCTCTCTACCACCTTTAAAGCTTCTTTCTTGTTGAAAATGCAGAAGTAGACTCATAAGGAGAAATGGAAAAAGCTTTCTAAAATGAAGGTGCTCTTAAAGCATTTTATTCTAACATAAGCGAGATATTAAAACTGATAAATGATAAAATTTGTATCAGACAAATTCTTCTAAGGATTAAAGTATTAATCTAGTATTTTGTATAAAATAGTTCTAAATTGGCATAAACATCTAATGAGTGCTTAAAGTATTTGAAAAAGAAAACAAAAAAATTTTAACAATGTCTTAAATTCACCGATTTTAAATGGATCAGGCCTTTTTTATATAATTTCCTTCATTTCATTTTGGATCTCTCTATTTAATAGAATTATAACACGGAGGATTTTCAGAAAATTTCTTCATTATACTGAGTTGAATAATACCACCAGAGACTTTAACTTTAGGCTCCAAATATCCTTCACTCAGGAAAAAGTGTTGTGGAAAGCAGGCCATCTGCTGAGGTGGTACAGTTACATACGACCTTCAGAATGTGTTTAGCAGCCTCTATTTTAGCACTCTGTTGAATTACAAATCTTCAAAACAAGTTTGCCTTGATATTTTACACAAGCGTCAAGTACCTTGGGGAAAAAAAACTGACATAAATCTAAACCTGTGACGTTTCCATGTAAAAAAGGAGAGAGAGAGATAAAATAGGACATCAGGTATCCGAAACAACACAGGTCTTGAAGCTTTATTACTGGGGAAAGATGGCGAACAGTGCTTCTCCTGAACAGAATCAAAACCACTGCTCAGCCATCAACAACAGCATCCCGCTGGTGCAGGGCAACCTTCCCACCCTGACCTTATCTGGAAAGATCCGAGTGACGGTGACTTTCTTCCTTTTTCTGCTCTCTACCACCTTTAACACTTCTTTCTTGTTGAAACTGCAGAAGTGGACTCGTAAGGAGAAAGGGAAAAAGCTTTCTAGAATGAAGGTGCTCTTAAAGCATCTGACTTTAGCCAACCTGTTGGAGACTCTGATCGTCATGCCCCTGGATGGGATGTGGAATATTACTGTCCAGTGGTATGCTGGGGAATTCCTCTGCAAAGTCCTCAGCTACTTGAAGCTCTTCTCTATGTACGCCCCAGCATTCCTGATGGTGGTGATCAGCCTGGATCGCTCGCTGGCCATCACTCGACCACTGGCTGTGCAAAGCAACCGCAAGCTAGAACAGTCCATGACTGGTTTGGCCTGGATCCTCAGTTGTGTCTTTGCTGGACCACAGGTAAACCATTGTTCAAGTGAATATAGTCATATAGTATATTCTATACTCTATATAAGATATAGTCTATATACTCAATATTCTATATTGTCTAGCCTGGACTCAAATTCACAATCCTCCTTCCTACCCCTGCCACCCAGGCGTCTGTGATTGTAGATGGCCTCCATTGAGCCTAGCTTCTCCTGTTTCCTATTGTTGATGTGGATTTAATGGTTAATTAAGTCCATTTAGGGGGTATGTGAAATTTACATAGGTAGTTAATATACCGTTCCTTATTTGGGATTTAATGCTTGAAAAATAAGAATTTTCTGTCTATGAAAGTGAGGGAGAATTACCTTGATTAGCAAGTAGTTTCCAGCTCACTGACCTGCAGAGTCTGCCTTTCTAACAATCAGATCATTGAAGGAAAGATGAATAAACTCTTGCAAATAATGAATACCTTATTATATAACAAATGAATAAATTGTCTCTATGCTTGTAAATGTACTGTAAGATAAACCCAGGTACAAGAATGTGCTAAGTAAAGTCAGAATCATGAGGGGTCCCAAAAAACTTGCATCCCAAAATGGAACTTTATCTGGATATACTAAATGGGCCAGATGTTTTTGTTTATTTTTGTCATACAAAACCCACAGAACATTGAAAAAACCTAAGTATAGTATGTGTTTCATAAGAGGAGAAATAGGAAAAACTAAAATGATTTGATTTCCCTGTAAAAAGTATATTATAATTATTCTTCATATGCAAGATTAAGTTTCAGAAATAGGTTACTTGAAGTGAAACTACTTAGCTAAAGCTTATGCTCTTGAGATTTCCATTTTATTTCTTTAAAGTATAAGTGCTGTTCATTGGTCAGTTTTCTGAGAGAAGCTAAACACAAATTAGGACCCTACTAGAAGCCTGGTACTAATGAAACAAAAAATAAACAAAAACAACAAACACAATCCTCAGAGAAAATGTAATTCATTTGTGGAGAAAAAAAAACTTACATAAAGTGAATACAGCTAGATACTAAAAAAAAAAAAAAAAATTAAACCTACTACAAGTACAATAAACCAAAAGATACATTTGGTGTAAAATAGTAAGGTTTGGGGTAAGGAAAAATTAGTTGCGTATTTAATCCAGAATGCTATATGTATGTTATATGCTTTTTAATAAGGGTCTGAAAGAATGACTAATTTTAATAAAAGGGGCATTTGGGGTTGAAGTGAAGGAGGTAAAGTTAGTAAGAAACTAGATCCATTGGTTGCCCCTTTTTTCCTTTTGACATCCCAATAGAGGGAATCAATCGGAGGAGGCATTTACAAATGAACAACAATAACAAAAGAAAAGATTGATAATAAATTGGCTCTAATGAATAATACCATCAAGGAAAATAATGCTCCAGTCTTTTCTGGACAAAAAATTTAATAGTAAAACCACTGAAATAATCAAGTTGGAAAAGAGTGTTTGATTATCTACCTTTATGTTTTCAGGGAAAAGCAAAGAAAGTTATGGAAAGAAGGACAATAATTTGTTTTATGACATGAACATTAATAAGATCTTTACTTAAGCACAGTTACCAGGAATAGTACTTATTAATTTGATGTATTAATTTAATGCATTAACTTCAGGTATGAAAATGCAAAACAATTATATAAATAAACCAATTTGCAATAGTAACTGAAAAATATACCCATAGTTCTGTTGTCCTTAAAAAAAAAATCATTCCCAGAAGTGCTAAATAAAAATATCAGCTTAATGATCCAGTTACTTTCTTTTAAATATATCATGGCAATAATAGAAATATAATGTCAAATACTGACCTATCTACACACTGCTACAGCATAAAAAGTATACATATATAGATGCAGCAAAAAAAGACATATATAAGGTTAACTTTGAATCATTTAGGACCAGCATTGATAGCTTATACATACATCCCAGCTACTCAGGAGGAAGAAATCAGGGAGATCATGATTCAATGTCAGCTAGACAAAAAGTGGTCCAGACCCCCACTTCAATGAGCATGTCTGGCATTGTGGTAAAAGGCTGTAATCCCAGCATACAAGTGATAGAAATAGTAGGATCATAGTCTGAGACCAGCAGCACTATCCAAAAAACAGCTATTGCAAAAACAGGCTAGAGACATGGCTGACGTGATAAAGAAACTGAGTTCAAACCCCAGTATGAAAAAAACAAGCTTCAGAATTTCATGTAATAGTCTGACCTCAATATATTATCACAGTGATTCATGCTACTATTAACCACAGATTATGATACTATGTTATTTTTGTAAAACAAATGACTTATCCTTACATTTAACACTTCTAAAGCTTATAAAACACTTTGCTGAAAGTTCTCAAAAAAAGTTTCATGTAATTAATCACCTATATTATTTACATTAACTCTGTGAGGTAAATATGAGTTATTATTCCATTTTCACATAGAAGATGACTATATAAAGTCTAACCTTTGAAAGCAATAGCCTTCACATCTTTGGGGCCATAACTTGACTTAAGAAATACATATTACTGCCAGCCATCAGTAGCTCACAACTGTAATCCTAGCTGCTCAGGAGGCTGAACTCCAGAGAATTGTGGTTCAAAGCCAGCTTTAGCAATAAAGTCTATGAGACTCCATATCTAAAACATCCACCCAAAATGTAGGCCACAGGTGTGGCTCAAGTTCAAGTAATAGAGAACAAGCCAAGCAGGCCTCAGGCCCTTAGTCCAACCCTGATACCAGTAAAAAGAAAGGAAAATAAAGAAAACTATACAAAAAGTAACTATTCCCTTCAGATCTGATTCTGTCTTTTCCTTTCATATGTATATAACATAAAAAATTCATGATACATTGTGTTCTCTTTTGTTTTTAATGTTTAGCATACCTCACTGATGGACATATCTTCACAAAACAGTTCATTGGCTTTCCCAATGTTACTGGGCCTATTGGACTCATTTCCTTTTTTTAAGCCTCATGTTTCTCTTATTACAGCTGTCAGCTTTGAATAAAAGAGATCTCAACCATATGAGTAATGTAGCATAGGTGTGATAGAGACAAGAGACACTCACAGACAACTCTGTGTTACCAGAATGTGACTCAGAGTATGTGTCATGCTTCACCACGCACCACGGATAAGCCCACAGACACAGTCACATCCACTTGTGGCAAATTTACACTTAAAGGCTTACATTCATCTTCATTCTTCAGTGCCTATATTAATTGGTTGTTCCTTGAGTGATTCAGACCTCAGTCCAAACAATAACAAACTAGATACATCACTCAAGCCTCAGAATCTGGAAATTTACATTTTCCTAAAACTGAGAATAATCCATTTTAAATTGACCACCTTTACCTGCCACCTTCACGATTGTCAGTAAATCTCAGAAGTTAAGTCCTATGGTAGTTGGGGGATGTGTACCTGATGAACTTTAAGCTTGGTATAAGTAACAGAATCCTCTCCCACCCAGCCTTTTTTAAATAAATTCCATGTGGAGTCCTAACAAATTAAACAGATATAAATGAAGTGGCTCTGTTTCAAATAAGAATAAGGAGAGACTACTACTTTTGGCTGTTCACTCACTCCTGTCACAATCTCTTTATTATTTTTTAATTTTTGATTTTTATTTTGTTCAATAGTGGTTGACTGGGTACTTTGAGGTATCTCTTTTTTTTTAATTGTGAAAATACTGTACAGAGGGGTTACAATTACATGAGCAAGGTAATGAGTATATTTCTTTCAAGCATTCTTGCCTCCTCCTTTGTTTCCCCTTCCCATCCCTTCCCATCTCTCCCCTCATCATCCCCTCTACCCCAACCCACCTCCACCCCCACCCCTCACCCCTGCGCCAATGTTGTAAAGTTTGTTTTTTGAAATAACATTTTGTACATCTCATTGTTGCAATGGGTCCACCCTTATCCCTATTTAAACAACTTGTTTTTTCCCTTCCCCTCCCTAAATTATACCAACATCAAATACAGTGAAAACAGGGATTATACTATGGGGAAGGGACATACAAAGCAAGAAAAAAATCATCTTATAAATATGCTAGAAACAATAGCAAGAAAGAAACTCTTTTTGAGTCCTTATCGTGGGGTTCATTTCGCCTAACATCAACTTATCTAACCGTTTCTGCTTGTCTCCGACGTTTACTAGTTATTGCAAATAAGGGAAACCATGGGACCTATGTTTCTTTGGGCCTCTGTAGTTATTCAGATTGGCTTTCCTTTATAGGTGACAGATCTTTTCTCCCTGACAGCTGTAAGGATCCTTTCCTTGGTCTCTGTTGATCTTGTTTGGATTACATTACCTAATTAACTCTGTTGGGCAGAAAGACAATCCCACTACTTCATTAATTCATTGTCAACTGTTTCACTGGATCTAAGAACTCAATGTAAGACTTAGTTCATAAGATAAAAAGAATTTAAATTTATTACTTTTATACTTATATAAGGATCTTCAAAAAAGAAAAAGGTCAAAGATACAGTAAAATCAGGATACTTTTGTGAATTTTAGATAAGGAGTTAAGGAAGAAAGGACAAATGGACATTTAGACATACCTGGGATGCTATTAATAGATGCCTGTGGGGTCAGGGGATTTAGAAGCTAGTGGAAGGAAAGCATTACTTCAAAGGGATGCTCTATTTAATAACCAGCCTCTAGTGATCAGCTCAGTTTCCAGCCTTGGAAAGATGTTTCTCCCCAAGTAACTTTTATACCTTGCTGCATGGAGGTAAAGTCAGGCTAATAATCCTTTCTGGAGTTAGAGTTCCTCAAGTGTTTGCCTCAACGTGAAATAAAATATATGTCATTCAGCCCATTTTGCTTTAACTTCTTTAGCCCATAACTCTAGCTTTTAAGCATTGTACTCTCAATCATTATTTGTTTTGGGTTTTTTTGTTGTGTGTTTTTTGGTTGTTTTTTTTTTTTTTTGGTCGGTCGTGGGGCTTGAACTCTGGTCCTGGGTACTGCCTCTCAGCTCTTTAGCTCAAGGCAAGCATTATAGCACTTGAGCCACAGTGCCACTTCCAATTTTTTCTGTTTATGTGGTGTTGAGGAATCTAATTGAGGGCTCCATGCATGCAAGGCAAGCACTCTACCACTGAGCCACCTTCCCAGCTCCTCTAAATATTTGATATTATCTATTTCTTAGTTGTTTTCCTGTAGGTAGCCTTGTGAACGGTAAGAGCTTAAGGTAAGAATCAATGGTGAAAAAACACCAGGACAAAAAAAAAAAGATTGAATGTATTTAATAGATATAAGAATCAACATATATGATACATATCAAATGTGAATCCCAAATTTTAATAATAACAATTAATTTATGCAAGGGTCTGTACAAGCAGTATTCCAGCTATTTTGCATATAATATTTAATTGACCATTTACATGTCATGGCCAGCCCCTAGAGGTAGATGCTGTTATCATTTCCAATGCCTAGCTGAAAAAAAAGGGGGGGAAAAGGAATGTTAAGATAACTACTTTTGGAAGAAAAATAGATAATGCTGTAATTGTGATAAAAGTGGGGGTTAAGAATAATATTCCTAGAGGTAATGAGTACTTGCAATTGTCCTCAAAGATGGAAAACAGAATGTTCTTGTTTATTGCAAAATAAAGCAAACTCTGATGAGAACAGGAGGCAGAGATTAGAGGGGAACAATATAGAGAAATCAAAGAAATACAATCCAAGGACAAAGGACTCACTGAAAGCAAAGTGAATCTCTCTATTAATCAGTGAAATGAACATGGCCTTGGAGCACAAAATAAACAGGACCAAGACAATAATTAATTTACAGACAAGCAATAATCTGAATTTCCATACATTTTGCTAGATTTGTTTTTTAAGACTTGCCAGCCTGTTTTGTATTACTGGTGTCACACAGATCCTTTAATATTCCCTACTAAGGGGCTGGGAAGGTGGCTCAGTGGTAGAGCCCTTGCCTTGGATGCCTGAGGCCCTGGGTTCGATTCCTCAGCACCGCATAAGCAAAAAGAAAAAAGCCGGAAGTGGCGCTGTGGCTCAAGTGGTAGAGCACTAGCCTTGAGCTGAAGAGCTGAGGGACAGCCCCCAGGCCCAGAGTTCAGGCCCCACGACCGGACCCAAAAAAAAAAAATTCCCTACTAAGTGTCAAATTCCCTGATGGATAGGTTTGGATCATATTTTATGGCAGAATAGATACAAATACTTTGCAAAAATATACAGAGAGAATCTGGTACAGTTATTTGTACTAAAGATTGGCTCTATAATCAACATTTGTTAAATAGAGATAATAGTATAAAATTTCTTAAAATATTGAAGTAATAATGTGATCCAGTTACACTTTGGTCATCTGATCCCATGACCTTTTGAGAGATGTGGAATAAAGCAGTACAACTTTTTTAAAGTATAGCAAAAGACTTCAACTCACATTTTTTTCAATTTTAAAAACTAAGTTTAAATAATAGTAAGTTGGGAGAAAGTAAAGGTATGTCAAGATTCTCCTTTAATGTAGAGAAGGGTTGCTTTAGATCATAAAATGAAAAGTGCTCCCTACCTCTTTGGGTCCTTGATTTTGAGATTGTCAAATATGATCATTAGTCGCCCTCTAGTGGATTCATTTAAAATAGTTCCCCAATTCATCTTTTTCTCCTTGAGGGAGGGAGGAGGGAATACCTTAAAAATAAAAATAAACTCTTTAACTACAGATATGACACTGAATTATTTTCTACTCTACAGAGAAAAGGTGATATTGTATAGTACTTTCTTGAAAGACATACTCCAGTCCTATTTCTATAATTCCCATAATGAAGAAACTTTTGGTTTCAATGGAAACTTTTTAAAAATAAAAAAACTACCCTACAACAAGAGTATTTTGTTAAAATTTTATTGATATCTGTTTACAAATGGTGTGCTCTTATCTGTCTATTTTAACAATGTTTCACAATAAACCTTGGAGATAACAATAAATGTGGAAGAATAAATAAATGTCAACTAGTTACAATGTTCATTAAGAAGTAACTTAATAGCTGGGTGCCAGTGGTTCACACCTGTAATCCTACCTACTCAGGAGGCTGAGATCTGAGGACCATGGTTCAAAGACAGCCTGGGTAGGAAAGTTTGTGAGACTCTTATCTCCAATTTACCAGAGTACTGGAAGTAGTGCTGTGGATCAAGTGGTAGAGTGCTTGAGCCTTGAGCAAAAGCAGTCAGGTACAGCACCCAGGCTCAGAGTTCAAGCCCCACAACCAAAAAAAGTAATTAAATTTGCGTCATGAAGCTTTTAGACTATTAAAATAAAGTTTCACACTCAGAAATAGTTTGCAAGAATCATGCAGAGATATTTTTAGATACCTTGCACCCAAATATTTACCAAATATTAGCATTTTCCTGCATTTACTTATTCGCTCTTCTCTCTAATGCAGAGTTTTTGTTTAAAAGTTGGATACTTCAATATGTGTTTAAGACTTCTCACACAGAGCCATAAAATGAGTTCTAGAATCAGGAAATTAGAATCAACATGATACTATTATTTGACCTATTCAGATCTCACTATTTAATAGCTTAAATTTTAGGCTCTTAAAAGAAAATCCAAGAAGTAGTGGATTTAGCTTATGCTTCTTTTTTAGCTGGAACAGTTCAACTGTTTTCTTTCATGCATTTCATAATATCGACATTTTTTAAGAGTGAAGGCCGGAAGCTTTTGTATATAGCTCCTCAGTTTAAATGCATCTGACATTTTCTCACATCTAGATGATATACCTCAAACTGAGCTATTCTCAGTGCATTATAGGTGAAAGGATCCACCACATCCATCCCAGGGGACCACTCGGAGGCAGGCAGGCACAGGAGAAAGATTATTACAAGGTTTATTAGAGGACCCATATTTCTCCTGGAGAGAGAGCACATGGCATTCTCTACTATCTAGGTAGCAGCAGGGTCTGGGGGTAGGAAGTGAGGTAGTGGGATCTCAGGTGGGTCTAGGTGAGAGAGGGAGGGGCCAGATATGGGGCTGGAACTCCAGAGAGGAGCTCAGATTTGGGTGGAGCTGAGGACCAAAGGTGGGCATAACGTTTATAATAGAGAGCCAGATGGTTTCAATTGCCCCATTGTTGGCAGTGTGTTAGTTATGTGGTTATGCCTGTTCTGTAATTGGTTCACTCTTTATAATAATAGTACCCTGCAGATAAATACTTTGAGATTTCATCAATATTCTTTTCAATTTTCATTCCCCATTGACTATTTTTAGTGGCACTAGGTATTGAACTCAGAGCCTTATAAGTACAAGGCAGATGCTATATGACTTAAGTCAGGCTCATACCATTACGGATTCTTACCTGAATCACTTATTATCATAGTAATTAGTTTCCCCTTCCTCTACTTTTTCTTCCTTCCAGTACTCCAGGCTAATGACTAGGTTTTCTCCCTCAGTTGGTTAATCCAGATGCCATATGTCTCTAGAAAGATCCTCACAGAGACATCAAAAATACACTATTCCAATTTTTTAAACATCTCTCAACCTAGTCAAGTTGAAAACTAAGATTTACCATCAAAATGCATACAATGTATTTGTAGATATGTTAATTTCTCTATAATGATTGTACAAATGTGTATTCCCACTAGTAATGTATCTGTTTGGTTTGGGGGTTAGTTTATTTTTATCAAAGGCCTTGGCTTTTTTGTTTAAGTCTGGCACTCTACCACTTCAGCCATATCTCCATTTCTGGCTTTTTGCTGGTTGATTGGACAGAAGACTCATTTAGATTTGTCTGCCCACACTGGCTTCAAACCTTGATTCTCAAATCTCAGCCTCTTGGTGTGTGAGCCACTGCCACTTAGCTAATAGGTCTTATTATGAATAAGGCTGTACATATTATCTTAAGCTTAAGAGCAACTTCCTTATGCCTTTTGTATAATGTTTATGTTTTGACTATTTTAATAATCATTTTTAATATTTTAATACAGCTTTTGAGCTCTAAAATAATTTTTAAATATGTATGTGTTGGTACTTCTAAGTGCCAAACACCGTCTTAACCACTGTGGATATATAATGCAAAAAGTTTATTCATTATTGTATGTGAAATTGAAGATACAAATAAGTTTTAAGTCCTTGGGGTAATGACTGTTCTACAAGGTTGAATTAATACCCCTGAAATCCAAAGTCTTTATAGTGTCACTCACACTTATTCAAATATATTTAAGTGAGGATCCACTTAGAAGTTTTCATAGAAATGCCAAAAAATAATACAAAGGAGCCTTAGAAATTGTCCCAGGTAACAATATATTAGAAGGATAGTAGAATATAAGAAAGAAAGTCTTCGCATACTTTTGGGGGAAAAATTACCTAACTTTTGTATTTTCTTACGTTCTCATACAGCTATATCTCTTCAGGATGATCCACCTGGTGGATGTTTCTGGGCAGACAGAGGTTTTCTCTCAATGTGCAACACACTGCAGCTTTCCACAATGGTGGCATCAAGCCTTTTATAACTTCTTCACCTTCAGCTGCCTCTTTCTCATCCCTCTTCTCATCATGTTGATATGCAATGCAAAAATCATCCTTACCCTGACACAAGTTCTCCATCAGGAGCCCCACAGTACGTATCCTTTTACATTGATGCTAATTGTGGTTGCAAGCAACTTTAAACAGCAAACCTGAGGCAGAATGACACTTGCTATGTATCAAATACTACTATAGGGAGTTTGCTAATTATGTATTTACAATCACCCCCACAAGGTAATATTTTTATTATACCCCCATTTACAAATAAGACCTGTTAATGACATGATTTGCATTTTTTTTCATTAAAGAAAAAAGGACAATTATTCCACTAGAACCCAGGATAAGCACTGAAAAAACAAACATCTCATATCTAGAATATAGAAAAAGATGTTTTATCTCACATTCATAACATAGTAATACTCTGGAAATTATTTTCACAAAATAATATTTAACATTTCCAAAAGAGTATATTGCAGCTGGGTGCAAGTGGCTCACATATGTAATCCTAGCTACTCAGAGGCTGAGATATGAGGATCACAGTTCAAAATCAGACCAGACAGACAAATCTAAGAGACTTTTATTCCCAATTAACCATTAAAAACCATACTAGGAACCATAGCTTAAGAGACAGAGGACCAGCCTTGGGCAAAAAACCTAAAGGACAACTCCCAGGCCCTGAGTTCAAGCCCCAGTACTGGCACTTAAAAAAAAAGAGTATATTGCAAAAACAGTATGCCTCTAAAATGGTATCTAGGAGAGATATAGTTACATCAGAAATATCTTAAAAGGGCAGAAGAGGAATAAAATAGGAATTAATCTGAAGAATTATGAGCAGTGTAGAAGCAGAAAATTTTAAAGGCAGATGAAGGTAATACACTTAGTGTTTTACTTCTTTTCTCAGCTGAACTTTGCTGCTGGAAACTGTGCTTGGTGAGATACTAGAAGTAACAAGTCTAACAACTACTCTGCTTTTATAGCAAGAGTAAACAGTAAACAATCTAGTATGAAGGCATTTCCAAACTGTCCAAAGCACAGCATGCTGTTTTTTCATATGCAATCACTTGCTGAGTCAAGATTTAATGTGTTCATTCCTGATTGTTACTTTTTTAAAAAAATGACTCTAATATTTACAAATATGGAGGATCCATTGAAATTCTGTGGGTAATGTGCAAGACCCAAAAAAAAGCATGTTTGCAATGGGCATTATTTTTGTCTCACTGAAAGTCCATGAAGAAATCTTTATTTATCCTGACTTACCTACTAGTTCCTAAAGGGATAGAGGTCTTAAGTGGAACTGACTCAGCTCTGATCATTTCTAACAGCTGAAATCCTGGAGATTATTAATTCCATGATGATTCTAAAGGAAGTATATTGTAGAGGAGAACATTGGCTTCTAAGCAAATTAATTTTAATTAAGTTGACTTTTAAAGAAACTCTTATTCTTAATTTCACTTTTAACTAGGAAACAAATCAAGTGTCTTCATATCTTAAGGTTTGTTTTTGTGTTGGGTAAGTCAGAAGAAATCTCACAGTGTCTGAAATAATTAATACTTCCAGGGAATTCAAATTGATATGTTTCTTACATTAACCAATCTGTTAAGAAGCTTGATGAAAATGATTTTTAAAAAATCACAGTGCCATCATTCTGTAGGATTTGTTTTAAATTGAAGCTTTAAAATAATTAAGTAGTACTTGAACTGGAAAACTCTTTTTTTTATATTTTTTATTGTAGAAATACTGTACAGAGGGATTACAGTTTTATGAGTACGGTAATGCATACATTTTCCCCTACCATCTCTTTCCTCCCCACCTCCAAGTTGTAAAGTTCATTTTCAACATAGTGTCTTGTACATCTCATTGTTGTTACAATGGGTGGACCTGTATCCTTATTTCAGCATTTTGTTATTTCCCATTCCCTCCCCAAATCAGACAAGATACAGGACACTGACATCAAATACAGTGAAAACAGGGGTTATACCATGGGGAAGAACATACAAGAGAAACAAAAAACTCACACAGTACAATTTAAATACATTAAAAACAATAGCAAGAAAGAAAAAAAAAAAACATTTGTGTCCCTATCTTGGGATTCATTTCACTTAATATCACCTTATATGGTCCTATGTACATAGCTTTTGGCCTTTTCTGCTTGCCCTAGACTTATACTAGTTATTGCAAATAAGGGAAACCATAGGATATATGTTTCTTTGGGCCTGCCTTACTTCACTTAATATAATTTTTTCCAAGTCTTTCCATTTCCTAACAAATAGGGCAATGTCATTATTTTTGATGGAAGCATAGAATTCCATTGTATAAATATACCACATTTTCTTGATCCATTCATCTACTGAGGGGCATCTGGGTTGGTTCCATATCTTAGCTATGGTAAATAAGGCTGCAATAAACATAGTTGTGCTGGTAGCTTTAGTATAGCCTTGTTTGTGATTATTTGGGTAAATGCCCAAAAGTGGGATTCCTGGGTCATAGGGGAGCTCTATGTGGAGTCTTTTGAGGACCCTCCATACTACTTTCCAAAGTGGTTGAACAAGTTTACATTCCCACCAACAATGCAGTAGGATTCCCTTCTGGCCACATCCCCTCCAGCATCTGTTATTAGATTTCTCGGTTACAGCCCATTCTAACTGGGGTGAGGTGGAATCTCACTGTTGTTTTGATTTCCATTTCTTTTATGGCTAAAGAAGCTGAGCATTTTTTCAAGTGTCTATTGGCCATTCTTATTCCCTCTTCAGAGAAGGTTCTCTTTAAGTCTTTAGCCCTGGAAAACTCTTCTAAGCAATTGCAGACATGATTTGATTCTTCACACTTTACAAAGCTTTCAACATTTTCTCCAGACATACCCAAACCAGTGTAGGAGAAAAATCTATGTCTATTTGTCTATGCAGATATATAATAACATACATATTATATCTTCTGATCTCTTTCAGAATGGATAATAACTTCAGCATACTTTTATCTTTGTGCTTAAGAATTCCTATTCTGTGCACATAATATTAAAATTTTTTTACAAAAGGGATACTTTGCTGGAATTATGTACTTGTGGAAGGAATAACGAATTTGATGCTTATGGTTTGGTAAAGAGTGGTAGAAACATTAAAAAGAATACCCCCAAAAAAAATCTCAGGTCACTTTATATCAGTCCCCATATAGCACCTAATCTTATATGTTTAGATGCATGTATATTTAGACGGTCTCAGATGCATTAATGAATAAATTTTCAGTTTTAAGTTATGAAAAAAATCTTTTTTTTTCATTTCAATTTAATTTTATTTTTTTTGTGAACATACTGTACAGAGGGGTTACAATTACATGGGCAGGATAATGCGTACATTTCATCAAGCATTGCAGCCTCCTCCTTTGTTTACCCTTCACATCCCTTCCCTACCTCCTCCCTACCTCCCCACCACCCATTCCTCTCCCCCCCGCCCCGCACCAACGTTGTAAAGCTTGAAAAAAATCTTTATTCAATAAATTTTTAACTTTTGTAATAAAAACTTAATTGCATAATTAAAATATGGTGAATGCTTTTATCCATATTTCAACTCTTTGGTGACACATAAAAATGGAGTTACAAAATGACTGTTTCTGAATAGTATTTTTTTCTTTGAAAAAATGTCATGCTTAAAAAATTATTATAAAATAGCAGTTCTGGATTAGTAAATAAGACAAAATATATGTACGAAGGAGTTGCTGTTAAACAAAGCAATTTATGAGTGCAATGCATTTTGATCAACATCAGGCCTTTGGTCATTTTCACCCATCTCTCCCCTACCCACGCTTCCCTTACTTTTCTTAATTTTGTAGGATTTACATTGAATTTGTTACTGTATTCTCCTCCTCCCCTATTCTTCTCTTCATTTGTCTGAGAATAGATTTTTTTTTTTGAGGAGTTAAAACTGTAGCTTTTCAACTTTAAATCTATATCCTTAACTTCAGAAGGCAGCTTGACCATTAAAGTCAGCTATTACATTAATTTCAATAAGTCTCCTCACAAAAGTAGCTTATGAACTTTAAACACATATTTCAAACATCACAGAGAGAGGCTTATAGCTACAGTGAAGACTTTAAAGTAGCATACTTACACATACATGAGTCTACTACCTTTAGTGGTAGAGATAATTAATAAAGCACAACCCAACTCAATTCAAACTCTGTCTGCTATCGTAAATATATTTTTTAATTATTTGAGCACTTCAAATATCAGTTTTTGCTTTTTAAGAACATTCTCACTTTCAGTCTTTGTGTTCATTATAAAACATAGTGGGCGATTTAATAATAAGAATGTGTTTTCTATTTGAGACAGGGTCTTATCCCTGTGTAGTCCAAACCATCCTTGAATTCACTGTCCTCCTTCCTCAGCCTCCATTGTGTTGGGACTACAGGCATGTGCCACCATACTCAATACAAACATAAACTAAAATAATAAACTTGTTTTTATTTAAAATTTAATATTTATTAAAAATATTTAAGTGAATAAATTTTAAGTGAATTTACTTTTATTAAAAAGTTCTTGTGGGCTGGGAAGGTGGTTCAGTGGTAGAGTGCTTGCCTTGCATGCTTGAGGCCCTGGGTTCCTCAGGAACACATAAGCAGAAAAAAAAAAACCAGAAGTGGTGCTGTGGCTCAAGTGGTAGAGTGCTAGCCTTGAGCTGAAGAGCTGAGGAACAGCGCCCAGGCCCAGAGTTCAGGCCCCACAACCAGACCCCCCCCCCCAAAAAAAAAGTTCTTGTTAAACATCTCTCTTCCTTTATTTTTTTCCATTCTTACTTTTTTGCCAATCCTGAAGCTTTAATTAGGACCTAGGTGCTGTCCCTAAGCTTCTTTTGCTTAAGGCTAGCACTTGAGTAATTGAGCCACAGCTCCACTTCTGGCGTTTTGGTTGTTTTTTTATTGGAGATAAGAGTTTCATGGACTGCCTGGACTAGCTTCAAACCACAATCTTCAGATCTTAGTTTCTAGAGTAGTTAGGATTAAAGGTCTGAGCCACCAGTGCCTAGCATATGTCTTCTTTTTTGACCATGTTCGTTAAATGCCTATGTTTCTCTGTCTAATAGAATTACAACTGAATCAATCCAAGAACAACATACCAAGAGCACGGCTGAGGACCCTGAAGATGACGGTTGCATTTGCCACTTCATTTATTGTCTGCTGGACTCCCTACTATGTCCTGGGAATTTGGTACTGGTTTGACCCTGAAATGTTAAACAGGGTGTCAGAACCAGTAAATCATTTCTTCTTTCTCTTTGCTTTTTTAAACCCATGCTTTGACCCACTTATATATGGATATTTCTCTCTGTAAATCACAATTACAGGGGAAACAATATAAAGAAAGGTGAGGGAATTAATTTCTCCAATTAATAATGATAAACACAAAACTTGCCACATATTGATGTATAAACAAAGTGGGATTTAAACTTACCATCCTTAGTCTTTTAGAAAGGATATTGTTAGAGTATTGATTCATAGGTTTAAAAGAAAAAAGAACTTCAGGAAAAATCATCAAATTTTTCTTCTAGTCATAAGCATCAAATTAATATCTGCCCTCTTATCTTACCTATTACATATTATTGGGTTTCTTTCCCTTTATAATTCCTAGAGCACTGACATAGTAGGACCCATGCCCATAAGTTTATTTTTCCCTTCCATGATTAAAAAAGAAAAAAAAAGTCAAAGGATCCAATTTTCTCTTGGCTTCAAAAGCATTCTATAACTTACAATACTCAGTGATCAATTTCATCATTCACTCCAGCAGCCTAGCAAGAATATTCATATGACACAGATCATTCTATCCCACTTATCTAGTACAGGTTATAAAAGTGCCTCTGGGGCTGGGAAGGTGGCTCAGTGGTAAGAGTGCTTGCCTTGCATGCATGAAGCCCTGGGTTCGATTCCTCAGCACCACATAAGCAGAAAAAGCTGGAAGTGGTGCTGTGGCTCAAGCGGTAGAGCACTAGCCTTGAGCTAAAGAGCTGAGGGACAGCGCCCAGACCCAGAGTTCAGGTACCATGACTGGCAAAAAAAAAAAAAAAAAGTGCCTCTAATCTAAGGTAATACTTTAGAAGGGTTAGGATTGCGACAGAGGTTTAGGATATTCTGGTAGGCTGTACATTTGTACAGTTTATAACTAACTTCCTTAAGATTGATTTTAAATACAATTAAAAAAAGACATATGTTTTATGTATTATGTAATTATATCCTCTAGTGTAATATTATGAGATTTTTATGTCATTATCCTTCTAAATCCATAATCATCACCAAAGAAAGTTACCCCCAAATCAAGCAAATGTACAATCAAAACAATGTTTGATATGTTAAATAATTCTGTCAATCTGCATAATAAAAATGCCCACAGAGAGCAATATTAGGGAGCAGATAAAGAAAAAAAAGCACTCTATAAATGTAAAAGTAATATCTACTGATGTGTGCTTCCTAGAATTTGTCTGCATACCACCACATTGAAAGGAAGTAATATAATGGAAGTATAATATCCATGAAGAGAAATATGAAGAATTTAAAACAAATTTAACAATTAACATTGTTAAATTAATAAAATATTACTATATTCACATAAACTGTGTAATACCACATAAAAGATGAAAGTAATTTCCAAATACTCAGTGTACATGAAATTGTGGGAAGTAAACCAAAGGTAGGTCCCTTCTTCTTTTTACCCTTTATACTTTCAGTTTTGTAATGCTGCTGTGGTCATGGGTTCTAACATCAGAGTCTGGGTACTGACTCTAAGCTTTTTTGTTCAAGGTTAGTGCTCTATCACTTGAGCCACAGTTCCATTTGGAACTA
Source organism: Dipodomys spectabilis (assembly GCF_019054845.1). Lineage (NCBI taxonomy): Eukaryota > Metazoa > Chordata > Mammalia > Rodentia > Heteromyidae > Dipodomys > Dipodomys spectabilis. Next base: position 24,347,169 of record NW_024870720.1, on the reverse strand, counting down.
TTTTTTTTAACATCCCACTTTGTTTTCCAAGTCTATCTCTACTGAGATCATTCCTTTTACTTTTTTATCTCTTTGTTATTCAACTTATGTTTTTAACTAACTAATCTATGTCCCAACTCTACAGTTGAGTTACAGGCTCTAAATTTGTCATATGATGAGTGTTCAAGGTTTGTATATATACACATACCAAATCTGTGTAGTGCAATTAGATGGCACTGGAATGTAGATACGTCAAAACAAAGCCAATCTTCACAAAGTTTCTTATTATATTCTTATTCATAAATTGATACTTTCATAAAATTTTGTCTTGGGTTGGAAAGCAAAAATAACCAAAACACTAATGTGGCTAACATTCATGGAGTGAATCACATAAGCTGCTAGCTGTCAAACACCAGTGGCTCAAGATGCAACTTTTATACAAAGGTTTTATTTAAATATGAGAACTGAAGCTACTATCATTTTCCTAAAATGGGGAAATGCATCTAAAATACTTACTGGTACTTTTGGGAGGGGGGAGGGTCCGGCTTTTTTTTTTTTTTTTCTGCTTATGTGATGCTGAGGAATCAGACCCAGGACCTCATGCCTGCAAGGCAAGCACTCTACCACTGAGCCACCTACCCAGCCCCACTTACTGGTACTTTTAAAAGATAGCAATTTAAAAGGGTGATAGCAGTGGGTACGTGATATTTTTTTAAGGAACGTTGAAGTTACAGAAAAAAAAAAAAACCTGAGACCAAAAGTGTGTCATGATTATTCAATTAAAGATTTTCATAGATACCTAAACTAATTTATGTGATAAAACTACCAAGATCCAAGAATTAATCATGAGAATGCATATCATAAAAGAAACCAAATAGTTCCAATCCTTATAAAAGTCATTGTCTCAATGACACTGTTCAGGGCTGGGAAGGTGGCTCAGTGAGTGGTGGAGTGCTTGCCTTTCATGCATGAGACCCTGGGTTCCATTCCTCAGACCATATAAGCAGAAAAAGTCAGAAGTAGCACTGTGGCTCAAGTGGTAGAGTGCTAGCCTTGAGCTGAAGACAACCAACACTCCTCCCCCCCAAAAAAGACACTGTTCAGTGTTCAAAAGGCAGTTAAACCTTTAACATTAACAAGCATCCTATCTAGAATATATAACATATTTGTTGTATATTTTTGTATATTTTCAAAGGCGCCTTTGGCTTTGTTTCAAATACTATCCATTGTTAAAAAGCAAGTGACATGTTTTTAATCATAGTCATATGGCCAGATAAATGGTGCTATATCAAAGCTAAGTGCCAGCTTTACCCGTGACCAAGGACCTATGCATAATTTGGCATGTATGTAAGGGTTTAGTGCTCCAATTTACCTGACCAAGTTCTTTTTAGAGGGGAGTTAAAGGGAATTGATTGTGGTATGTTGGCTAATTCCCGAGACTGTGTGCAAGCAATCCTGTATATAACTAAATTTACTATCTGTAGAAAATTATTGACACACAAAAATCAACACTGAAGTAAATATGCTCTTCAAATAGTATTGAGTATTCAGAGATGGGAGTGAGAAAAATACCTTTTGTGTTTCAAACCTCTATGCAATAATATAGACTTGGATAAATAAAATGTTCATAATTTTGATTACTTCTACATAGTTCTTTAAAGAATAGTTTGTTCCTTTCAAAACACTAAAAGGCAGCATTCCATCATTACAGTTGAAATACCAACCAAAAAAACCCAAAATAACAGACATGTACAATGTAAAAATCTAAGGGCTCTATTATAGATATGTTTAATGAACATATTTCACTTGATTCTTACGAGTTTAAGAAATTTCTACTTAAGTATTTCCTTATACATTTTTTAGTACATTTACTGGAGGGCTATTCGAAATTTGGATGTAGGGGTTATAAGCAGAACTATATTTCAATAACTTTTTGTTTTATTCCTACTCATACCCTTTTATGAATGTTAAAATGTTAACTAGAGACAAGAGTATTTAGAGTACAGCAGACTGCCAAGAAAAGGGGCATGAAATAAAGTTAAACATCCTAGCTTGATTTTGTGTATTTATAGGATTTATAATAAAAAGTTATCCAAATGTATTTATGTATGTGCATAGTAATATTAAATATTAAAACTGTATTGCTTCAATATACTTTTATTTTGCCATTCCTGGAAATTGAGCTTAGGGTCCAGGTTTTGAGATTTTTTTGTTCAAGGCTACTTCTGGCCTTTTGGTAGTTAATTGTAGATAAGAGTCTCACGGACTCTTCTGCTCAAGTTGCCTTTGAACCACAATCCTCAGATCTCACACTCGAGTAGCTAGGATTACAGGCATGAGCCACTGGTATTCAGCTTAATCATCCTTTTTAAGCTGAGAAACTTCTTTAAGGTTCAACATGCTTTAAAAAACTTTACAAGAAGTGTTTCATATCAGCATTGTGGTCCATAAATTATAATATGGCCCATAAGTTATAAACTAAAATTCATAGCCTAAAACTTAAATGTGGCTTGTAAAAGATACATCACCTAGAGTAATTCATATCTAATATTACATTTGTTTGTCCTATTCCAATTGTAGCAAAATATGAAGGTTCTTTGTAAAAATAAAATATTCTGCAGCATGAACCCAATATGTCAGACAATTTTGGTTTTATCTTCTTTTAATTTATCAAAGTAGTTAAAATTGAATTTCATTCATAAATTCAGTAAAGAGGTGACACAGGGCTGGAGTGTGGCTCAAATGACAGAGTGCTTGCCTAGGAAGCATAAGTCCCTAGATTCAACCACAAGTTGTTCCCTCCAAACCAAGCAACAAAAATGAATAAAAGAAAATTGAACAAAGTTGACATTCATTCATTTTCAGCCTATCAAGCAGAGAAATTATACCTAAGAAAATACTTTGGATGATAAGAAAATAGGTATCACAAACATCTTTGGGAGAGTAGAAATCAGCACAAATGAGTAAAGAATTTCCTTAGAATGTCCTCATGTCACATCACATGTGGTAGTCATAAAGAAATAACAGTTTGTGCTTGCCTAGAGAAAAAAAGAAAAACCGAAGAAAATAAAAATTCGTTTTAGTAGTTCAGATTTTCATCTATTTTATCTGTGGTTAAGTTTCAAATGTTGAGCCAGTGCTTTGGGCTTTGATAACTACTATACAGTTTTCTATATGAAGAAAAGAAAAATGAAAATAAAAAATACAGTCCAATTTATCTAGTATTTATTATTTCTAATATTTATTACATTAAAATTAAATTTAAAATAATTTGTCTAATTTTAGAAGTTATAGAGCATACAAAAATGCATGCATTGAACCATATATACATGTAAAATGTTGAAATCTTTATTGCTGAGTTGGTTTTAAAACATTTTCTTCCTTGTTTGTAATTCATGTTTCCTCAAATCAACATATGTTGCTTTTATAATGAGAAAAAAATCATGAAAAATGTTACTTTCATGTGTAAGACTATATCACTGTTTCTGTTAGAATGCTTTTCAGCTGTGAGGAACTACCAGGAGCACTGTCCCATCTGATGTCATAGGATGTTCCCAGGTAGATAGGCAGATCTAGTTGAGTCCATTTCTTCACTTTCATTAGACTTTTCTTTCCTATTAGAAGGTGGTTTCCACCTGTAAGTCTCTGACAGAAAAATAAAAATGGTAGCTCTCATTGTCTATCACCCTTTCCTAGAGGCTTCAGAATTTCTTAAATTGCCCCAAACCAGAATTTAAGATGTCTTTAAATCAATCAAGTAAGGAGGAAACTCTCCTGAACAGTTTAAGGGATGATTTATCCTGTGCATGAGGACTCAATTTCCCTTAATACTTGGTGATCTAGTGGATGGGAGTGGGAGAAGGAAGGCTGTCTTTTGTGCTTGTGTGTGAGTGTGTGAAAGGGAGAGGGGAAGGAGAGGGGAAGAGAGAAAGAGAGGGAAAGAAGAAGGAAGTCAGAGAGAGACAGAGACACAGAGAGAGATGCCTTTTCGGTCAGAAACAGCACTACCTGTTGTAATCACCACAACTAAGACTAAAATTATACAACAAAGTTCTGTAACATACTAACTGTACAATAAATGTAGCTCTAAGGGAGTTTTAGTATTTTTCATGACCTAGATTTAAGCATTTTAAACTTTTGTGGGTGAAACACTCATCTGATAAAAATGATACATTCTTCCTAATTACTGGTTTTCTTGATAATTCTTTGTTCTTGTTTTTCTTCTTAGCTAAGCCTATTTGTCTGTTTATATGAGTATTCCACTGGTTAAGAAAATTTTAATGTTTTCAAATGTTTAAAAATAATTTGAAAGTTGCAGCCCTCACAAAACTAAGGAAACATAATTTCAAAGCTCTTCATTTATTCAACTCACTCCTGAGACCTTGGAAAGATATTTACACAGTCACATCTTTGTTGCTGCTTTAATTTGTGTTTTGGTGGGGCTGACGATTCAACTCAGGGGTTTTACACTTAGTAAACAAGTATGCTGCCACTTCACATACCTATCCAGGCCTTTTTGCTTTAGTTTACTTTTCAGATAGGGGGGCCTTTTTGTTAGAGGGCTACCCTTGGACCACAATCCTCTCACCTGTGCCTTCTGACTAACTGGGAGTAGTACTAGGCATAGTACTTCTTCAAATAGTCATGGTTCTAACTTATCTGGAATAATAACAGGAGAATTTAGAAGCAGATGTCTATATATCACTGAGAACTATGTAAACTGTAGTAATAGGCAACAAGTCTAAAATGCACAGAGTTGCCATGAGTTGGTGGCTCATCTCTATAATCCTAGCCATTTAAAAATATATACCAAGAACTGATAAATACTAAAAGGAAAATAAACGTTATATTTGTTTCTCTCTTTGTAAAATTCTCTTCTGCTAGCTCTTCCCCTAGTTCACATTATTTAGGTTTAGGCTCAAAGGCCACTTTCCCAAAGAGGCCATTCATGATTATTCCATCTAAAATTGTTGCCTCTTCTGGGTGGGTCTTCAAATTTCTTTCAATGTCATTGATTTTATTTTTGTTAGGTCTGCCTGGGAAAAAATCCCTTCCCCGTTGTTCTCTCTAGGTGCATTGTGGCCCTTTTCCTAGAAGCATTTTTTGTTTGTTTTTTTGTGTTATCTTTCCCCCAAGCTCTGAGCTCTTCACTCCGGTTATACTTCCTCCCCACCCTCTCACTACAGACAGATCAGTGCTAGCCTTTGTTTTTGCACCTTGGCCCCCCTTCCAGGTTTTCCTTGTCCCTCCTTCCCACCCCTTCCTTTCCCTCTCCCTTGTCCTTGGAGTATTATCCCCACCTTTGGTCCTCAGGTCCACCCAGACTGGAGACCCTTCCTGCCCTAGAGGTCCCACCTACAGCTGGCCACGCCCTCTCTCCACCCAGACCCACCTCAACACGCACCTAACTCACTTCCAGCCATGTGTTCCCTCTCCTGGAAAATATGGCCACTCTAATAAACCTTATAATAATCTTTCTCCTGTGCCTGATTGCCTCTGCGTGGTCCCCTGGGATGGATGTGAAGTATTCCTTTCACTGCATGTTTTGCACCCCCTGCATGCCTCCATACTGCAGGCCCGCAGTATGCTCTCCGCCAATGAACTCTTTTCTGCCTGAGCCATGTGGAGGTCTCCTTTGGGCTGAACCTTAACAATTTTCATTATACTTGCCACTTTCTGAAATTATTTTTCATTTGTTAACTTTAGAATACTGAGATAAGACAGAGGATTAACTCAGTGTTCGAGCAGTTACTTAAAGTAGGAGATAAATTCATTTAATGGTTATATAAAAAGTTTAAAAGAAAAAAAAGGACTGAGTGACAGTGGCTCACAGCTGTAATCCTAGCTACTGAGGGTGAGATCTGAGGATCTCAGTTCAAAGTCAGCTGAGGCAGGAAAGTCGGTGAGACTCTTATCTCCAATAACCACCAGAAAACTGGAAGTGGTGCTGTGGCTCAAATGGTTCTGTGGCTCAAGAGCACTTACCTTGCGCTGAAGAGCTTGGGGACATCACCCAGACCCATAGTTCAAGCCCCACAACCAAAACAAAAACAAAAAATTCAAAACACTTATCCCATAGGTGAATCCATGATAGCATAGCTGAGTAAGTATTCCAATTATTCACAAATTTGCAATTTTGAAAACAGAATGGAAGGACAGAAAGGGCACGTTTACACATTCCATGGGTAACTCCTCTGAACAATTAGTTAACAGTTTAACAAAATGAATGAAAGGAAGAGAAACCTTTTGTTGTGTTGAGAGGATAGGTTTTAGGGTTATGGGGAGTAGTCAACTGGAAAGAAGAATGCTGGACAAATGTAGCCATAATACTTAATGTACCTATGTGAAAATGGAGCCGGGTAACTTGAGAATGGAGCTAGATAGATTGGAAAGATGGGAGAATGATGGAAGGAGGGACACTGATCAAGTTGCATTGTACTCATAATCTGACTTGTGGAATGGAAATCCCTTCGTAAACTACTTTCTTTGTACAAGTGTATATATATATATGTGTGTGTGTGTATGTATATAATATATACACACGCATATGTAGTATATATACTTTTTGAGTTTTCATAAATGTTAAATATGAATGAAATGCATATTATATAAATATTATGCCATTGAGTTCACTTTTCTAGAAAAGGTGAACTGGGGTCAACAGGAAGAGCATTAGATGAGCTGTGTACTAAGTCATAATAATGGAAAATACTTTCCCCCTTGCTGATAAAGTGAGGGGATAAACATTTGTCTTCTAAAAAAAGATTTATCAGATGGGCTGGGAAGGTGGCTCAGTGGTAGAGTGCTTGCCTTGCATGCATGAGGCCCTGGGTTCGATTCCTCAGCACCATATAACAGAAAAAGCCAGAAGTGGCGCTGTGGCTCAAGTGGCAGAGCGCTAGCCTTGAGCTGAAGAGTTGAGGGACAGCGCCCAGGCCCAGAGCTCAGGCCCCACGACTGATACTATTGAATCCCTGACAACACCTCCCGGGTGTGTGTGCCCCACATTATCTCAGGACCACCTGAGGCCTATCTGCAAAGCAAAGCAGTTTCTTCTTACTCCAAGACCCTGGAGGATTTACGGGGCCATCTTTCTCACTTTGCGGGTCACTACAGTGCAGTGTGATTGGCGTACAGAGCGGAGGTGACGCGCACCATCATGCCACTTGGGTACCTCAGATCCGGTCTCGAAAAATCCCCGTGCTTTCCCCGGCGTTTACGCACCTCACTTCCGGTCCGCTAACGCCGGCCTCTCCACTCACCTGCCGGCAAAGCCCGCCCCGCAGCCTACTCTGAAACCGGAAACCAGGTCTTCCCGGGGGTTGACGGGAAAGAGCGGCGCAGCCCGGCTCCGCTCGGCCTCAGACCCGCCCCGCCGGTGACGTCACGGGTCGCCCCTTGACCCCTGCAGTCCCGCCCCCTTCCTCGCCTCTCAGCGGTAGCGGTGGCTCTTAGGGGGAAGACGATGGCGGGATCCCAGCCGGTGTCCGCGCTTCGGGGAGAAGAAGCGTCCTGCTCTTCTTGGGGGACCAGCAGGTGACCGGACGGTGTGGGCGCCAAGAAGCCAGGGGGAGTGGGAGGCGCGGGGGCTCTGGCTTTCCCAGTTTCCCCTCAGCCTCCCGGGCGGGCGTGGAGCGAGCGGGAGGCCACGGGGCAGAGGCGGGCGTGCGGGCCGGGGACGGCGCGCGGGCGCGGGGCGCGGGGCGGCGCGGGGTGGGTGTGGCCGCCGGGCTCGGGCCTCCGCCGCCCCAGGCTCTCCCGAGGAGAAGGTCCGCCGCTGGTTCCGGGCTCTCCGCTCCACTCGGGGTCCGGCACCCTCTTTCCTCCAGCGCGCCCGAAGTCAGGGTCTCCGGCCCAGACCGTGTGGCCTGGGGCGGGAGGGGGGGGGGGCAGGAGTTGCAGCGTGAGCTCCCCAGCCCCGCGCCGAACGCCGGGGGACGGAAGCTCACTGCGCCTCCGCGCCCCGGGGAAACTCTCACCGGAGGGACCTGGGAAGGATGAAATCAGTGGCTGAGACCGGACCCCCTCCACCCCCTCGAGACTTCTGATGACGACGGGGGCGGGGGCCGGTGGGGAACAGCTCGAGGTGCCCGCTCCTCATTTCCTAATTGCTGTTGGGAGTTCCCTGTGCACCCTGCCCACCCCCTGGAAGATTTCGGGGTGGGTAGATGTTCCCTCTCGGCCCTTACCAATGGGTTGGTTAGCGGGGTCCTCTTTTCAATCGTCGTGTCATTTCAAAAGCTGGTGGCTGTATCCTGCGCACTGTTAAGAACACTGTCTACCGAAGAGAGAAGTGATGGTTGTATTATTATCATTTAACGCGACACCGTCGGTAAAGACATGTTGTTGTTGGTGTCTGCCCTTGGCCCATAATGACACATGGGAGATACAATGTAATACACACAGAATGGCCCCATGGTTGAACGGTATTTTTACCGTCTCGTAGATCTGATTGTTTTTCTTCTATACTCGAAACATTGAGTAAAGCAAAACTTTCTGAAAAGTCTCAGGCATATATCATCAAGCCGCAAAGTTAGTGGGGGTTGGGGTGGGGCCGGGGAGGAATGCAATAAAAAATTCTAGGTAGTGTACTACAGAATTTTTAAAAGTAAGGGAAGAGGTGGAGTGAGAATGTTGAAAGGAGTGACACTGATCGAGATGCGTTGTATCCACAACTGCTTTGTTAATTAAAATTGATTAAAGATAATTAACTTTTAAAAAGAATACAAACACTCTTACTCAAAAGCTTTGCTCACCAGAGTATGCCAGGTGTAAGGAAGATAGCAAGTGAATTTTTTTTCTCTTAAATGACAAAACAAGGCCTATTCTAAATGTGCTGTTTTTTTTTAATTACATGATCAGTTATCTTCTGGTCTGCTTTCATAATTTCAATCAGGTTTTTTTCTAATAATTAGTTAGAAGCTGTACTGTGTGATAATACTAATGGGTATGATAACATTAGTCATCTATATTTATAAAATCTACATGTTATTTGTTGATATCTGGCTTAGAAATTTAGAATACATACTTAAATTTCATGTTATCACGTTATCTTTAAATCTGCAATTAACAACAGAGCAGTGCACATTCTAATACAGATTGTGTTTTTGCCAAGATGATGATTCCAGGTCTTCCATAACAGGTTGATTCATTATGCTCATAAGCAGTTCTGCTTCCTGTGATTCCTACAAATATTATCATTTTTCTTTGTGTACCATGCTGCAGAAAAATTGTGACTCACTTCTATAAATGGTATATCACTGCAATAAGTATGCTTTATCACAAATTTGTTTACCTTCAATTTCATTTTAATTATAAAAGTCATTCAGCAGACATTCTCAAAAGAAGCCCTCATGAGAAGCAGGGACAATTAAATTCTCTGGTTTATTATTAAAGTTTATAGAATATGAATACTTAATAGACATGCTTACTTCTTATGTTTTCTTTCTTTCCTCCAGTACAAGTAAAAATTTGCCCATCATGTCAACAGACTCTGTGGAAATTGATGATGGATTATACAGGTAAGAGCCACATGGATACTGAAACCTTTTTTTTCCTCTCTGGTCGTCATTCTCAAGTAATAGGTAGTCTATTTGAAGATACCATTAGGGCATAGGAAGAATTGTGTGTGTGTGTGTATATTTATAGAATATAGTTATATATCTGGAGTTTCATTAACTTTTTGGGAAAATATATTTTCTAGGTATAGGATTCCAGGTCAACAATTTAGAATGTTCCAGAGTTTTGATTTGCATAGCTTCTGGGATAAAGTCAACTAGTAACTCGTTCCTTCTTTTTCCTGTACATAATATTCTCTTTGAGCCACCTAAAACTTTTCTTTTTGTTGGTCACAGGGCTTGAACTCTGGGCCTGTGTGCTGTCCCTGAGCTCTTCAGCTCAAGGCGAGCACTCTACCACTTGAGCCACAGCCTGATTTTCTGGTGGTTAATTGGAGATAAGAGTCTCATGGACTTTCCTGCCTCAGCTGGCTTTAATTTGGGAAGTTTCGTTGCTATACCTTCAAATTCTCTTTGTAGTCTCAATTCCTTCTACTTTGCTTTGTTTGTTTGGTTGTTCCGTTTGTTGACTGGGCCTGGGCATTGTCCCTGAGCTTCTTTTGCCCAAAGCACTTTACCACTTGGACTGTAGCACCACTTCCAGCTTTTTTGGTAATTTTTTGGAGTCTCAGACTTTGCTGCCCTTGGCTGGCTTCAAACTGTGGTCCTCAGATCTCAGCCTCTAGTGTAGCTAGGGTTACAGGTGTGAGCCACAAGTGTCCAGCCCAGTGTATTCTTAATCAACGATTTTGCATTTTTTATGCCCAGAAAGTTTGTTGGCTTATACTTCTCTCTACCTTTTTTTTATCGTAGTTATAATTCTTATTGATCCTATTTATAATAGTTGTGGTCTTTGTCTTCTCAAGATCTATTATCTATGACATTTACAATTATACCTATTGATTTACATTTCAGTATAAATTTTTATTTTCCTGTCTTTTTCATATAGCTAGTAATTTACACTTGGAGTGCTGAATAATTTTTAATTTTTAAAATACTGAGCTTGCTCAGGGACATAGTTAAGTTACTTAGAAACAGATTGTTTCTTTCACAGCTTGCTTTTCTGCTTAAGACCAGTGAAGGCTTAAATTTAGAGCTAATTTTTTTCTCCACTACTGATGCAATACCCTTCTGAATATTCTTTCCAATGCCCTTTATATTCTAAACGTTTTCTGCTTGACTAAAAAAGGAACACAAAACTTTACCAACTGTATTTAAGTACCAGACAGGTAATTCTTTGAGGTTGTTTACTCCTGTGTATGTACTAATACCTTCTCAGCTGACAATTGAAGAAAAACCCTCTGAAGCTCTCTAGTATGCTTTCTGCATCTCTCTACTCTCTGGTATATCAATTTTAAATCTTAACTTTCTTCAATCTACAGATGTATTATTAACTCAAGAAGACTACCAAATTCAGTCTATAGTTCCCTCCCATCGCTGCAGCTGAAACTAAATGTTAGCAAAAATAAGGCTTACATCAGTTGAGTTTCTCTCTCTCAGAACTTACTATCTTGAATTACATATTATCCAGTATCTGAAATCTGTTATTTTCAGTTATTTTCTCCAGTTTTCAGTTATTTAAGGCCAGAGAACAAATCTTAGGTCCCTATTAACCATATTGTGGCTAACATTAAAGTCTTGTGAATGTTATGTGTCTGTACTGAACCATTGTTTTTTCATACTTTTCCCTGGCCTAGAAGTCTAGAAAACTTACCATCTTGTTTATCAACCTTTGAAATCATATTTAATTCTTCAGAATTCAGCTTGGATGAAATTCATTTGTAAAACTTTTCCTCCCTTTCATAATTGCTCCTATATTTTATGCTTTCTGTTACTTTTGTATAGTTTATCTTTTAGAATTATTTGGTTATCTGTCTCAGTAGCATGTTACTGGTGTTTTGCTAACTATTTTATGATTTATATTGCTTAATATATAATCTTCTCATATGAAGAAGTTCTTGTGATCACTGTACACAGTGATCAATGCCTGACCAAAATCAGTTTTAATAAATATATGTACAAATAGGTAAGACAATTGAAGAACATCCGGAAGAAAGTGATGAGAAGATTGAAGGTGACTTAAAATGATGCCATACTTGGAATTAAGGAATTGGAGTTATTGACCTTGAGAAAGAACACTGGATTCTGAATACCAAAATCTTCAGAAAGTTGTTACATCAAAGAGAAATTAGATTAGTTTTCTTTGGTTCCAAGGAGTTAATCTAGGACTAGTAGATAAAAACTATAGAGAAACATTATTCCTTCAAAAAAGGGAGAGATTTTCTTATCGAGGGCTTTCTGAAAAGAAACAGCCTTAGAGATTCCTTCATACTGGCTATATTCATTAATGTGTGGCATGGCTACTTAATGTCGGCTATAACGTGTTACTGTGATGGTGTTACAGTGAGTTGCACTAGGTCGTTAGGAATGCACATAAAAGATGATCCACCATTGTCTAGACAAAATGAAGGATTAAAGGAAGTATCATAGGAAAAAGTAATGTATAAATTAAGACCTAACAGACAAATATTCTATCAACCAAAGGGATTAGGGATTTAGCTCAATGGAAGAGCATTTGATTGGCAAGTGCAAGGTCCTGAGTTTGTGTCTTGGCTCTGCCAAAAAAAAAAACAACAACCAGCCACTGCAGTAGCTTGAGAACTGTCATTAAATGGGCCTAAATAGTAGCACAGTTCTACAGATGTTGATTCTCTTTCAACATCTGTAGACAACAAAGAACATTTTGAAAACTGCAAATCTTCAGTACACCTGAAACCTAATAATGAACTGAAAGACAGAAGCAAGAACTAGTTTATTAGTGATCTTGTGACTAATACTCAAGAATTTGGACTACCCTATGGGAAATAGGAAAATATTGTGCTTTTTAAAGCAGGAAAAGTGAATAAGTTGATCAGATTTATACTTCAGAAAGATTATTTTCCTTAATAGGAAGTAAATACATAATAATGAAAAAGAACCTCAAGTAATCTGTTGTTTAGAAATAAGAGTGAGAGCTAAGTATGCAGCTGAGTAGTTAGACCATTGCCTAATATATGAAAGGTTCTGGGTTCAGTAATCAACCTACAAAAGGAAAAGAAAAATAAGAGGACAAGTGTTAGAAAAAATAGCTAAGACAATTAAAGATGATGGCTCTTTCAAGGAGCAAGAAGGTAGATAGGAAAGAATTTGGTTAAAAAACTGATTGTTAGCCAATGCTGGTGATTAACTTCTATAATCATAGCTATTCAGGAGGCTGAGATCCTAGAATTGAGGTTCAAAGCCAGGCTGATGAGAAAGTACTTGAGACTCTCCAATTAACCACCAGAAAACAGGAAGTAGAGCTGTGGCTCAAAGTGGTAGAATGCTAACCTTGAACAAAAGAGCTCAGGGACAGCACCCAGGCTCTGAGTTCAAGCCCTATGACCAACAAAAAAAGAGTTGGGGGAACTGATTGTTGTTTTTGTATAGCCCCTTTTCCCCTCCTTTATAATCTTTATGTAATGATTTGTCTTACTCAGTCTCTATATTGTGGTATAGTAGTTAAGAGTATAGCTCCTAAAGCTAGACTATCTCATTTAAATTTTTCTAGCTATAAAAATGAAATAATATGTTGAAAAACAAACTTTACAACTTTGATGGGGTGGTAGGGGAGTGTGGGGGTGGGGGGTGGAGAGGGGAAGGGATGGTATGGGGAAACAAAGGAGGAGGCTGCAATGCTTGATAAGAAATGTACTCACTATCTTGCCCATGTAATTGTAACCCCACTGTATGGTATTTTCACAATAATTTTTTTAATGGACTAATAATACAAACTATATCACAGAATTTCAGTAAAGTTTAAATAAGTGCAGGTAAAACATTTAAAGCAATAATGCATAATTTGAATGTTATCTATTACTGTTATATGTCAACCAATAGGTGCTAGATATGAAAATATGTAAATTTAGTACTTATATTAATACTTGTTTATTGAAACGTTGTTTTTACTGATTAAAAAAAGCAACCAGTTGAAAAATCAGCCTCGGTAAAGAAGATTTTCACAACCTGATTATTTACCTAAGTTACATAAGAAGAATGTTACATCTTAAACAGCTGTTGAATACACATTCTTTTCAAAAAAAACTTCTCAAGTTACAAATTTAAAACTGTACTTTGCTTTAACACATATAAGGAATTATCATTAAAAAAAGAAAATAATAAAGGAGTTGTCAAAAATCAGGATACTTTAACATCAAAGTTTACATATTTTAGAAAAGAAACTGACAATGAATTCTTATTTCATGTAACTAAAAAAAAAAAGAAAGAAAAGTTTAGAGTATATTTATGAGACTAGGAAACATTTTGGGAACCAATTATATAGTCACCAACCTAAGACGAGCCCTGTAACCTGATCTTCTGAAGATCAGGCCTACATACTAAAGATATTAAACTCTAAGAGCTTCCATACAGTGAGCCACACTTTGGCAAAACAGCTTGACATCTAATAGAATTGATTTTGTAGCTAGCATTGGTGGCCTATAATCCTAGTTACTCAGAAGGCTGAGATACGAGGATTATGATTCAAAGCTACCCAGGCAGGAATGTCTGAGATTCTTACCTAAACTACGAAAAAAGCCAAAAGTGGAGCTGTGGCTCAAGTGGTAGAGTGCTAGCCTTGAGTAAAAGGTGCCCAGGCACAGTACCCAGTCCCCGAGTTCAAATGCCAGGATCTGCACACACATGCATAAAAACTGAAGATGTACATATTCTTCTACTCCACATATTCCCTCCTAAGGATACACAGTAGAGAAAAAATTGTAAAGATACGCCAAAGGACACAAATGCTTATAGTCTTCATTATTTGTAACTATTCAAAGCTATGGAATAGCAAAATTATGATTTATCTGGTATATTGATATATATGGTATATTGTGGTATATATGGTATGCCATTTGACTATATAGTTGAATGTTGCAGTTTGAAATGAAAATTACTGACCAGTTGCATTCATCCATCTCAGTAAATCTCATAAATATAATTTCATTCAAAATAAACACTTTAAAGAAACACAAGACACAAACAGGCAGAAACAGGTAAAACATACTTCAATAGATATTTGATAAATATTTTATTAATAACTGTAGTTTACTTCCTAAAACAAATCTTGAATAGTGAGTGAAAGAGAAAAGTGTACCTTCCATTATTTTGCTAGTGAACAAGTAAAGAAATAGCAAGGGTAGCTTGATGTATAGTTTAGGCAAAGAACATTTTTCTTAGGCTTTTAAATTGAATATAAAATTCTTAAATATGGAAATTAAAGACCAGTTTTTTAAACAAGCGTACAATAAGTGTGTAATAATACACACTTATACAATGGTTTCTGAAGTTATTTGTTGCTTATACTAATTCATTTTTCAAATTATTTTTATAAGAATTTATTAGAACTTATACTATCTTGGGTAAATCATCAAGTTTTTCATAGTTCATTCAGATAAACTCTTCCTGTTAATTTTTTAAATATTGACTTTTAAAAATTACCAGTGTGTGTGTGTGTGTGTGTGTGTGTGTGTATTTAATTCTCATGGGTAACTACTTGACTGTTCTAAATACACTTTACCAGCTTTTACATGTAAAACGATATCCAGAAATTGAATCAAATGATTCTATTGAACTTTAAATGAACCAGATTTTACCTCATAAATTTTGCTTGTATTGAAAGTTTTAAGCTTGTATTGAAAGTTTTAAGGTAGAGATAGGAAATTCAAATATCTGTAATAACCATTGAGTAATACATGCAAGGAGCAGGAAGAAATAGAAACCTGGTAAATTATATCACATGTCCCCTCCCTAAGTAGAGGATGCATCCATTCTATTCAGTACAGTGGGTTGCCTGGAGAGAATGTGAATTATGGAGTCAGATTATCTAAATTTTCAAAATATTAATTTGGAAAAATTTTTAACACCATACAGATGATGCAAAACAACTCTGGGCAGATCTAGTGAATAATGTTTTAGTTTTCAGACAATCTTACGGGTTATATATAATTTTGGCAAAATAATTCCGTTGTTTTTCATTGTGTTATAGTCGACAGAGGTACGTTCTTGGAGATACAGCAATGCAGAAGATGGCAAAGTCCCGTGTTTTCTTAAGCGGTATGGGTGGTCTTGGTTTGGAAATAGGTAAGTAGTAGTTGAGTAATAATTCATGTAACACTTTTGTAACATAATTTAATAATTTCTTTTATGTCCTATGAAGGAAATTAGATTCACAACCTTGGTCAGATTCAGTTTTCACTTTCATGGTAATGATATGACCTTCTAGAAGAAAACAATAATGCCTTTTTTCTATATTTTATGATAATAGTTATTCATTAATAACTATTCTGTATATTAATGACTATTCTGTATATTCATTAATTTGTTAGGGTAGAATATACAGTCAAAACATTTGGAAGACCACACTAAAATTTTAAGAATAGTTATCTCCGGGTGTTATAATTAAGCAAAGTTTTTATTTTCGGTAGTCTATATTTCTACCTTTTTAAAAATAAGGCATTTATTTCTTTCTTTTTCTTTTTCTTTTTTTTTTTGGTTGGTTGTGGGGCTTGAACTCTGGGCTTGGGTGCTGTCCCTGCATTCTTCAGCTCAAGGCGAGCTCTCTACCACTTGAGCCACAGCGCCACTTCCGGTTTTCTAGTGGTTTTTATTGGTGATAAGAGTCTCACAGACTTTCCTACCTGGGCTGGCTTTGAACTGCAATCCTCAGATCTCAGCCTCCTGAGATCTGGCATGAGCCACCGGCGCCTGGCTAAGCATTTATATCTTGCAGCTATAAAAAATGTTAGTTATCTTATAATGATGACTAAGCTCCATGAAGCCATATCTAATTTGGATTCCTACTGGTTTTTTTTTGTTTTAATTTTATTTTTTTAAGGTTGTTTTTTTTTTATTGTGAGAATACTGTACAGAGGAGTTACAATTACATGGGCAAGATAAGGAGTACATTTCTTATCAAGCATTGTTGCCTCCTCTTTGTTTCCCCTTCCCATCCCTTCCCATACTCCCCCTCCTCCCCCCCCCCCCCACCAAAGTTGTAAAATTCATTTTTCCACATAAGGACTTGTACATCTCATTGTTCCATTGGGTCCACCTGTATCCCTAAAAGATTGTTTTTTCCCTTCCTCTCCACAAATTATAACAACACCAAATACAGTGAAAGCGTGGGTTATACCGTGGGGGAGGGACATACAAAGCGACATAGAAATCATCTTATAAATATGTTAGAAACAATTGCGTGAAAGGAAAAAAAAAAACAAAAACAAAAAAACATTTGAATACTTATCTTGGGGTTCATTCCCCTAACATCAACTTATCTGACCTTTTTTGGTTGGCTCAGACATATACTAGTTACTGCAAATAAGGGAAACCATGGGGCCTATGTTTCTTTGGGCCTGGCTTACTTCACTTAATATAATTTTTTTCCAAGTCTTTCCATTTCCTAACAAATGGGGCAGTGTCATTCTTTCTGATGGAAGCATAGAATTCCATTGTGTATATATACCACATTTTCTTGATCCATTCATCTACTGAGGGGCATCTGGGTTGGTTCCATATCTTAGCTATGGTAAATAATGCTGCAGTAAACATAATTGTGCTGGTAACTTTAGTATGGTCTGGATTCCTACTGGTAAGTTATACCTTTTTTCTCTTTCCTTTATAGCAAAGAATCTTGTTCTTGCAGGGATTAAAGTAAGTATGTCTTTACTATGAAAACTTGGCAGAAATTGTTTTGTTTGTGCCCATTTATAATGATAATATTGTTCACCCTTGAGCTTATTGTTTCTTTATTTTATACCAAAATTATTTTAATACTGTACTATTCCTTTAAAAAAAAAATCTCTGGAAATGTGAAACATGCATGAAAGTGTTTTCTTTTTGAGATAGTGTCTTGCTTGTATTATGATCCTTTATATTAAGTTCCTGCTATAGCTGAGCCAACTTTTTCTGTTGAGCTTAGATCATATAACCTTTTTTCTCTAACTGTCCTAGAACCTCTATCTTCCCATTTTTAGCTTCCTGAATACCTAGAATGACAGATGTAACCCCCTCTGTGCCGAGCTATTGGTTGAGTTAATAAACTGAAAGCCTTACTTTCGACTCACCTCTCAAGTAGGTAGGATGTAGGATTGTAGATGTGAACTACTAGCACCCGAACAACCACCAAATGATTTTTATGTAAATCTCAGACATTATATTATATATATAACCTTAACTATTATTGATTATATCCCTTAATAATCATTGTCTAGATTTAAGTATTTAATTGGGAGCAGTAGTAATAGTCTACCATTCTTTCCTCATTTATTAGCTGGAATAACATTTTAGAAAGAAAACTTTCCATTTTTCATTTTATTTCACAAAAGAATAGACTATAAATGTACAAAAGACATGATAAATACTTTTATTTTCTCTGTTTACTATCTTTCAAAAATCAATAACTAATGAATTGACTATCTGCATGTATTTATGTTGTATGTACATGTATATACATGTCATGATGTATTTACAACTTGTGAATCCACACAGTCCATGAAGTATTAAATATATTTTATATGTTTTGATTCATTCTGATTCTAAAATTTTTCCATTTTTGGTTATTAGCATCCTGAAGTTTTAGAGTCTTTTTAATAGCTCCTGTAGTGTTTCTAAGTATAAAGTCTTTTTGATGAGCAGAGCTAGAATATTCATCATGAGTAACTTCACAGATTTCTGATTTTCTTTTTTTGAGCACTGCCCCTCAGCTCTTCAGCTCAAGGCTAGCACTCTGCCACTTGAGCTACAGTGCCCACTTCTGGTTTTCTGGTGGTTTATTGGAGATAAGAGTTTCACGGACTTTTCTGCCCGGGCTGACTTTGAACCTCTATCCTCAGATCTCAGCCTCCTGAGTAGCTAGGATTACAGGCATGAGCCACCGGTGCCCGGCAGATTTCTGATTTTCTAAATGTAGGATTACAAAATGTTTCTAAAATTTCAAATTCACATTTGGTATTATTTTTGGCTTTATATTTTTATCTTTTTTTTTCCTTACTCTGTCTTAAATCATAATGATATGAACTAATTACTTGTTCTACTTTATATACAATAAAACATAGTTTCAGAATAACAGCTTCCATATTATTAATTACAGAGTGTTATTGGGAAGAAAATGTAGTTTTTTCTCGTTTTAGAATCTATACAAATTTGGCAGACAACTGCTTTTTTAAGTCACTCTAATTCTTCTGGGTATCCATGTAAAAACTCAGTAAATAGTTTAGTCCATTCATTCGGATTTGGATTTTTAAGGATTTTTTAAAAATTTTAATTATGTGAGGCTTATCCAAATTTATAAAACATAACATTTTGTATCTTTTCAAGAATGTCTTCAGAGTAGATTCTGAAAAGTAAGATTACTGTGTCAAAGCATGTTTACTTGCTAGAAATTGCTAAGATCCTTTCTGAAAAGGTTTATTCACTTCACATTAACATTAGTAATTTATAAGTATGGCTAATTTACATGATTCTTTAGTGGAGAATGTTGTCAAATTTTTGGACTTATGTCAATTTATGTAGAGAGAAAAGATATTTAATTCCAGAGTGAGATTAAATGTTTTTACTTATCAATTTTTTCAATATATTCCTTATAAAAAGTAATTTTGCTTATTTTTCCATAAGTTTTGTGGCCTTACATGAGTTATATGTGTTTTTTCTAATTTGTTAATTTTATTAATTGGATGATGGAGTTATTTAAAACATTTATACGTGGGCTGGGAAGGTGGCTCAGTGGTAGAATGCTTGCCTTGCATGCCTGAGGCCCTGGGATCGATTCCTCAGCACCACATAAGCAAAAAGAAAAAACCTGGAAGTGGCACCGTGGCTCAAGTGGTAGAGCACTAGCCTTAAGCTGAAGAGCTGAGGGACAGCGCCCAGGCCCAGAGCTCAGGCCCCACGACTGGACCCAAAAAAAAAAAAAAAAGTTTATACGTTTTCTGAAATTTTGTATGGCATTTTTAATGACAATACTTTTATCAACTTAAAATCTCTTACTATGTAGCTTTTCTTACTATCAATATATTCAGAATTTTGATACACATATCTGTATAATGAGCTACGTTTTATAACCTTTTAGATTTTTTTGTTGCTATTTTTTTGTATTCTTTTTTGTCCTGTTTATTCATTTATCTGTCTGTGGGAAAGTAAGAGGGGCACAGAAATGGAAGGACAAAAGGCAGAAGAACAGATGCAACAGTGGTACTCACTGGAAATGTGTGGATTCTAGATTCTTATGCCTGTAATTTTTCGTTTACACAAAATATTCCAGTACAGTGTAAGATACGTCTTTATACTATTCTAGATTTTAACAAATACTTTCTTTTTTTCGAAGGCACTTACAATTCATGATACAGAGAAATGCCAAGCATGGGATTTAGGAACCAACTTCTTTCTCTGTGAAGATGATATTGTTAATGGAAGAAATAGGTAAAGATACTTTAATACATTACCATAAGATTTTTTTAAAACTCACATTATTCAGAATATTCTTTATCCAAACACCAGTTCAATTCTAGTAGTCTAAGTGATCACACCTTCACTAAACCATAGCTTAAGTATTGGCAATTAATTATTTGTCAAATTTTGATATATTTGCACGCTGGCACATAGAAATCAATTGCTTTGCAGTTACTAAAGGAAATGTTCAGTATTACAAAATCATTAAAAGACTTGGAGATCTCCAAACTTGGATACGTGGAATTGTGTGGAATATGACAGTGCATCTTAATATTTCATACTAATTTTTAAATTTTCCTTAGGGCTGACGCTGTACTTTGCCATATTGCAGAACTAAATCCATATGTTAATGTATCATCATCTTCTGTTCCTTTCAATGAAAACACAGATCTCTCCTTCTTAGAACAATACCAGGTTAGTACGTCATTGCATTTTAAATATTACTAATACATACCATGACAATACAGCAAAATTAGTGTAACCTCTGGTGTGTTGAGGAATAGAATACAAAAATTCAAATTAGAAGACTTATTAGATAATGCAAACAAATGTTCCTTTTTAGGGAAAAACCCAAATAACTACTAAATATCAGTTGGTTATTTGGACAGTAATATGCATAAAGAACTACCTGAAACTGAGAACTGATTATAGTAACAACGCATACATATTTTTTCCTTTTGCATCTGCATGTCAGCTGGGGACTTGGCTGCTCTAGGCTCAGCTTAGCTAGAATTGAACTCCAGAATCTAGATTCTGGTTGTGTGTCACATCCGGGACCAGATTACAAAGTTTGTGTCCTTTGGCCGTAACAGAAACACAAAAAGGCAAGACCAACCACTGAAACATGTTTAACATGTCTCTTCCATTAATGTTTCATTAGCCAAGGCAAGTCAGATTATCAAGCCAAAGTCAAGAACAGGAAAATACACTCTTTCTAAGAAGTTATATAGGATATTAAGGATTCTTTCTATTATGAAGCCTCTGGTAGTGAATGAATTCAAAGTGAGCAGTTTTCTTTCAAATGTGTTATTTTTGTTTTTGTCATTTTTTACTTCTAAAGGATAAGTTGTGTTTTACCAAAATAATTGTGCATTTTTATTTCTTTTATTCTCATCAGTGTGTAGTATTGACTGAGATGAAACTTACATTACAGATGAAGATCAATGACTTTTGCCATTCTCATTTCCCTCCAATTAAGGTAGTAGTATTTAATACTTAAGTGATATGATCTTAAAATTTTTAGCTATTTATTGAGTTTATGTAAGAAGCTCTATTTACGTAAGGGCAGTTACAAGATTTTGCCATTCAGTTTGGGTGTAAGTATCATTTTTTATTTCTAATCTAGTATTTAAGTTTGTTTTTTAAGCAATATGCCAAAATTAAAGAAATAAAGGCTGTAACTGAAAAAGATGATAAATATCTGATTCCTCTAACTTTAAGCATTTTTTTGGGGGGGGGGGGGGTTACAGTCATGGGGCCTGAACTCTGGGCCTGGACGCTTTCCTTCAGCTCTTCAGCTCAAGGCTAGCGCTCTACTACTTGAGCCACAACTCCACTTCGGCTTTTTTCTTTTTGCTTATGTGGTGCTGAGGAATCGAACCCAGGGCCTTGAGCATGCAAGGCAAGCGCTCTACCACTGAGCCACCTTCTCAGCCCTAACTTTAAGCATTATTATATCATTTGATGAATATTCATTATATGTACTTAGCAGGGTAAGCATATTTTCTTAGTTATGAACATTACCATTGATGGGAAAGATGTATAAGACTAGCAAATAAATATGTGATATATTTTTTAATAACTTTATTTCATAAGAGATCATAAATGAACAAAGAATAAAAAACTTAAGTTGGTAAACAGGCTGATGCCATTTCTGTTCAGTCAGAAAGTTTGAGAAGTTCTTTCTGAGAAGATACTTGAATAGTCTCCTGAAAAATGAGAAAGAACCATCTATGGTTGGATCTGAGAACAAGCATTCAAAGCAAAGGGATTAGCAGATGTAAAAACATGTATAAAACTTACTGTGGTATGTTTGAGCAGCACAAGGAGGTAAGCTCAGCATCAGAATGGATTTGAAAAATTAGAAGTAAATGATACCAGGTCAGAGAAGAGGTAGAGTACCGTATCCCATTTCTGAGAAGATTTGAGTCTTAAGCTTGTGAATTTTTATGTGATTTGTATTTTTAAAAGATCTTGCTGTATGTAGAGAAGACTATAGCAACAGTTTTCAAAATGGTCTGAGTACATTTTTTAGAATATCTACATAGAAAATACCTCCTTTAAGAGTATTACAAAATTCCCTTTGTACTCTACTCCTCTTACAAAGAATAGTAGATTTTCCAAGAATCTACAAAATGTGTGCTTTGATAGGTTGGTGAAAGTATTTGTGTATTCTTGTATTTTAAATTTTTCTATTTTAATTTCTAAGTCAATATATATTAGTAAATATAACATTAACAAAAGCCCTTCAGATTCAAGAAGGAAGTGGTCATGTAAGATCTATAAAAGAAAAAGAGTTTGGGGGTATAAAGGTAGAGGCAACTAGACCAGTTAGGAATTAACTATAGTTAATAGTGACTTAGGTATAAAGGGAGAGAATAGAGATAAGAAATTGTTGAGTTTTAAGTATATTTTGTTGTTTTTGTCTTTATTTTTCAAAAAGATTAAAGAGATTTCAAATAGTCTTTGTTTAGTATGTATAAAATGAGCTGTCTAATAGGAGTTGAGATCATTTTGATGAAAATGGTTTTTTTGGTCCAAATACTACTCTATTTTTTTCTTTATTAGTAGTACTTATGGTAATAGTTTTAAGCACAAAATATTGTCTACAGTGTTTTGGAAAAGAGGAGAAAGTTTTGTTAAAAACTTTTCATAAGGGGGGGAAGGGGGGAGCTGGGAAGGGATGTGAAGGGTAAACAAAGGAGGAGGCTGCAATGCTTGGTAAGAAATGTACGCATTATCCTGCCTATGTAATTGTAACCCCTCTGTACAGTATGTTCACAAATAAAATTAAGTTAAATTAAATTTTAAAAAAAAAAACTTTCCATAAGGGCTGGGAAGATGGCTCAGTGGTAGAGCAATTGCCTTGCATGCATGAGGCCCTGGGTTCGATTCCTCAGCACCACATAAGCAAAAAGAAAAAAGGTAGAAGTGGCGCTGTGGCTCAAGTGGTAGAGCGCTAGCCTTGAGCTGAAGAGCTGAGGGACAGTGCCCAGGCCCAGATTTCAGGCCCCACAACCGGACCCCAAAAAAAAAAAAACAAAACGAAATTTTTTTATAAGACATTTGTGATGTATTAATCTCATTTTTCCCTTTCATGACTGATTTGCTAATTCAGTTCCTCAGACTTTATATAGACTGCTCATTCCTTTTTTTTTTTTTTTTCGCCAGTCATGGGGCCTGAACTCTGGGCCTGGGCACTGTCCCTCAGCTTTTCAGCTCAAGGCTAGCACTCTACCACTTGAGCCATACCACCACTTCCAGCTTTTTTTTTGCTATGTGGTGCTGAGGAATCGAACCCAGGGCCTCATGCAAGGCAAGTACACTACCACTGAGCCACCTTCCCAGCCCTGCTCTTTGTTTTTCCAAAGCTGCATTCTATTGTTTTTTCACTATTAACTCTACCTCTTTTGGTGAATGGACATGCCCATTTATTGTTCTAAAATAATAAGAATTCACTTCAGTATTGAAATAAGATAATTGTTTTATATATATTGTGATTGTGTTTTATGTCAAGGCTAGACAGTTTGTTTTTTTAATCACAAAACATACAATGAGGGGCTAGGAAGGTAGCTCAGTGGTAGAGTGCTTTCCTTGCGTGCATGAGGCCCTGGGTTTGATTCCTCAGCACCACATAAGCAAAAAAGCCAGAAGTGGCATTATGGCTCAAGTGGTAGAGCGTGTGCCTTATGCTGAAGAGCTGAGGGACAGCCCCTAGGCCCAGAAGTCAGGCCCCACGACCAACAAAAAAAAAAATACAATGAAGATAATTGATACTAATAGTTTCTGCCTAAATACTAACTAGGCCCAACCCTCCTTAGATTCCTAGATCAGATGAAATCAGGTACGTTCCAGCTGGGATAATAGTACACCTAGGCTCTTCTAATGTTCTTAAACTAAATCTCCATTCACCAAATATAAATTCTTTGATTTTTAAACTGATTCATAGGCAATTTATCCTATTAATGTATTCCAAAGAATATATACTTACATAAAAGGACTTAACAATAATTGAGTTTACTTTTACTTACATAAAAGGACTTAAGATAATTTTCTTCATATAAATAAGAGGACATCTTTTTGCTGTTTTACAGTTCATTAGTGCAGATATACATGGAATTTGGTCACGGTTGTTTTGTGATTTTGGTGATACATTTGAAGTTTCAGATACAACAGGAGAAGAATCAAAAGAAATTTTCATTTCAAACATAACGCAAGTATGATTATATTAATGAACTTTGTATAAAAATCTAAGTGATTTTAGCAAAATGCTATAATAAGCAATTTTAAGATAATGTGAATATTTTTAATTTCTTAAACATTTTCATTCTTTTGACTATGTTATATTAAGATAAACATAAAATTAGATTATTAAGAAACTTCTGAATTCCTTCTAACATTATTACAGAACAACATTTGCTTGACAAAAATTTTAATTTCAGTTTTGTTCTGTATAATATTCCTAAGAGACTTGAGTTGTGATTCACTGTTTATGAATGTTTGCAATGTCAGATCATGTACTACTGACTATATCCTAAAAATACATTAAACTCATTACTGTCTTTTCTAATCTGTTACCTTTCTGAAGCCATAGAAGGTAGAAAAGGTTTAAAAATGTGATCATCTTCAAGTAAAACAAAATTGGATTTTCTAGCTACACACTCCTACTTTCATTTTAAGCTTAATTTTTTTTTATTCCCTAAAGGAGCTGAAGAAATCTTATTTTTTCTTTGTTTAGCTTAAGTAACTTACCTTATTTGTACTCTTTATTATAAAAGATCACAAAAAACAAATACGAGGTATTTTGACATAATAGTAGTTGTGCTTCTGATTTTATGATCTATTTTAAAATCCCATGTTAAGCATTATTTTAAAATTCATTGTGATACTATTCTTATGCCTTCTTAAGAAAAATTCAGTGAAAGGACATTTTGCATATCTTTCTGCATACTGCATTTTTTAGGTATATTATTGCTCAGTCAACATTTTATCTTCTGTTGGTTTTTGTTTTGTCACTAAGATTGACACAGTGTTTGGATAAATTCAGCAATTGAATGGATTCATGTATTTTAGTAAGAAATAAGCTAATAAACCCTGGAATATTTCTTTAATTGTTGGACAAGCTGTATACTGATAGAGTCCCCTCTTTAATCCCTCCTTCATATATTTCTTTGATTTTCAAAGTTAGGCTCTTTTTTACAGATTTTTTTTCCTAACATGACTTTAAAACATATTCAATAACTTGAAATTTATTTTAAAAGTCACAAGAATCTCTGAATCTATGAAATATTTGAATCTTCTTTGTGGATTCCATGAAAATTTCTTACTAAACAGGAGATTATATCTCAATATTCAATATAAAAAGTGGTAATAATTTGATGATTGTTTTTTGATAGTTTTAAGAAGGCTTGCTTTTACTAATGAAAGAAAAGAATGGCTTGGAATATTGGTTTGAAAATTTTGTAATGTTTTTGTGTGTGACAGAATTTGTACCAATAGAATACATGAACTTGATTTTTTAATACATTTATTTTTAGGCTGATCCTGGCATTGTCACCTGTCTTGAAAATCATCCTCACAAACTTGAGACAGGACAGTTTGTAACATTTCGAGAAATTAATGGAATGACAGGTTTAAATGGATCTATACAGCAAATAACTGGTAACTTTCTGTGGTTTATTTAAATATAGTTATACAGCACATTTATAATTCAGACACTATTTTGTGTTAAAAAAAAAAAAAACTACACAAATTCAGCAAACCTCATCCACAGCTCTTGGCCTCAAAACATTCCGTTGTAGTCAGGATGCATTAAAAAGTGATGTTATTAATAAAGTACAGGCATTCTTAGAATTCCATATCCAGCAAGCACACTTACCTAGTTTTAGGAACTCAGTACTGAGGTCAGGGTGTTTGAATTCAAATCAGCAGAAAAAGAGTTTTCTGTTCAAAGACAAACAGAAAGTCTCATATTCAAGACAGAATTCATATACTAAGGTAGAGCTGGCATGAGAATCAAAATTACAAGAGTCTGGGACTGTGAAGGTGGCTCAGTGGTAGAGTGCTTGCCTTGCATGCCTGAGGCCCTGGGTTCGATTCCTCAGCACCACATAAGCAAAAAGAAAAAAAGCCGGAAGTGGCACCGTGGCTCAAGTGGTAGAGCGCTAGCCTTGAGCTGAAGAGCTGAGGGACAGCGCCCAGGCCCAGAGTTCAGGCCCCACGACTGGACCAAAAAAAAAAAAATTACAAGAGTCTTAGGACATTTTAGAAGAAACATTGTTAGATAAGCAACTGTATCTGCTCGGGCAACTTCAGAACAAGAAAGCAAGTAGGCTTTGGAGAAAAGATAATGACTCTCTTAGGCTAATTGAGGAAGGTGTCAATGATAGGCTAATTGAGGAAGGTGTCAATGAAGTATTCAAGTGGAGATAACTAGATGTTTGTTGGATTTATGGTCTTGTTCAGCTGCTTGAATACAAAGGATGGCTTGTTGTGAGCATACACGAACTTGAAGGAGTTTCTCTCCTCACCCCACCCCATCAAACAAATAGGAAAGGGAAGGTACCAAGGCCAGAAGTTTAAGCAAAATGCTCAATTTAAAAAGTGGAAAGATACCAAGCATCATAGAGTCCACTTGACGTTGGACTAATGAATTTATAACACAGTTTGCATTTCCTGTAGCCATTTTTAAAAGACTTTAAGACAGTATTAGACAACTATATAGCTTATTTTAACTACATGGCATATTTACACCTGTTTAGGAAAGAGTAATTCAGTTTTATCCTTAGGGCCTTTGTAAGATCTCATTTTGTAAGATCTGATTTTTTGGTAGGGCATACTAGAATTAATGCATGGTAGGCAAGCAAGAACTTTCTACCACTAAGCCATGACCTCAACCTTCTTTTTACTCTTAAATTGTTGAAAATTATTTTTAAAAGCTACAAAAAATAGATCCTTTTTACAAATTCTGTAGAAAACTTTGAATCCATATTTTAGCAACTTTTATAACAATGATCTAATTGTATTAACTACATCTACTTTAAATACAAGTTCAGTTCATAATAGTAAAGGAGTTATGTCTTAAAGTTGACAAAACTTGCCAGGTACCAGTAGCTCACACCTGTAATTTTAGCTGTTGAGATCTGAGGATCAAAGTTCAGAGCCAGCCCAGGCAGGATATTCCAAGAGACACTTCAGTCTCTAATTAACTGCAAAAAACCACCTGAAGTGGATCTGTAGTTCAAGTGTCTAACCTTAAACAAAAAACACAAGAACAACAACAAAAAAAGCTAAAGGACACCACCTAGAAACTGAGTTCAAGCCCCAGTATTAGCATTTAAAAAAAAATGAACTTGTCATTGGGATTACCATTTACTTACTTAGAAGTTCATGTAGTGATGGATTATAGTAATAGATTCTTGTAGCTGCCTATATGAGGGACCTACTGAATATCAAAGAATGAAGATTTTAGAAACTTATATTTTTTGCTAAAAGATGATTTTCAGACTAAGGAGTTTTTAAATAGAGCTTCTGAGCTGGGCACTAGTGGTTCACACCTGTGATCATAGCTGCTCAGGAAGCTGACACCCAAGGGTCACAATTCAAAGCTGACCAAAGCAGGAAAGTGCAAAAGACCCTTACCTCTACAGTAACCTGAGAAAGGCCAGGCTGGAGGTTTGACTCCAGTAGTAGAGTGCCAGCTGAGCAAGCAAAACTAAGGCCCTTTGTTTAAAGCCCACTATCCACAAAAAATATGTAATAATAACAATAATAATACAATAGAACAGTTTATAAATTCTATCTTTAAGTTTTTTAGTACTTGTTTAAGAACATTTGCTATTACGTTTCAGAAACAAGAAAGGTAAGTGCTTAGCATTTAAGACCTACCCACTTACCACCCATCACAAGTATCTTGCTGGTTTTAGTTTATTGTATACCCCTCCAAGGTTTCCTTGGTTTTTATGCAGTAAATAGCATATCATAAGTACTACTTCCCTTTACCTTTTCATTAAGTACATACGTTGGTCATTTTTTTCGCATTAGTGATCACAAAGCAACATTTTTTACAGCTGTGTATTTTATTATATAAATGAAAATGTTACTAGGACATGTTTTATTTGCGTTTTTATTCTTTCAGTGAGATTATCCTGTTTTAGGGCTATGTGTTTTTAACGTGTGCCATCTGTGTTTTGCTATTGTCTCATTAATTGTTGTTAGTAAATAGAGCATATTTTTTTAAGAGTTCTTGAGTGGCAAATACTCTTAATTTTGTCATTTTTCTTTTGCTTTATTTTTTTTCTTCCAATTTTCTTCCTTAGTTTTATGTAATAAACTTGTCAGTCATTTTTATCTTTTGAATAGTTTTAAGAGTCTCCTCAGGTATTAAAGGAATTGTTTTCTCGTGTTTTTACATTAAATTTGGGGCATATCATTTTGATATTTAAAACTCATCCATTTGGAATATTTTCCCAGGTGATTTTTTTTTTTCCCACAAGACACATTGAATGATCTTAAACTTTTTCTCAGTTTATTAAGGCACCATTTTTATTTGCTGCATTTATTGTGTTTCTTATTTGTTTTTGTTGGTGGGTTTTTTGTTGTTACTTGTTTTTTGCCAGTCCTGGGGCTTGAACTTGGGGCCTAAGGGCTATCCCTGTGCTCCATTTGCTCAAGGCTAGCACTCCACCATTGAGCCACAGTGCCACTTCCAACTTTTCTATGATTAATTGGAGATAAGAGTTTTATAGACTTCTCTGCCCAGGCTAGCTTCAAACTGAGATCCTCAGATCTCAGCTAGGTCCTGAGCAGCTAGGATTACAGGCACAAACCACAGGCATCCAGCTGTATTTTTGAATTCTCTATTCCTTTTATCTATTTAAGAGTTAGTATCATAACTATATTAGTTATGTATAAGTAGAATCAGCTTATTATTTGGGCTTTAATTTTAATAAGTACTACTTTAACTTAAATATGTAGTAAATACTGCTCTTTTCATTTTAATTTTTAGTAAGTAGTACTTCTCTTTTAAATTTAATTTGTAGTAGCTACTACTTCCCTTTTTTTCTCTTGAGGTTTCTTGCCTATTTTAAGTCCTAAAACTCATACTGGAAAATATCCTCATCATAACATTCCATACCTTTCAAAATATCAACACTAAAATCTTTTAATTTTGTAAATTAGAATAGCTTTATGGCAGTAACTCTTTAAATTTAATTACCTTTGTATCTCTGTATAATGATTTTATTTTTTTTTCTAGTGATATCACCATTTTCTTTTAGTATTGGTGATACAACACAACTGGAACCATATTTACATGGAGGTATAGCTGTACAAGTTAAGACTCCCAAAACATTTTGCTTTGTAAGTACTGCTTAAGAAATATTTAGTGGTTATATAACTATAATCTCTTATATACCTTTGTAATAAACAAAAAATTAAAAAGAAAAAAAATTTAGTGGGAAAATAACCTAATGAAAAAGGATTCAACAATTTATATAAAGGCTAAACAGCTTTTGTTCTTTTAAATTTATACACACTACTAGGAAAATGGAATTAAATAAACTGATTCTTAGGAAAATACAATTTATAGGTAGGAGGAAGATAGCTCATTGGCTGTTGCTTGCCTCCCTGTATGTAAAAGCCCTTCTTTTTCAATCCCCACTACTATGAAACAGAACGCAGAATATCACATGCATATAATTGAGATTTGGGTATATTTCAAAAGGAATATAACTTCCCAAATTTTGTCATACTTACTATTTACTTCCTAAAATAAGAAATATATTTTCAAAAGATTTATCAAGGTTTATCTTGCTTATTTAATTGTTTTAAGCCTCAGGGATATTTTCTTCATGTATTTTAGTTAATCTGGATTTTGGATTTTAAATTTCAGAAGCCTATGTGTTTAAAATGTAAAATAATTTCACATAAACTCCTCCTGCAAGGGGAGAAAAGGTTGCTGAATAGAGAGTAGAGACTACTTGTGTCCTGGGACTAAGGAACTCTTAGGCCACTTCTCAGTGTAACCTATATAACAGGTTTTTGGTTCAGAGTTGTTGTTAGAGGTTTATTTTTCCTCCAGAGTGGTTGGGACTGTTACCCTTTCCAAACCAATAGAATAGCATATCAGATCTGTTCTTGTATCCTTTCTCTTGCTTGCCCTGTTCCCAGTTTTTACTTAGATTGTTTATTCTCCTAGTATTTCAGATTGAGTATGTATTTTTCAGGTTTTTCTTGGTTTTGCCTTTGTGTTCTTTTGTGTACACACTCACAGAAGATTTTAACAATGAATATCTGTTCAAGGTTTACTTGATCCTAGAAATAAATGAAGTATAAACTTGTTTTCACATGTTCTTATCAAAACTAATTGAGTATGTAGAACAGTTGTTTTTTAGTGATACATTATATCACTGAAACAAAATTCAATTCAAACAAGTTAAGACCAGCCTTGTTTATTTTAAACATTTGTGAAACATCACACAAAACAGCATATTTGTCAAGTAATCATTAGTTGCAAAGTAATAATTTTTTTCCTATTAGGAACGATTGGAGAGACAGATAAAACATCCCAACTGTCTTATTGCGGATTTTAGCAAGCCTGAGGTAAATAATTTTACAGATTTGAAAAAGGCAGCAGAATGGGGTGGGAGTTGGAGATTTATGGATTAAAATGAAGTTAACACACACACACATACACCTGTTGCAGTTAGGTGTTCTTTTTTTTGGGGGGGGGGGGGGGGTTTCCTGGTCGTGGGGCCTGAACTCTGGGCCTGGGCACTGTCCCTCAGCTCTTCAGCTTATTAGCGCTCTACCACTTGAGCCACAGCGCCACTTCCGGCTTTTTTCTTTTTGCTTATGAGGTGCTGAGGAATAAAGTTGTATTCATCTACCTAAAATTGAGGGATTAAAAACAAGAATTTGTGTCTTGAAAAAGAATGTTAACCCTAGCCTGGTGCCAGGGACTCATACCTGTAATCCTAGCTGCCTCAGGAGGAGGTTTGCAGTTCAGAGCAGCCCACGCAGCAGAAAGGCAAATGAGACCCTTGTCTCCAATTAGCCACCAAAAAGCCAGAAGTAGACCTATGATGAAGTAGTAGAGTGTGAGCCTTGAGAAAAAATGCTCAGGGGATAGTGCCCAGAACGCTAAACACCTACTGGAAAAAAAATGTTAAAACTATTTTATAATGACTTGCTAAGTTTCTTAATTAAAGAATATTTTAAGCAGGAAGCCTGTTGCTTACAGCTGTAATCCTAGCTACTCAGGAAGCTGAGATCTTAGGATCATAGTTCAGAGCCATTCCAGGCTGGAAAGTTCGTGAGACTCCTATCTCCAATTAAGCACTAAAAAAACCAGAAGTGGCACTGTGGCTCAAGTGGTAGACCACTAGCCTTGAGCTGAAGAGCTCAGGGACAGCACCCAGGTCCAGAGTTCAAGACCCACAACCGACCCCCCCAAAAAAAAAATCAAGAACACTGGTTTACTAAAAGTTTTTCTTAAGGGAAGTTTTTACTTATAGATATTACAAAAGGAAACAAATATACTGTATTGTGTATTTTTAACTATATATATATATACTATATTGTGTATCATTTTTAACAGTATGAAAAGAAAGAAATGCAGTCTCATTAAAAAGAATAATCACATGTAAACATTGTGTGACTATTGTTTAATTGATACTGCTCTTCATTTCATATGAATAACCTAGTAGACCCTAGTGGTACCACTTAAAGAGTTGGGACTTTGGAATAGCTCTTAAAAATACATGCATAGCCAGGCACTGGAGGCTTACGCCTGTAATCCTAGCTACTCAGGAGGCTGAGATCTGAGGATCGCGGTTCAAAGCCAGCCTGGGCAGGAAAGTCCGTGAAACTCTTTATCTCCAATAAACCACCAGAATACCAGAAGTTGCGCTGTAGCTTAAGTGGTAGAGCACTAACCTTGAGCTGAAGAGCTGAGGGACAGCACTCAGGCCCAGAGTTCAAGGCCCACGACCAACAGAAAAAAAAAAAAATTACATGCATAACTTTGAAGTAAAGTGATATTTAGTGATAACCATATTGCACTCACTTGTTTATTGTCAGTGTTTATAGATAGTGTTAATAGTGTTAATAGATAGATAATGTTTGAAAAAATCATTTAGTACAAAGCCTGTCATACAACATTAAGCACTCAATAAATACTGGCAAATCCTTAATGTTCTTAAACAGGCATCCTTGCAGATTCACACTGCTATGCTTGCTTTGGACCAGTTTCAGGAGAACTACAATCGCAAGCCAAGTATTGGGTAATGCTTTTTGTTTCAAAATAACTCTTTTCCTTTTCATTAAAAATGTGCAGAAATTACAGATTTAAAATTGGGGAAATAAACTTTCAACACTTACAATTGCATTACCAGCAAATATGCAGAATCATAAACTTTCATTGAGACTTTCTAGTTTTTGTAGTTTTTTTATTTATTTTGATTTATAGTTTTGGGGAAAGAGAAGAGGTAAGTTTATAATAATGAAATCATAGTAAATGGGAATTTTCTTATTTTGAACCCCTTAAAAGCTACAGCTCCGTTAAAAAAAAAAAAACCTGGGAATTACTAGAATATTTGTAATTTTTTTCTTTCCTGTCAAATACTATTATATAATGGTTCTTGCCTTGTGTATTTAAAACTAAATTTTACTTATATACTGTCCTTTGGTATAAGATTATACTTTTGAAGTAATGTATTTATATAACAGTTAACCTTTAAGTCAATGAAAGAAGCACTTGGTGCTATCCGTTGGCAAAATTGTGTAATCTTTTATATATATCTTACATTTTAGTTTTTATTGTGACATTGTTTGTGACACAAATGTATTTGAGGTGGTTTCCTTTGAATTGTAGATGTCAGCAAGATTCCGAAGAACTGTTAAAACTAGCAACATCTATAAGTGAAACCCTGGATGAGAAGGTAAATACTCAGTTGTAGTTGTATTAAGTATTGATTTGTAAAAGAAATATTCTATTTCCTATCCTTTAAATCCTATCTTTGCCACAGTTGACTCTGTAAAGCTAAGTCTTTTCACTTTGTTATGCTGTAGTTTATCTACAAAATGGAATAAGCCTATTGTAAACATTAAAGGATTTGGCTTTGTACGTACAATACTTTATAAGATAGGTAATAGTTACTATTTGCCACTACTACTATTAGTATTGTTTTCTTTATTCTCGTATTACTTACTTGATTTTTTTTCTTAGTTTTATTTGAAAATGTTAAAATCAGAGGGGTGACAATTATATAAATCAGATAAAAAGAGTATATTTCCTTTTGGATAATGTCGCTCCTTTCCTTACTCTTTCCTAATTTTTCCCTCTCATCCCACCCACAGTTTGTATATTCATTTTCAACATAGTGTCCGGTGAATACCATTGCTGCATTTTTTACCCATTGTCCTTCCATTTCTGTGCCTCCTTTACACTTCCAAAGACATATGGACAAACAAGACAAAAATTTTTTGGTCTTATTTGATTTACTTGATTTTTTTGTTGTGATTTATTTAGTTGTGGGGTTGTTTTTTTAGTTATATTAAAAGTTATGAAACATATTTCACCAAGTCTAGAGATATACAAATATGCATACAATAATTGGATTCAGTTGTCTAGGTCAGAATTGATGAGGCTTGATCCAGAACAGCCCTACAAAGTATAATAAATCTCTGAGTACCATGTACAAAATAAAGGAAAATGAAGTATCATTTACTTGATTTTTAAATATCATATTTTTGTACATGTCACCTAAAAAATATTTCCTACATTTTACAATGCCAATATTAGGTAAGATTCATATTTGCAGCTGTCATCATATATTATTGATTATCTTTATATACTTAATGTTAATTTTGTATATGTGTGTTTTATAGGCTACATGTTTTACAAATCTTCTCTTAAATTTATCTTACCATTTTCCTGTGGTTTGTGCCCATTTTGTCTTAAAATTTTTTTTTATTTATTTTGAATCCTAGGGCTTTGTGCATGTTAAGTGAACACCCACCAATGAGCTATATCACTAGCCCCTAATGTGTTTTTATTTTTTACCCAAGGCCACAAAGCTTTTCTCATATTGTTTTTTAGAAATGTTATGATTTCGTAGTTTTTGTAAGTACATTTTTATATGTAGATGAGAGCCTTGACTTATGCAATGTATAGATTAAATGTAAACTGCTCTGTTTCCTTTGTTGCTTTTATGTGTGCTGGTACTGGAACATGAACTCAGAGCTGGACACTGCCCTTTAGACACTGCTTAGCCTTGCACTGTACCACTTGAGCCACATCTCCACTTCTGGCATTTTGGTGCTTAATCGAAGATAAGACAGACTTTTCTTGCTTGGGCAGGCTTCAAAACTCAATCCTCACATCTTAGCCTCCAGAGGGTAGCTAGGATTACAACCTTAAGCCACCAGTTCTCAGCTCTTGTATTTATATATGCAAATAAAGTACTTAAACCGTTGACCATATTCCTCTTTATTCACACTCTGAGATCCTCCCTTGTCCTCCCCAACAGAGTCTGTTTTATTTTCCTGTATTGTGTGTGTGTGTGTGTGTGTGTGTGTGTGTGTGTGTGTGTGTGTGTGTGTGTGTGTGTGTTAATGGTATTTACATTCATTTATTGAGGATCAACTACTTGATGTAGTTTTCATTAACATTTGTTTTAATCATTTTTGTTATTTGTAAATATGACTGACTGGCATCACAGCAATGCATTAACGAACACTATGAATCATAGATGTTTGCATTCTAAATGATATCCTAGGCTACAGTGTATACTCAAAGCAAAAATTGGGCAGGCAATGATAAAGGGAATTGTTCTTTAAGCTAATAAGGGAATGTCTTTTTACAATGCGATTGAGAAGTTTTTAGGACTATTTAATATTTATCTAATGGGAAAATCAGTGTTTAAAATGAGTAGTAAATCTGTTAAAATTATTATCTCCTATGGTTTATGTTTCAGACGGAAGTAAATGCTAACATTGTGCATTGGCTCTCTTGGACGGCTCAAGGATTTTTACCCCCACTTGCTGCAGCAGTAGGTGGTGTTACCAGCCAAGAAGTATTAAAATCTGTGACAGGAAAGTTTTCTCCTTTGTGCCAGTGGGTTAGTTCTCTATTTTACCATTTCTTTATATTTTTATATATCAAAAAATAAATATATTACATACTACAATATTCAACAGTATATGTAAAAGTCAATAGTAAAATGTTTGATTTGTGAACGAATGTAACAGGTACCTTAATTCTGTAATTGAAATTCCAAAATTTAATTCTGTATCTGAAACCAGCAATGTCATATGTTGGGAAATGACCCAAAGTTACCTTTTCAGGTTCATTTCCTCTATGTAGAGGTAATGCACAGCACATGAATTTTTGTTCCATTTAGTTATTTGTTCTCCATTACTGTTACCTTAGAATTCTTGAACTGGTACTGGTGCTAGGGTGTGAACTCGGGAACCTTTCTTCACTCTTGCTTGGCTTTTTTGCTCCAGGCTGGCAGTATACCTCTTGAGCCACACCTCTACTTCCAATGTAGAACCTTTTAATATGAATCTTTAATCTCCTACTTGGGGATGGAGTTCTAAAGGTAGAAAATATGAATTGTACAGTTTTGAAAAAAGTACAGGATCAAAACATCACAAAGTGGGGGGGGGGAACCCTTCAT
Organism: Dipodomys spectabilis; assembly: GCF_019054845.1. Taxonomy (NCBI): domain Eukaryota; kingdom Metazoa; phylum Chordata; class Mammalia; order Rodentia; family Heteromyidae; genus Dipodomys; species Dipodomys spectabilis. The sequence continues at coordinate 24,311,207 of NW_024870720.1, read as the reverse complement.
TTCTGTTACCAGAATGTATCGAAGTGGGCATATTCTTCAGGCCTTTTCTGTTTTGAAACAGTTACTTTGAATGTAATATTCATCATTTTTATAATATCCAAGTACCTACATGATGCTACTTGGTTGAATTACTTATTTTTAAATGGAGAATAAAAGTTGTCAGGTTAATTACAACAGTTATCATAGATCAGTAGGAATATAAATTGTGTGTTATAAATTTACCACCATTGTCAACTTCCAATTTAACCATGCAAGTTACTTAAATTAAAATGAGAATAAAGGGTTCTTTATTTTTTTCATTGAATAAATAATTGTCATGTTTTAAAGAACTTTGAATTTAAGAATGTTGAAATTATGGGTTCCTATAGCGTATGTAGTTACTAATTATATATACTATATCCAAGAACATACTAAGTAGTTTCTACTGAAAAACTAACTTGACTATTATATATAGGTGAAGTTGAATGGGTCTTCAAAATTTTGATGTAGTTTTGAAAATTATATTTGGAACTTCCTGTTTAAGGTTAGGAAATACCTTCCTTATGATGAGTAACATACACGTTAACAGTTCATTCAAGTTTTATTATTGTTTTAGTGAAAGAATATTCAAAAATATATTTTATTTTACCTTATACAAACTTGATATTACTTTTACTGAGTAACAATAGAAATTTTTTATAGTGGCTTAAATTTTATATATAGTAAACTGTGTTTTTAATCTTCTTTTAAGTTATATCTTGAAGCAGCAGATATTGTTGCATCCCTAGGCAAACCTGATCGTGAAGAATTTCTCCCACGGTAATACTGAAATATTGCTCTTTTTATCACTTTATAAGGTTTATAAGGGACAGATATTAAAATTTTTTGTCTAAACATTTTAGTTTTCCTTTTTCCCTATTTTGTAGTTGTTATCTCCTTACAGGTTGCATGTTATAATAATGTTTACTACTTTATAATACTGAATATAAAGTTTTAAATCATATGTCTTAAAAATGGTTAGTATTCAAAATGTCATAATGATAGTACATGAAGAAAAGTGCTATCTGAGATCTTTATATTGCTCATTCTTGCTTTTTTGAGCAATAAATCTCTTCAAATCAGATAAAAATGCATAGATTTCATTCTTCCTAAACACAGATAACCCAGATTTCTGGGTTAATTAATTTTAGTGAATTAATAAATTTTATTGAATTAAAGCCTATCCCGCTAAGAGCTTTCTAAAAGTCACTATCTTAGAAAACAATTTTTTTCTAGATAGATTAGTCTCTTAGCTGAAGTTTTACTTTCTGAGATTTCATTTACTTACAAAAATGGAAAATTTCAGAAATACAGAATTTATAAATTTTAAGTTACCTGAAATTCTGAATAGCTTCATGAAATTTCACACTGTCTTTCCTGGGACATGAATCCCTTGACTATTGTATGTATGCTTTTTACATCTTAATCACTTATAGACCCTGCCTCTTATCATATCAAATATCACAATTGCTTCTGTTCAAGTATCTCATGTTTAATAATAATACACAAATAATAATGATTTTGACCATTCTGATATTCCAAAAAGAAGAAAGTCAAGTTCTATCTTTAAATGAAAGGTTACAGTTTCCAACCTAAGGAAAGGAAACATACTAAGATTATGGTAAGAACAAATCAAGCTGGGCACCCATCTGTAGTCCCAGCTTGGTGGAAGTCTGAAGTAGGAAGATTTCTTTAACTCAGAAGTTCAAGAGCATCCCAAAAAAACACAGAAGGATTTTAAAAATAGAGCTAAAATTAATAAAAGGAAAAAACCCTGAATATTTGGTTTATGAAATGAGGAAGAAGTAAAAAGAAATTCATGGTAGTTTTTCTGTTGCACCTCAAAACCTGCAAGAGTTAAAGCCACAGTGTCCAATAAGTACTTAGTTAAGATGAACTGGCATTAAAATTTTATGTGTATGTATGTTGAGGATAAAATTTTTAGTTTACATCAGAATTAAGATCACCTGAGGTTTCAGATATCTACAAGGGATCTTGACCATGTTCCCTGTGGGTAAATGGGGCCTACTGTAAACTTAAGTCATCATCATTTGTCATTGTAACATCATACATCAAATGGAAAAAGGGAAAAGTAATTTCTTGAGAGCCTTATTTTTCTCTCAATTGAGGGAATAAAGTATATTTACATTACAGTAATGAAACTGATGTTAATTTTGCCTTACTGTTTTTCTGGTACATGTTTTCTCCAGAGGAGATAGGTATGATGCCTTGCGAGCCTGCATTGGAGATACTTTGTGTCAGAAACTACAAAAATTGAATATCTTTTTAGTAAGTGTGACTACTGATGGTAATGATTAGTGCATTCAAACTGCTGCTGTGAAATATTATGCTAATTACTAAAGTAAATAAACCATTTAGCCTGCAAAACTGAGAATGTTTGCTATCTGTTCCTTCACATAAGAAACTGGCCAACTCATGGTCTAAAGAATTTATACCAGGAACCAGTGGCTCATGCCTCTAATCTCATGCCTATAAACTCAGGATGCTGAGATAAGAGGATTGTGGTTCAAAGCCAGCCCAAGCAGAAAGTCCATGAAACTTATCTCCATTTAGTAACCAAAAAGCCAGAAGTGGAGCTGTGGCTTAAGTGGTAAAGTGCTGTCCTTGAGCAAAAAAGCTTAGGAAACACACCCAGGTCCTGATTCTAGCCCAGGACCAACCAAGCACCAAAAAGAAAAAAAAGAATACATTTTAAGTTAGAGTATGAGTATAAATGTTTGAACATTAAATGAGTTTCTAGAAGGATATTTTCCTCTATAGATAAAGAAACACAGATATAGTCTGTCCTAATATGTTAGAACATGGCTGGAAAACTTTCTTTTAGTATTGTTGTTGTTAATTAATAGCCATGAAACTATAGCTGGTGTTTACTAGCAATTTTTTTATATAATGTTTTGAAGGTCAGAAGTTATTGCTGAACTTCTACATCCATATTGAATCTACTCTTACCAACTTTTGATTGTTTTTATTCCAAACAGGAATTGTCTTAAGATAGTTCTGTATATTAGAAATGTGTAAAATTACTCGTTTTATTTCTATTTTATATATTTATTTAGTGTCAGTCCTATAGCTTGAACTCAGGAACTAGACTCTGTTCCTGAGCTTCTTTTGCTCCAAGATAGCACTCTGTCACTTACTTGACCCACAGTTCAACTTCTGACTTTTCTGGTGGTTAATTGGAGATAAGAGTCTTCACAGGGGTGCTGGGAATGTGGCTCAGTGTTAGAGTGCTTCCCTTGCATGCATGAGGCCTGGGTTTGATTCCTCAGCACCACTTAAGCAGAAAAGCCTGGAAGTGGCCACTGTGGCTCAATTTGTAGAGTGCTAGCCTTGAGCTGAAGCATTGAGGGACAGCACCCAGGCCCAGAATTCAGGCCGCACAACCAGCCCCCCCCTCCCCCCCCCCAAAAAAAAAAAGAAATTAAAAAAATAAAAGTCTCACGGGCTTTCCTGCCTGGGTTAGCTTCAACAACAATCCTCATGTCTCAGACTCCTGACTAGCTACGATTACAAGCATGGACCACTGCTTTATTTTTATCTTTCATAAAAGATTAGCTCACTGTGTGACTTTTGTTTCAAATCTTTAAATATCATCTATTTATAGGAATTAGAAATATTATAGTTTTCTTTACTTGTGTAGTTTCTTTAGTTAGAGACATGTATAAGAGTAAACTTTTAAAATATGTACTTGTTTTGTAACTTAACATTTGGAGAAAGTTAGAATGAAATTGTTCTCTTTAAAGTATGCATTCTAGTTTTATGAAATCTCATATTTAAATCAATCATTTTCTCCCCTCTAGGTAGGATGTGGAGCCATCGGCTGTGAAATGTTAAAAAATTTTGCTTTACTTGGTGTTGGTACCAGCAAAGAAAAAGGAATGGTAAGACAGAAATTTTGGAGAGCTATATATATTCCTGTTGTTGGCCCTTTTTAAATTGTATTTGGATATAGAGCATTAGGACTGAAAGTATGGTGCTAAGAGTTATAAATTTATTCTTTGATAGACAAAGATTCCATTGCTCCTTGATCTTAGTTTGTCTCAGTGTGTTGCTGGGCTCTTTAGCTGAGGATCTGGCTGGTGGCAGACACTTGCCCCACAGAATGAAGCAAGATTTTTGACTGCACCCTGAAAGAATAGAGACATCTTACAGGAAGAAGCCAAATAAAGTTTTCCCAGTGAGTACTCAAAAAAGTATTTCCAGAGAATTAGTGCTCACCTTTTCTATCTTTTTGCTTCAGGCACAAAATGCTTGACAGTTCTCTCTTAGTATTAGTTCTGCCTACTGCACTAAGGAGACAGCTAAATGTTGGAATTTTACAATCGAGTAAGAGGAATAATGTATGACCAAACCTGACATTAAAATGTTCCATAATTGGGACTAAAAGACTTCAGTTGCAACTTTGCTATTCTGGGCCATTTGTGTCTGAATTTTAGTTTCCGCAGTTTGTCTTACCAGTAAATTTAGATTCTCTGTTGGTAATGTGCTGATTTTTCTCTAGTGTTAAGAGACTTAACAGGGTTTGTTGGGATTTATAAAAAGTTAAAAAGCCCTGATATCTAACTTGTTAGTACCTTAAGGAAAACTAACTCAATGAGTGAAAAGTTTATCAGAGTACACTGTGTCATTTCCTTGTATTTTTGTTAGTCTTTTGTTTATGATTGAATAAATGAAAGATAAAATTCTGACAGCCAAAGCATCAGTCTTAGTAGCTGTTTGCACTTGGCTTAGCTTCGGCCATTAAGATAAACCTTCCAAAATTCTATGACAGCAGTGGGCAAACCTTTGCTCCTGGAATTCCAGCTCATCTTACGTGAGCCAACTTTTTTTTTTACAAACCTCTTTTAAAACAGTCTGTGTATTTCATATGTGTGTATAGGTATGTGTTAGCATCTTTTTTTTTTGTCGGTTGTGGGGCTTGAACTCTGGGCTGGGGTGCTATCCCTGTGCTCCTCAGCTCAAGGTAAGTGCTCTTCTGCTTGAGCCACAGCACCACTTCTGGTTTTCTAGTGCTTTATTGGAGATAAGAGCCTCACGGACTTTCTTGTCTGGGATAGCTTTGAACTGTGATCCTCAGATCTCAGCCTCCTGAATAGCTAGGATTACAGGTGTGAGACACTAGTGCCCAGCTTGTGTTAGCATCTTTAGGATGATTTTCAACCTGCTTTTATAAAGTTCATGTGATAAAAATAATTTTCACATAGTGAAGACTAAAGTAAAAAGATTATTTTTGAATGAAGTTGTCTAAAGCTTCATGAATATATGTGAACAAATGATATTAATCTGTTTTATTCTATTGTAGTTATAATTCAGGTTCAATTTCCATAAGTTATATTTGGGTAAATAGAAGTCTGTAGACCTTCTTGAAAGGGTTAACTTACACATACTTCAGGCTTGCAGACCAGATAGATACCTGTCACAACTGTTCAGCTCTACCATTCACGCATGAAAACAGACATACACAATATACAATTACCCTGTAGGAGCACCTTGACTTACATACCCTGCCTTAGCCAGATTTTATTTCAAATTGCTAACCATTTTCTAATTTTGACTTTCTATGACCTGAACAGTAACTTAAACTATTCTGTGGTGATTGTTTTAGTCATACTGAGAAACACAAAATAAATTACCTGTTGTTTTCCTCTTGGCATTAGGTTACAATTACAGATCCTGACTTGATAGAAAAATCCAACTTAAATAGACAATTCCTATTTCGTCCTCATCACATACAGGTATGTGGCTACTTTTTAAATATTTAAAATTACCTGTTACATTATACAAAATAGTTTTCTTTTTATAAATGGAAAGTAAGGATTGAATAAGTATATGTTCTTTATTACAAGCTCTTCAATTATTAAATAATTGGAAAGCCAAAAGGGAAAAGTTTAAAAATTGTTTTATCGTTAATTTTACATTAATATTTGAAACAAACAGTATTTGTTATTTTTGATCATCAAAGTATATCTCAATACTTGATTTCCATAAGTAAATATACTGAAACGATTTCTGATACTCATATTACAAATTTGGAACTATACTTTTGGTGTCCTTGTTACAAAAACTGTCAAGTTTAACAATTCAAACCTTTTTGTATATTTAATCTACTTTAACTTTTCAACATAGTTTTATTAAAAAGTAATAACTTGTTTTCAGATATTTCAGGAGAGAGAAGCAATTTCAGTCAAGCATTCAATATTAGAAATTTTTCCTTTTATTGTTTAGTAACTCATTGGTAGTAAACTAAGTTAAATGAAGTTTAAGAATGTCACATCACATAAAGTAACTAAAGCAGTGAGTATAGCTAATGTAATTGTCTAACTTATCCAAATATTAGGAGCAGAGTACCAAGGTCTCTTCAAAACTCAAATGTATCACAGTATTCATTAGCTTAGATTTTTATCTATAAAACAATCAAAAAGACCTACTTATTATTTTACTGAGATGCAATAAAGGTTTCTGCACTATTAATACTAGAAGTGAAATATGTCAGCTTAACAGTGTGAGAAGAGACAGAAATACTATTAAAATTAGTTATATGAATTCAGAGTGGTCAAGAGAAATTTAGCGTCAGTAGCAGTACTCAAAAATGAACTTTGATAATACTTGAAATGACTCCAAAGGTTTGATGATTATACAACCTTTAGAAAAAAGAACGAACTATGTTTCTATAGGTATTCTTTCTTACAAAACTGAAGTAGAAGAACAATTTCTGAAGATATTGTAAGAATTCTGGGGCTGGGAAGGTGGCTCAGTGGGGGCTGGGAAAGTGGCTCAGTGGTAGAGCACTTGCCTTGCATGCATGAGGCCCTGGGTTCAATTCCTCAGCACCACATAAGCAGGGAAAAAAAAGCCGGAAGTGGCTCTATGGCTCAAGTGGTAGAGCGCTAGCCTTGAGCTGAAGAGCTGAGGGACAGCGCCCAGGCCCAGAGTTCAGGCCCCATGACCAGACCCCCACCCCTCCCCCCCCCCCCCCCAAAAAAAAAGAATTCTGAAGCACTAAGCTATGAAATAGATTGTTTTTATGTTTTTATTTTTATTCATAATAGATAAATAATTTGGACTTATGTTCATTATTAGATACAGCTACAGTAATCAGATCCAGACTACAATGATTATGATTTCCACAAAAAAATAAAAATTAGCCTCATTTTTCTTTCACTCATGTTTATATATTCCAAATAATAAGGATGTGTGAGTTCAATCATATTTCATCTTTTTTTGTTTAACATTTTTTTCCTTCTGTTTGTATTTGTTATTTATTTAGAAACCTAAAAGCTATACTGCTGCTGATGCAACTATGAAAATAAATCCTCAATTAAAGATAGATGCACACCTGAACAAAGTATGTCCGGCCACTGAGATCATTTACAATGATGAGTTTTATACTAAACAAGATATAATTATTACAGCATTAGATAATGTGGAAGCCAGGAGATATGTAGACAGGTATGTTTTTGAAATTTAGGTTTATAAAGTATCTTTCACTTTTACTTTTTATTTTTCATGCCAACTAATTGAAATATTACCAAATTTTCTATGTTCCAGTGGTAGTACTCCTCAAACCCATAGATGATTTCAAAACATTAAAAAATTGTTATGAGCCTAAATGGTTTTCATTGTTTACCACTCTACCTTAAAATGTGCCCAATATTCCCTGGTTTCTCTATAGCCAGCTACATTTACCTTATTTGGGTTCTTAAAAGGCTTTCACATTTTACCTCAGGGACTCTCAAATACTCATCAGGAAGGGGTATTTCTTGTTTTCCAGAATTCCTGACTCCAGTCTACCTACCTGCTCTCAGTTTAGGTTTTTCACTTATTTAAGGCCTGCAAATTTTCTTTCAATAATTTTTCCTTAATAGCATTTATTTTTACTAACATGTATATTTATTTAATGTTTGTTTTCTCACTAAACCATTCATCAAAAATCATTTTTTCATCACTATCTTCAATGCCAAACATAGCACTTTATGTTCCATAAATATTTGTGAAAAATGGATGAATGAATGAATATAAATGTGTACATCTTACATAGTCTTTTTAACATCATTATATGACTTACTAATGCTAGGATGCTAGAAGTAATATATTAACAGGAAGTTTTACCAGTTGAGAAAAGATTCTAATCTTAAGTAGGATAGGAAAGAGGAAAAAAAAATACAAAATTTAGAGGAATTACAAAATTTAGGTAATGTCCATATTAAAGAATAAGGTTAATAGTGTGTGGGATGAAGATAATGTTGAGATATAATAAAAGAGTAGTGATTAGTCAGAAAATAACCAAAAATTAAATAGAAATTAGAAGAAAGGTTAACATGCTTAAAAATTAACCTAGAAATAAAAGTTTGGCCCAGGATTCAGTACTAGTAGTAAAAAGAAGAGATAAAAATGACTAAGTTGAGAAACAAAATTTGTGTGCATGGAAAATTTTATCGGGAAAGCGGAAATGTGTCATAGTTAATGCTTCTGTTACCTAAAAATAGTAATCAAGAGATTATCAATACATAAAATGGTAAGTAGAGAGTGGTGGTTATCCCTTTCTTACTTGATATGGCTCACTTCTGTGTTTTGTACCCATTATGTTTTCAAACAGCCGTTGTGTAGCAAATCTAAGGCCTCTCTTAGATTCTGGAACAATGGGAACCAAGGGACACACTGAAATTATTGTACCTCACTTGACTGAATCTTACAATAGTCATGTAAGTGGATCAGTATTTTGAAGGTACTCTCTATCTTCTTTATATTTCATCATTTTGTCTTTATTAGTGAGCCAACAAATTTGACTTAATTTTCTTAATCTTTGTTTTCTTAATTATGTCCATATATGTGTACATGTGCATTTTTTAGCAATATTAATGGCCTCATCCATCACTTGAACTATATCCCATTCCTCTGCTTTTGTTATTTTTCAAAAGGCTCTCACTTTTGCCTGGCCCAGCCTTGGACAACAGTCTTCCTATTTATACTTCCCACATAGCTAAGCTGAAATCTGTATACCACACCACCAAGCATTTTTATTGTTAGAGATCAGATCTCGTACACCTTTGCTTACTTTCTTCAAACCATGGTCTTCCTGATCTCTGCCTCCAGAGTAGCTAGAATTAATAAGCAAGAGCCAACACACACCATTATATATTTTTAAAATATAATTGAACATAATGTTTAGAAATCATAAAAATGTTATGTCCTAGTTTTTTTACTGTTTCTCAGTGCTTGATTAGCTTTGTAAAAAATCAGTGTTTAAGGTACCTATATTGAAACAAACCTTTAGATTGAGAATAAAACTATCAACAGACATAAAATTATATTTATCTGCTGATAATTTTGTTATGTTAAATATTAGTTGGAATGTAAAGAATAAAGAAGTCAGGTGTCATCAATGTTCAGTGCTTATTTTTCTTAGGAATTCCCATCCCTAGCATGCATTGTCACAAGTACCTGTGAAACTTGTACAAACTCTAGTGGATTTCCAAAAATCTCACTAGACAATCAGATTCTTTATAGGTAGAACCAAGTTGTTTATGTGTATGTATTTTACATAAGCTGATATGAATAAGCTTTTAAAATTCCATAAGTGATATTAAGATACTGTCTTAAGTTAAAACCACTGGTCTAAGTTGTAGCTTTTAAAATTTATAAAGTCAACTCAAGTAAAATAATTGAAAGCATCAATATCTTTTTATTTGATACATATGTTTTATTAGGTCAATTTTTATAAAGTCATTTGTTTCTCAGGTTTACTTATGAAGTAAGTTTGTATGTGTCACGACAATACAAAATGGCAAGTTCTTAAGGCGATTACTTGGATGGGGGGGAATCACGATGGTACATTTTACTTGAAGATTTTCAAAGTAATGAATGTTTTAAAAAATCCAAAATTTCTCGTTCTCTCATCTACTACATCATTGCTAAGATCTTTCCTGTTATTTTACTTAAACCAAAAATTAATGTGTTGTATGCCACATGACTTCACAGATAAAAAATGATGTTTTTGTATTTGTAATTATTTTGCAATCTTGTTAATAGGTGTCAAAAGAATTAACTTTGAGAGTATATAAAAATAGATATTTTTAAATCTTATTTTTATAAAACTCAAATTAATTAAAACTTTGACATTGCTTTTATTAAATGCCTGAAATCGTATCTTATTATAGCGAGATCCCCCTGAAGAGGAAATACCATTTTGTACTCTAAAATCCTTTCCAGCTGCTATTGAACATACTATTCAGTGGGCAAGAGATAAGGTAAAAATTCTTCTCAAGAAATTTGTTTTCTTTCATTAGAAAGGAGAGCTTGTTTTCTAACTTTTAAATACTTTCATCTGTAACTTTTTTTCTTTTCTTCCTTTTAGTTTGAAAGTTCCTTTTCCCATAAGCCTTCCTTGTTTAACAAATTTTGGCAAACCTATCAATCTGCAGAAGAAGTCTTGAAGGTAAAAATAAATGTATATTAATACAGATGTTACAGTTTATATCAGTATAATTGAACATAATCAGTATAATTGAACATATTTTCAAGTTGGTGCTAGTTGATATAAATTCAAATGAAAATGTCATTAGTAGACATAATGAGGGAAACTTCAGAGATATTTTCTTGTATTCTTATTCCTCTACTATTAAAAAGGCTAACTTTTTAGCAATGAGTGTTACCTGTAGAACTCCATATATTAAATTAAGTACATATGTGGTCCTAATAACTTAAGGGAAAAACATGAGGATAACAACTGGGCACCAGTGACTCTAGGCTATAATTGTAGCTACCTAGTACCCTGAGATATGAGGATCACAATTCAGAGCTAACCCAGACAGAAAAGCCCAAGAGTATCTTCAGTTAATCTGCAAAAAATGCCAGACTGGCTGTGTGGCTCAAATAGCTGAGCACCAGCCATGAATGAAAAGCCAAGAGCATGAGGAACCAAGTTCCTCCAGTACTGGGACAAAAGGAGAGAGAAGAGAAAGACTTTAAGTTTGAGCCAGGTGCCAGTGGCTCGACCTGTAATCCTACCTGAGATCTGAGGACCTCGGTTCAAAGCCAGAGACTCCTTTTTTTGGGGGGGTCCGGTCATGGGGCCTGAACTCTGGGCCTGGGTGCTGTCCCTCAGCTCTTCAGCTCAAGGCTAGCGCTCTACCACTTGAGCCACAGCACCACTTCCGGCTTTTTTTCTTTTTGCTTATGTGGTGCTGGGGACTCGAACCCAGGGCTTCATGCATGCAAGGCAAGCACTCTACCACTGAGCCACCTTCTCAGCCCCCAAAACCAGAGACTCTTATCTCCGATAAACCTCTCAGAAAACCAGAAGTGGAGCTGTGGCTCAAGTGGTAGAGGATTAACTTTGAGCTGACGAGCTGAGGGACAGCGTTCAGGCCCAGAGTTCAAGCCCCCTGACTGACCAAAAAAAAAAGTTTAAAAGAGGAAAAAAAATAATAAAAACATGAAACATAGATGCTGTCCTTTGGCTTTTGGATCGTGTGTGCAAAATTAGAAGTATTTTAATTTTTGTTTTGTTTTTCTTTCCTATTCTAGAAGATACAAAATGGGCAGAGTTTAGAAGGTTGTTTTCAGGTTATTAAGTTACTTAACAGAAGACCTAGAAATTGGTTCCAATGTGTGGAATTAGCAAGATTAAAGTTTGAAAAATATTTTAATCATAAGGTAAGTATGCATTATCAGTCATTAAGAAAATATCTTACCCAGGGCCATTCCATTATTACTAACTTTCATTGATATGAGATGTTTACTCTTACTCAGTCAGTCTTTTGAGAAATAAGTAGTAACAAGTGAGAACAGGAAGAACATGCAACTAATTTCTATTTGAATGTTGTTTTAAATATTTAAACCATTTATTAGATTGCTAGTTTTATTATCTTTGATATGCAAAATTGGGATTTACATATCTTTTCTTACTATGGAATAAGGAGTATATATGTATCTTTTCTCACTTTGGAATAAGGAATGTATTCTGTCTTTAGTTTAAAGAGAGATCATTCTTTAGTGCTAAATTCAGGTGGTTCTACCTGTAATCCTAGCTACTCACGAGGCTGATGATCTGAGAATCACAGAAAAATCCATGAGTCTCTTATCTTCAATTAACAGCAGACATGCCAGAAATAGAGGTGTGGTTCAAGTAGTAGAACATCAGCCCTGAATGGAAAAAGCCAAGGGAGAGCAAGAAACCTTGAATTCAAGCCCCACTACCCCTGCTCTCCCTTCCCTTTCCTGTCTCCCCTCATTTATATTTGTCATTTTATAAACTTACTTCCTTATCCAAGGTTTCTACTATGATTGTCAGCATTTCAGAAACTTAAAGGAATTGTTTTTAGATCATTATATTCTGTAGAGCTTTTTGTTTTGTTTTTGTTTTTTTTGGGTCCGGTCGTGGGGCCTGAACTCTGGGCCTGGGCCACTGTCCCTCAGCTCTGCAGCATAAGGCTAGCGTTCTACCACTTGAGTCACAGCGCCACTTCCAGCTTTTTTCTTTTTTTGCTTATGTCGTGCTGAGGAATCGAACCCATGGCCTCAAGCATGCAAGGCAAGCGCTCTACCACTGAGCCACCTTCCCAGCCCTGTAGAGCTTTTTTTGTTTTGGGTTTTTTATGTTTGGTGATACTGGGAGTTGAATCCAGAGCCTCCTCACCTTTTGAGGAAGTGAGCTACATACTTGATAGACAGCATTCCAACATCTCTACACTTAAACAATACCTTCAAAACCATATTCTGGTTTTGAGGTGGTTTTCCCTAACTTTATCCCAGGTGGACTGAAACTCAAAATCTTGCTGCCTCTCCTTTCCCGAGTAACTGAAATTCCACGCATATAGCATCACACCTGATACTGTTTTCCAATTTTTTATCATTGAAAACTTTCAACTATAGAAATGTAGAAAAATAGTAAAGGAGTCCTGTATAATAAACATTAACCTAAACTTAATCATCATCAACTTACAGTTTTGCTTTATTTATGCCCAATTTTTACCCTTCCAAGATAATTTTAAAACAAATCTCAAAAATGTAATTTTAAAATACAAAATATTGTGTGTGTTTTTCATTGCTTCCTTATTTCCGGATTCTTTAAAAAGAGCTAAATGATCACATAAAAGGTACTATTTATATAAAAAAGATTGAAGCAAGAGAAGGCAAGGTAGAACAAGCCTGTAATCCCAGTACTTGTGGGGCTGAGGCAGAGACATTGAAAAAAAAAAAAAAATCTAGCCCAGCGCCAGTGGCTCACGCCTGTAATCCTAGCTACTCAGAAGGCTGAGATCTGAGGATCACGGTCAGAGCCAGCCCCAGCAGAAGAGTCTATGAGACTCTTATCTCCAATAAAACCACTACAGAAGTGGAAGTGGTGCTGTGGCTCAAGTGGTAGAGCATTCACCTTGAGCTGAAAAGCTGAGGAATAGTGCCCAAACCCAGAGTTCAAGCCCCATGACCGACCAAAAAAAAAAAAATCTGATAGTTCCTTTCTCAACACATAGTTGGGCACAATTGTGCATTCTTGTTATCCCAAGCTATGTGATAGAAGCAGAAATGGGGAGGATCAGAAAATTACGCAAAACTGTGTCTTCATCAAGGGAAGCTGAATATGGTAATATGCCCCAGTGATCCCAGCAAGGATGGCAAACCTGCAGTAGGTGGAATAAGGCTCAGGCACATAGCCCAGAAAGAAGTGAGACCCTACTCCAAAAGTAACTGGCTAAAAACGGGGCTGGGAAATACGGTTCAGGGGTATCATGCCATCCTAACAAGTACAAAGCCTTGAGTTCAAATCCTTGTATTGGAGTTTGAACTAAAATTAAGATTGGGAACATAGTTCAAGAGTAGAGTACTTCCTTATGTTTTGGTTAATAAAGGACATATATTAACACAGAAAGTTATAATTTTAATTAAAAATTTTTTCTCGGTTAATGTCAAATAGTTTACCTTTAACTCAATATTTTTCTTTAGGCACTTCAGCTTCTTCACTGTTTTCCTCTAGACACACGATTAAAAGATGGCAGTAAGTAGAACCAAGTGTTGAGAAAAAGAATGATGATATCACCTACTGATTACTGTTCATCATATAGTGAAAATAATATTTGTGTCTTTTTGATAGGTTTATTCTGGCAGTCACCAAAGAGGCCACCTTCTCCAATAAAATTTGATTTAAATGAACCTTTGTAAGTATGTATATCTATTTTAACTGTATATTTTTAATTGTACACTTCAGAATGATTGCATTTTTCTTAGTCAAAAACTAGAAGTGATTCTGGTCATCAAAGCTACCCACAGTCTTTTTCATACAAATGTGAATCCATTTATTTATATTATCTACTTTACAAATTTACCTCTTTGACTTTGTCCAAAAAAGTCACGTTACAATAAATGTTTATATATTTAGTAAAACTAAGAATCTTTAGTTATATGGAAGAAGCAATTAAGTTTTCAAAGGAGTTGGTTTCTGCATGAATTCTATGATACATTATATTAGATTTACACTTTTGTGTACTTATTTTAATTAGATAACTTGGGCTGCCTTTACTAATCTTTCTTGCCACTAATAACTCTTTAATTTTTTATGTGTGTGTTGCATGTTTAAGTCTGCAGAGACAGTATTGTGAAAAACATAACTTGGAGGGGGGTTATTTTTTTTTTTTAACCAACTGTTTTTTAAGTCACATTTGCTTTTAACCCCAATCTTAAACTTAGGCCCATTTTATCAAAGTCTGTGGATTTTTTTATTTGTAGCCTACATACATGTTGGTAGCTCATGCCTGTACTCCTAGCTACTCAGGAGGCTGAGATCTGAGCATCACAGTTCAAAGCCAGCCCAGGCAATAAACTCCATGAGACTCTTATCTCCAATAAACCACCAAAAAACCAGAAGTGATGCTGTGGCTCAAGTGGTTGAGTGCTTGCCCTGAGCTGAAGAGCTGAGGGATAGTGTCCAAGCCCCATGACCGACTGCCCCCCCCCCAAAAAAAAAAATGCTGTAATTTCAGTACATAGACAATTTTTAAAAAATCCTTCCTTGATTACTCTTTGTTTTTAAAATGAACTAATTTGCTTAACTTTAATTGGTCTATACTATTTCATACCTGGTCTGTTTTAGTTTCCTGTGAATTAAATTTTCTACCACTAATCTAGTTTTTCTTCTTATAGCATTCATTCCTGTCTTTAAAGTAGAAAGGGAAGGTGGCTCAATGGTAGAGTGTTTGCCTGGCATGCATGAGGCCCTGGGTTCAATTCCTCAGCACCACATACGCAGAAAATGCCAGAAGTGGGGCTGTGGCTCAAGTGGTAGAGTGCTACCCTTGAGCCAAAGAGCTGAGGGACAGCTCAGGCCCAGGCCCAGAGTTCAGACTCCACAACTGGCAAAAAAAATAAAGTAGTTGTGATGATTACCTGAATATTAGTAGTTTTGATAAGCATTTCATCTTTTTGTAGTTTTTTTGCAGTGTTTTGATCTATACTAGAATTGCATTGTTCACTTTCAAATATATAATCCAGTAATAAAACTTCTAATTCTATAATAAAAATGTTGTGATTTTTCTTATTTAGAACATTTTAAAAGTCATATTTTTAATGTGTCAGACATCTTGAAACTTTGAATTTAAAGTATTAATTTAAAGCTATGATTTCAAATTTTGCTTTATTTTTTAATTTCACAAGGCACCTCAGTTTCCTTCAGAATGCTGCAAAACTATATGCTACTATATACCGCATTGCTTTTGCAGAAAAGGTAATATATTCTCCACCCCTTACTAAGTGATGTGAAAACAGCTTGTAATTAGTTAATTGAGTCAAAGTTTGGTTTTACAAGAATGATTCATTTTGGTATAAACATAATATGTTGTTATATTTCCCAGTCTAACATAGCCAAAGCTAATATTTATTACAGTATTACTAAGAAGAAAGCTGAATTTTTCTTTCACTTAAGGAGTAATGAAACATGAGTATTTTTTAAAGTTTTTTAAAAATACTTACAACCTGTGCGTTTGCTTTTATTATCCTAGTTATTTTATGTAGTCAAATTGAGTTATTTTATAGTTGCGGGAAGATACTTCTTAAAGATATTTCCCAGTGGGGCCAGTGTTAGTGGGCTGTGTGATGACCCTGGAGCACGGAGAGCTGGACATGAGGGCTCATGGTTAAGTGGGTGCAGCATAGCTCAAGACCCAAGGAGGAGGGTCCAAAGGACAGGTGTGGCTCTGGCCTCCTTCCTGAGAGCCTTGGCAGGAACCAGTCCCTGAAGGCTGGACCTTCATAGTCGACAATTCCTCTGGAAGCCAGAAAACTTAATTCCTTTTGTTTTATTGACAGGAATGTCATCTTTGTCACCTATTCATTGGTTCATTATAGCGATATTAACTGTTTTAATTACTTGTTGCAATTTTAATGGGCAACATAGTCCATCTGCCAGTTTCTGCATTTGATCAAATGTTGGGATGCAGTAAACATGCATTGGTATAAAAAAAAGACAAAGATATTTACACTTCTTAAATTTATTTTGTACTGCTAACTTGTATACCATCCTTATTATCATACTTACTCTCTTAGATATCTTCACTGACTCACATATGAAAGGTTGAGTACAATGCGTAAGAGGCATATGTATGAACATTAGTTTTTTTTCACAAATGTATATCAACATTAAATATGCTTCCAGGAAGACTGAATAGAACTCTTGATCTTTCCACAGCCTCACAAGTGATGAAATTACTGGTGTGTTACAACCATACCTAGTTGTAGGTCCAATTATAGACTGTCTGGTCCTCCTGTTGATTAATACTTTTTGGAATTAATGCATATAAAATTCTTGAAGAAAGTCTAATAACACGTGGCATTTAGAATGGTTGCCGTGTTATGTAATGGGCTTAAAAGTCATATGTTAAGCAGTTTCTTAATAGCTTTAAACATCTAAATTCATCTTGAACTGTTTTTCTGCTTCTCAAGGAATGAATTTTCTTAGATTTTTTTAATTCATTGAATATTAAATTGTTTAAGGGATGTTGAAAAATTGAAAGTAGCTTTAAACATCTAAATTCATCTTGAACTGTTTTTCTGCTTCTCAAGGAATGAATTTTCTTAGATTTTTTTTAATTCATTGAATATTAAGTTGTTAAGGGATGTTGTAAAACTGAAAGTATGAAAGTGAACAAAAAAGACTTCCTTCAAAACTTGCAGAAATAACTTAAGATTTCAGGTTTGTAGACTAATCATTTATTACCCCTAATTCTTTTTATCTAGTAGTCTTGATGTGTGACCACTTCATAGAAATAAGAGTGAATGTCTCAAATAGTATAGTCTAAATACTTAAGTGATAAATTATTTATTTTGAATTGTAACTATTCTTTTATTAGTTATAGAATTTGGCGTTTGAAGAACATTGATCAAATTATTTTTTTTAACAAATAGGACTTGGCAGTAGATTCCCTCATGAATATTCTTTCACAAGTAAAGATTCAGGAATTCAAACCTTCCAACAAGGTAAGTTTATAAATCTATTCATTCAGCTAATAGTTAATTAAATTTCTGCTTGTGACAAATGCCATTCTAAACCTAGAGAACACAAGGAACAAAATTCTTGGTGTGTGGAGAGAACCCTTGAAGGCTTTTAGGGCTAAGCTTTTTCTAAAAGAGAATACACATGTATATGGAGGAGGGGAAGTTTAAGCTGAGATTTCAGAGCTAATTCAGTAATCCTAAATATTTTGTGTTATACTATGAGATAAGCTAGTAGAGGGTTTTAAGCAGAGGAGTAACATAATATGGCTTATATTTAAAAGGATAACTGGCTGTGGTTAAGAATGAGTGTATGAAACATAAAGAGAAAGCAGGAAATGCTATTAGGAGATTATTTCAAGAATACGGGTAATAGCTGGGCATTGTTGACTGAGGCATTATAATCATACCTCCTTGAGATCCGGGGGGTTGTAATCCAAGGCTAACACAAAAAGCTGAATGTTGTGGCAACTTCCATCATTCCAACTGCAAAATAGAAATCTGGTAGTCCAAACCAGCTCTGGCCAAAAGTGAGATTTGTATCTCAAAAATTAACTAGAGCAGGCAGAGCTAGAAAACCAATTGGATTCTCTGTATACTTTAATACGGTCTTGGAAGGACTTCTAAGGAACTGAAATCAGGAATGTGAGAGAAAAGATTACTGCTCTGGTTGAGATGGTAAGCAAGCTTACTAGCTTAGAATGAAAGATATAGGAAAATAAAAGAACAGAGAACAAGAGGTATAAAATAATTGCCCAATAAAATTGGAAAGTCAATTAATTACAAGATGGATGTAGTAAAATTGCAAGACAGTACTGAGCATCCAGCTAATATGCTTAATGTATCCTAAATATGGATAGAGAAAAGCAAATTTCTTAAAGATTGAAGTTGGAGGCATGGCTCAGGTTGTAGAGTGCCATCCATTGAGCAAAAACAAGTTTTGAGTCCTGGTCTCAGACCCAAAAAAAGTATTTGGCGGTATATTCTGCCTTTATCATGCTCAACTTTGTATATGAAGGAAAAAATTACTTAGCAACTGGCAGCAATAAAGAAATCCCAATTTATATATTTTTTGAATTTTCTCAGTTTCTGAACATTTCTGCACCTACTGCAAGTGTGCAATTTGAGTTGAAAGTACATTTGTCAGAATTAAAACATTTAATATTTGTATGGAGTTTGAAAAGATCCATATAAGTTACTTAGTAACTACTTTAGCAGCCAAATAGAAAAATGTTTATGTGTATTTCACTGGAGGTCTCTTCAGTGAATGAGTGGAATCTAATGATTCATGATGCAGTTAAAATATATAGAGCAAATATTTTTCTCTTTGTGATCTATTGATAAATGGTAACCAAAATTAGCTATAGGATATGATAACGTTAATAAATTTGTATACATATACTTCAAGGTTGTCCAAACAGATGAAACTGCAAGGAAACCTGACCAGGTTCCTATTAGCAGTGAAGATGAGAGGAATGCTGTTTACCAACTAGAAAAGGCTATTTCATCTAATGAAGCAAGCAAAAGTAAGGGAACTTCTTTTCAAAAATGTTTTGGGGCTGGGAAGGTGGCTCAGTGGTAGAGCGCTTGCCTTGCATGCATGAGGCCCTGGGTTCGATTCCTCAGCACCACATAATCAGAAAAAGCCAGAAGTGGCACTGTGGCTCAAGTGGTAGAGCGCTATCCTTGAGCTGAAGAGCTGAAGGACAGTGCCCAGGCCCAATGACCAACCAAAAAAAAATTTTTTAAACTAGAGTGACTATATTTCACTTAAGCTTTATATTAAAAAGTTTGTGGAATTAAAAGATCATAATAATAACAGTTAACTTCATCATCCTATGAAAGTTACTTTTTATCTTTAACTGTGACTAAATTCATCATTTTCCTCACCCTGTGTCTATCCTCAAATGTTGAAGTCTTCCTTCTCCAAATTATATTGATTGCTGTTACTGTAGTTGATGGTGAACAAGTTTAAAAACATGAGCAAATCACTCTGTTAGGAATTTAAAATTCAGGATAGTAAGGTCCTTCTGAAGACTAGTTTTTAGACAGACTTGAGGATGAAGAATCATATAGAACTCTTCGTAGATTCTTACTGTCAGAATGTAAACATACAATCTTAAAAAATGTGTTAACATTGAAATAAAGAAAAACTGGACCATTAATTTTTTTTTAAAAGCAGAGCCATTTACCCCTCGGGTAGGCTTTCTCATCATTTTTCATAAGTGATTACCCCCCCAAAGTTTTGGGATATTATGCATGAACCAACAAAACGTCAGGAAAACTAATTGAAAATAATAATAACTACAATGATATAGAAACCACTGATCTAAAAGATACATGTTTTTGTTTGAACAATTGATCCTTCTAGTTGTAGATAAGACAAGTAACAAATATTGAGCAATACCAGGTAGACTTTGTTTTATTATAATCCACTTGTTAGTAGATCTGTAAACTTAGTTTCCTTATTTTGCTATTTCCTGGAGGGTTTTTCTTTTTCTTTTTTTTTTTGTATTTTAGAAACTTGCCTAATTTAGTGGCATCGGAGCCTAATTTAGTGGCATCAGAGCCATTTTCATATCCTGCTATAACTTAAGTTTCCTTGAATTTTTTACATTTCTCAATTATTTGAGTCTTTAAAAGTGAGCCAACATTTTTTATTACTATCTTTTCAGTAGTTGTACAAGGAGTTGGCAGTTTATGAATACAATTTATCTTGATCAATGTCACTTCTTTCAACATTTTCACCCAAGTCTCCCAATCTACCTCTTCCCTCACTTTTCTTAATATTGTAAGATACACATTGAATTCTTGACTGCATTCTCTTCCTCTTCTCTGCATTCATCTAAGCTTCTCTCCTTGACCCTGCCACACCCCTTTCATCGCCTGGTGTTCATTTATAAGTTTATAAGCTAATTCTAACTTCCACATTTGAGGGAAAACATGCAACCTTTGTCTCCATTTTTTCACAAATGATACAGTATTATTCTTTGTAATGGATGAATAAAATTCCATTTTGCATATATACTTCATTTTCTTGCTCTTTTTGTCCACTGAGGGACATCTGGGCTTATTCCATATTTTGGTGAAGAGCCAACATTGCTTTTTATATAGTAAAAACTTTACCACTTACTTGGGAACTTTACTCTGGATGCTCTGATCAGGTGACCTTCAGATGGCAGTACTTTCATTTGAAAAAGATGATGATAGTAATGGACACATAGATTTCATCACAGCTGCATCAAATCTTCGTGCCAAAATGTATAGCATCGAACCAACTGATCGTTTCAAAACAAAGCGCATAGCTGGTAAAATTATTCCTGCCATAGCAACATCTACTGCTGCAGTTTCTGGCTTGGTAAGATTATTCAAATGAAAATGCGTCTTTTTCATGGCCTTTTTCCTGTCTTCCTATTCACACAAATCTTAGCTAATTACTCAGAGATGTAGAGAAATGAATATGGGATTTTGTAGTTTAAAATTCCAAGATACTTCTGAAAACATAGCAGGCATTTTGAAATTTTGTGCTTACGAAGCTCTTAACAGGAGAAATATGCACAAAATTGTCAGTTTTCTCAATCATCTTTATATCCCCCATATAAAGTAGATACTCTTTTTCATGAATGAAATGAATTGTCCTAAGATTTTTTTATAATTGAAGATTTTCAGTTTGGCCCTAATTTCTCTAAAGGTATTTTTTTGTGCCCCTAATCTGAGTGGGTTTTTTTTTTTTACTTTATTCTTGGTTGTAACAGGTGCTTTCAAAGTACAAAGATTACGTGATGAAATAACTTTGTTCATTGTATAGAGAGGATAAGTTAAAAGTTTGAAGGTAAAATGTACTAAAATTCTAAAGACTTATAAGAAATTTATATTACTTCAGCTCTATAACTACTTTTATTCTACACTAACATGTTTGAGAAAGACTTGAGAAAACTGAATAGATCCTATTCAAATCATAGGTTTCAAACAATATAATCAGATCACCTTCTTTTATCTAGGTTGCCTTGGAGATGATCAAAGTAACTGGTGGTTATCCATTTGAAGCTTACAAAAATTGTTTTCTTAACTTAGCCATTCCAGTTATAGTGTTTACAGAGACATCTGAAGTAAGAAAAACTGAAATCAGGTATGCATGAAGGTCTGTTGCTCTTATATAATAAAAATGAAAAAAAATACCTTTATAAGAGAGAAGTAAGAAGTATTGACTTTATCTCTTTTTTTCTATGTTTGTCTTTGTTATCACTTCAAGACCAGTTCAAACCTCATTTTGATGAAGCATTTGTTACTGAACTAGCCAAAGAATTTTTTGCATGTTTGTTTGGCTACACTATTTTGTGTTACACTATCACCAATTACACTTTTCATAGTTTATATGTATTAGACTTTTACACAGATTTCATCTGTGTCTACTTAACTCAGATAAATTAGAAATCTTTCCTTTGTCTGACTATGGATTATGAACTTTAGAATCTTAATTCCCCAAATTTATGACAAAGGAAAACAGTTACTTAGACTTGAATTTTTTACTTTTAGATTGGCATCAGCCAAAATTTGAATAGCACTATCCTCACAAGGAAAGCAACATAAATCACTGGTGGAAGTATATTACTATAATCTACAATAGGGGAAATATGACACTGTATTTCCAATTTTCAGAGGAATTTGTATATATCTCAAATTATATATACAAGGTTATCATTCTGACACTATAATAGCCACTCGTTTGGACATTCCAAAGGTCCTATAATTGGTAACTGGAATATTGCATAATGAAACCCCTCCAGTTTTTTATTTTATTTTTATTGTAAGGATGCTGTACAGAGATACATTACAGTTACATGAGTAGGAAATGAGTACATTTCTTGTCAAGCATTATTATCCCCTCCTTTGTTTTTCTCCTACTATCCCTACTCTTCCCCCATCTCCCTCATTCCTACCCTCACCCCCAAAGTTGTAAAGTTCATTTCCAACATAGTGTCTTGTGAGTATCATTGTTGCAGTGGGTCTCAGCTATTTAAAAGAAAGAAAAAACACACTGAGATATACTGATTCATAATGAACAACATCATAAAAGAAGCAACATAATAAAACTGATTACCTGTGTGACATAATGGGAAATAAACTATGGAATATTTAGAAGTTCTGTTTTTTCTCATAAATAATGGACTCCAGAAACTTTTTGTATTATACTTTCTAATTGGAAGACATTTTAAGTGTTTATATTCTGAATATTTTTCTACAACAGAAATGGAATATCATTTACAATATGGGACAGATGGACTGTGCATGGAAAAGAAGATTTCACTCTATTGGATTTTATAAATGCAGTCAAAGTAAGATATTTACTTGGTTCACTAGTAGTTTTGAGTCTGGTTATATATGTACTAGTCTCTCTTATTCATGGAAGATAATATTTCAAGACTTCCAGTGATCCTGAACCTGCAAACAGTATTGAACCCTTTATCAATTATATTTTCTCCTATATTTGCATGCCTATGACAAAATTTAATTTATATAATAGCCACAGAAAGAAATTAACAACAATAAAACAGAGTAGTTAAACAATATAATAAAAACACAAAATATATGGTAGATTTTTAGTGGTTCTAGCATATGATGTTTTTTGGGAATTGTTTTTTTTTTTGGCCCAATCGTGGGCCCTGAACTCTGGGCCTGGGCTCTGTCCCTCAGCTCTTCAGCTCAAGGCTAGCAATCTACCACTTGAGCCACAGTGCCACTTCGGGCTTTTTTTTTTCTGCTTATGTGGTGCTGAGGAATCGAACCCAGGGCCTCATGCATGCAAGGCAAGCGCTCTACCACTGAGCCACCTTCCCAGCCCTAGCATATGATGTTTTTTTATGCAATTTTTTAGCATTAGTATAAAGGTGACTTACAGAAGGGTTACAGTTACATAAGTCAGATAAAGAGAGCATTCCTTTTCGGTAAGTATCACCCCTTCGCTTGCTCTTTTTCCTCCTGTCCTCATCCACGAGTTGTATAGTTCATTTTCAATGTAGTGTCTAGTTAGTACCACTTGTACATTTGTTCACCCTTTGTCCCATCATTTCTGTGCCCTCCCCTTAGCCTCCCAAAGATAGATAAATAAATGAACAAAAGAAAAGAAAAAAACAGCAACAAAGGAAAAAGCCTTGTTTCTATTTCCTGGAGTTTATCTTAATAAATATTATTTTATATAATCTGATGCACAAAGGTTTTGCACCTTTATGTTCCTGTTTTAAGAATATCCTTTGGTCTCACTGTGTGTGAATGCCTGGAGACTTGCACAGTTTATCATGTCCCAGTGTATTTTTTTTATCTTTTACCCTAAGGTGTATTTATGTGTAGATTTATAGGCACATTCTAGCTACAAATGAAACCATGCAATCTATGTTTCTCTGGGTCTGGTTTATTTCATTTAATATAGTTTTTTTCCAAATCTTTCCATTCATTTCTTTATGATACCATATTTTTCTGATAGATGAGTAGAATTCTGTTGTGTAAATATACCATATTTTCTTGATTTTGTGAGGGTTGATTCCATGTCTTGGCTATGGTAAATCTGCAATGAACACAGTTGTTCAGCATATGATTTTATATGCTTATAAATTCAAGAACTTTCACCTTTTCAATCAGGTTTTTCTATGGCATGTCTATTCATGTTATTAACACAGTTAACACTTTGCTAACCAAGAGAGCCACTGAATGACCAGTGGATGAGTATACAATGCAGATAAGCAGGACCAAGAGATGAGTCCCATCCCATGAGAGAAGGACAGACTGAGATTTCATTGCACTACCCAGAATGGCATACCATTTAAATCCTAGAAATTGTTTATTTTTCAAATTTTCCATCAAATTCTTTCATACTGTGATGGGCTATAGAAAGTATAGAACGTATAAAAAGGGGACTTCTGTAGTTTTTGTTCATTATTAATGGGTAAAATATTAGCATTATAAACTATATATCAAAGATTATAATTGTAAATATTTGCAATTACAAATATTACTTAGGCTAAATATTGTTTAGTATACGTTTGTTCTCCTTTCACTGTTCATTTTAAAACATTTTCACCCCAACATTTTGTTTGAGGGTTTTGAATGTTTCTCTTTTGGGTATTTACTTTTAGGAGAAATACGGAATTGAGCCAACAATGGTGGTACAGGGAGTCAAAATGCTTTATGTTCCTGTAATGCCTGGTCATGCAAAAAGGTTAAAGCTAACGTAAGTATCTTAAATAATGCACCAGAGGAAATGGTGCTGTGGCTCAAGTGGTAGAGTGCTGGCCTTGAGCTGAAGAGATGAGGGCCTTTTTTGGCCCAGGCCAAAAGTTCAATCCCAATGACCAACAACAAAAAAAATATTCACAAAAACCATACTGAAGCTAGATATATGCTGGAAAATTAAGTGTTGAAGTTGTGGGAATTTAGATAAAAAGATTACTCTTATCTAATGCCAAGTGAACTCCTACAGGCTTCCTCAAAATAGATTCCTAAGGTGACTATATCCTTGGAAAGAGGATCAGATATAGGGGCGTAGAAGTTTGATTTGGTCAGTGTAGAAAGTAAAAGTATATCTCTCTCTTATATAGAAACATGAGAAGTAGATTTATGAAACAGATATAATACCAAAATGCCAGAATGCCATTATTTCAAATGACTTGTTGAAGATGCTTTCTGTGACTGGTTCTGAACAAAGCAAAGTCACTACTAACTAAAGATGTTTATGTAACAACTAGAAAAGTACATCAGATGGAGGCAAGTACTATGGAGGGAATAAGGAAGATGAGACAGAAATGTGGGGAGAGGCAGAGTTAGGTTGTTACATTTAGTAGTCTAGATATTCTATTTGCCTGTTGTATTCTTACCTAGTAAGGTAGCATTTAAACAGACAGAAAAGGAACCAGGATAGCCAGAATTTTGACAGTGGTCTGCAAGGACTATATGACCTAGTTCCTCCCAACCTTCTCTCCCTTTGCTCACTGTATTCCAGCTACCTCCTTACTTTTCCTCCAACACTCCTGCCATGTTCTAATATGGGACCTTTCTTGGTTCTTGTTTGTTTCCTCAGATTGTAATTGTTCCTTAATAGGGAGCCTGGCTAATTTTCACTTCTGGTCTTTGTACTTGCTTTAAAAAGCCATTTCTTAACTTTTTGTTGTTATTGAAAAGGTGATGTACAGAGGGATTAATATGAAACCTGCACCCTGCCTCAGTCTATATGCCCATCTTCTCTGCTCTGCATTTTCTTTTTTCATTGAACTTAACACTACCTATGGCTACTATATATTTGCTTACATATTTGTTACTACCCGTCTCATTCCTCTATCCTACACTCGAAAGTAACTTCCACTAAGGAAAGACTGGTTTGTTTTATGTTTACACTTAGGCCTGGCATAGTAGCCATCCATAAATATTTATTGTAAGAATAATTGACTCTGTTGATAACTTTAAACCTGTTATTTTTCATTAGGATCTGTAAGTATCTTTTGGCTGCTACCTAGACTAGAGTAGGGGGTGGTGTAAAGTCTAGTGGTTAATCAAAATTTATTCAAAATTTGCTGCAAAAAAAGAAAAATTTGTGAGTTGGCTGATCTTTGATACTTCCATCATGGATATACTTTGTTAATGCTAGTTCTTTATTGTAATATGTTGTTCATTTAGCAGGCATTTACTGGATGCTTACTGAGTAGCTGGATGTTGTTAGGTCAGTCATTGAGGTTGTGGTTGAAGACTTCAGCTTGGCTATAGAAAGACCTGGATTCACATGGTTGGGCAGCTATTTAAATCTCATGTCATAATAGTTTTCTATTCAAAGTTAAGAATGATTTTGCCATGTGCTGAGGGTTATAATAGTAAAGCCTAACAAAACCATAAATATTACTACTGTTACTGTTTTGTATTGTACAAGTAACTGTGCTCTTAAGGAGTTCACAGTCTACTAAGGGTAATGATCTGATTATTTTAGTTCATGATTAATATTAATCATGAACTAAAATCAGATCATTATACACAACATATAACTCAATCTTCTAGTTGGGGTAGATTTCATTTGAGCTATCTTTGAAGGAGTATTTCTGGCAAAAACAAGTTTATTCATGCAGCTAAACAAGAGCATGGTCTGGTGGAAATTAAGATATTTTGGAATAAATTCAAAGGTAATGTGGTGAAGGTGAATGGGGGAAAGAATGAAAGGATAGGTATGGGATAAAACCTTTTAAACTAGGAAGAATTATTTGTGAGGATTAAATAGATTACATAGTCCTGAGCCTGGCATAAACTAGGTACTCAATATATATTACAGGCAACAGAATAACATCAAACATACATTTCAAGACAATTTTTACAGCCGTGTAGATTAGAGAGAAAGAACTGAAGACTGTTTTTTTCTTTTTTTTCTTATGGTCGGTCGTGGAACCTGAACTCTGGGCCTGGGCAAGGTCCTACAGCTCTTCAGCTCAAAGCTAGTGCTCTATCACTTGAGCCACAGCACCACTTCTGGCTTTTTCTGCTTATGTGTGCTTATGTGGTGCTGAGGAATTGAACCCAGGGCCTCATGCATGCAAGGCAAGCATCCTACCACTGAGCCACCTTCCCAGCCCTGAAGACTGTATTTTAGGCATGTAATCTAGGCTACTTTTTTAATCTTTAGAGAAAAATGTTAGAGAATGCCTCATAAAGAGCATAGGAAGAACATGTTTCCAAAATCATTGCTTACATTTTGGGAATTCTTTTAGATCTTTTAGTTTATAATCAATTTTCTTTGTTCCCCTTGCATTTTTTATGAGCATCAATTAATTATACATCGTAGGGGGAGGTGGCTGCTCATTTTGACATGCCCATGTGTGTATACAATGTCCATTGGTCAGATACACCTCCTCTCCCTTCTTCACTTCCCAAATCATGCTCAACAAGATTTATTGTTCCATTTTAACACATTTACATATGTGTTTTGACCATATTTTGCCTCCTTCACTCTTCTTTTTTTTTCTGGTCATGGGGCCTGAACTCTGGGCTGGGCGCTGTCCCTCAGCTCTTCAGCTCAAGGCGAGCACTCTACCACTTGAGCCACAGTGCCACTTCTGGCTTTTTTCTTTTTGCTTATGTGGTGCTGAGGAATTGAACCCAGGGCCTCAGGCATGCAAGACAAGCGCTCTACCACTGAGCCACCTTCCCAGCCCTCTCCTTCACTCTTCTGTGTTCTTCTTCCTTTCTCACTAATACCCACACCCTGGACACAACCTCTCACGCTTATCTTTGTGAAAGTATTTGTTAATGGCTCAAAGGTGTTAAACCATAGTATTTCACTCATATATAATACTTTAATCGGATTGAATTACCAATTTTCTTTTATCATTTCCAACAACGATCTAGTTTGATTTACAATTCCATATATAAATGTGTGTATATGTGTGTATGTATATATATATATATATATATATACGTACGTATGTGTATATACATACATACATACATACAATTTTTTGGCCAGTCTGGAGCTTGAAATCAGGGCCCCTGGGTGCTGTCTCTGAGCTTCTTTTGCTCAAGGCTAGCACCTTACCACTTGAGCCATAGTTCTGCTTCTGGCTTTTTTGGTAGTTAACAGGAGGATATAAGAGTGCTCGTGGGCTCTCCTGCCCGGGCTGGCTTCAAACCCCAGTCCTTAGGTGTCAAGCCTCCTGAGTAGCTAGGATTATAGCATGTTACACTGGTGCCTGGCCCAATATAGACTTTTAGAATATATAGAGAAATGTATATATAAGAGAAATGGATAGATTTTAAAATGAATTCTAGAGAGTAGTCTAGATTTTCTGGATAGCATTAGTTAACAAATCATTCTTTCAGTTTATAGAACTTACCAAAGAATTCATTCTTTCTTGCTTATTCTCTTAGAATGCACAAACTTGTGAAACCTTCTACTGAAAAAAAGTATGTGGATCTTACCGTGTCTTTTGCCCCTGACACTGATGGAGATGAAGACTTGCCTGGACCTCCAGTAAGATACTATTTCAGTCATGGCACTGATTAATTGAAGTTGTCTTAGTTACTTGAAGACTACTTCATTTTGCACTTTTTCAGAAGCTAACAAAAATAAGCTCTTTACTATGGATTTTTCCTTGATGAAGCCTTAATTTAAGGGAAACATCAGTAGGAAACTGAAGAATTACAAGATAATCAGAAGTGGAGTATGCACTTGTCTAATGCTTCATGTGGCTATGATCACAAGCAACTTGAACTGGAATACCATTTTATAATGCTTCCAACAAATTAAGCTCTCAGATGAAAAGAAGGAATAAAGTACTTAGCTACGACCAGAAGAAATGAGGATCAAAAAAAATTGAAAATAGTTAACATAACTATTCAAAAAAGTTTAATAGTATTTAATTTCTTTTTTTGTTTGGTATCTGAGACCCATTTTTTCAAAACAGTGTTTGGTACTCTGCACTTCTTACATGTCTAAGCTGTGATAATTTAATACCAATGGGAAAAGGAAAGAGGTACTGGCAGATGAAAAGTAGAGATTTTACATTGTATAGTTACTGTTTTCTGTCCTGATACCTTTGTTAGTTTAAGTGTTTCTTATATCATTGTCTCCCCCAAATCAGAATTTTTGTTGATAATTATTAGTGTTGTAAGCCATGAGCAGTAGGTCAGATAACACATGTTAACTTGCCCTTAATGTTAACAGTATTACATGGACTCTTGACAACCCTCCTAGAAAATCTGTGAATGTGTACAGATAAATGTGGCAGTCATTTAATTTTTAAATATGGCTTCTAATTTGGCATTTTATTTATTTGGAATCCTAAACCTGATTGTAGTACTCATAAGACTAAAAGGTCTTGTAAAGGGATTGTCCTTAGAAATAGATGAAATTTAGCAATTAAAAAATGATCACTAGTAGAGTCTTGATTTTTTTTTTTTCTTTTAGCATCCTAATAGAAAATACATTAGTGGGAAACATGCCATTTTATTCCCCATTCTTAGAAAGGGAGTTGATAAAGATACAAATTATTTTTTTAGGTCTTTAATGAGAGAAACTTTCTGTTTTCTGGTGTGAATGATTTGATATGAATGATTACAAATCTGATAAAAGAGCTTTTATAAAAAAATGGTGTAAATTATATTCAGTACTGTAAAGGCAATGAAGACAGCAAGTGATTATTGCTAGAGCTGTCATGCATCCTAAAACCACTGACACTTCACAACCTCAGGAAGTCATTTCCCTTCAGCTCTTTGTCTTCTGCTTTCCTGTTCAGACCATTAATAAGTATTTTGATAAATCAGAAACCACATTTACATCAGTGTTACTACAGTTTGGTATCCTTGTATTACATACTTACCTTTTCCTTTCCCACTTTTAAATAATTTAAATTATTCTGCCAGCCATGTGATTTGTATCCTTTTGTTAAAAATACCCAGTTGGGAAACATTTGGGAATTGAGGGAAAATTTGTATAATTAAAGGAAAATTTGTTTATTCACTTAAGAGATTGGGGAAGGGTGAATAGGACAAGTTTCAAAGAAATACGTACCTTAGAAATAAATAATTTTTGTTCATAAAATCCTGTCCTCTCCCACTGCATATTCCAAATGTAATACTGAAAATTATTGTTATATAAAATTGAAACTAAGACTAATACCAAGGCGCCAGGGCCTAGAACTTTAGAGGGTACAGATAACAGAAAGGACTTTTATACAACAAGACTTTTTCCCCCCACTTTTCATTTTGTCATGTGCTCTTTCACAGCAAGTGATATTTTCCAGGTATCCCTTCAGCAGTCTTAAAATAGGAGTCTCACATCTCTGATAGCAAATTTAGAAATACGCTAGGTATGCTATATCACTTGAGCCTTGCCCCCATATCCTTTTGCTTCTTAGTTTTTCAGGTAGATTCTTGCACATTGTCCAGGTCAGCCTCATACCTCAGTTCTTCTGCCTCTGTCTCCTGAGTAAAACTTGCAAGAATTTTATCATTATTTTTTTGCCTAAAGATAATGATTATTGCCCTCACTTCTAAAAAGCCAGAGTAAAGTTAATAGCAATTACTCTTACTTTTTTTATTTCAGTTCCATAAGATCACTGTTGGCGATTGAAATCCCAGGTGCAAAAGTCATTTTGTAAAAATTTCATTGGGTGATATTTTTTAACAAAAATAAATTAAAATTTCATATATCTGTATAGCCATGTTCCATAGTTAGCTCCAAACATTGTGATTCTGCTACTCATTTTAATGTGTAATGTTGCTTTTGTATTTTCTAGTTTTCCTGCTTTGAAATCATGTTTCAGCATTCATTGAGTGTGGAGGAATAGTATGTAAAAATGTTTTTGTCTCTTGGAAACTATATTTCAACAAACACCTGGAGATGAACTTAGTGATATAGTTTAGTAATACAGTAATGAATTTATTAAACAGCAGCAGTAAAAATAAATGCAACAGGTAGAAATAATTGTCATCATGTAAAATAGATTGGTAAATGACAAACCATAGGTTAAAGATTTCTAAAATCATTCCATTTTAGAATTTTGGTATGCTTGTTTGCAAGTTCTTTATAAATTGTTTCAAGGACTTGGAAACGTGTGTGTTTGCATTTTATCTGTTACTGCACATACTGGTGGTAATAGTGTCAAAGCATAAAACATTCAGCTATATTTAGAGTCCACAATTTAAAATGAGGACAGAAAGAAAATTGTTCTCTTGGAATTTTGAGGGGAAAAATACCTTTTGACCTGATTTTTTCAACAATAGTGAATAAATCATAATCTCATTATGACTGCTAATAGCTAATCATTTTGTATGACATCACTAGGTAGGGGTATTCTGTTTTTCATAATTTCAAGAACAAATCAGGAAGGTGAAGTCTTAGGAATCAGGAAGTATGAGGTGATTTGTATTCACTTTTCCTTTAAAAGCTTTGTTTCTAATTGAGAAATACATAAATTATAACTTAGAAATATTTACCTTTATAAATATGCAGAATTAGGTATAATTTTAAAGGTACAACTCACATAATGAGAACTCAAATTAATAAAAAAAATTGACAGGAACCCAAAAACTACCCATGATGAACACCCCGGTCACAACCATCTTACACATACCCTCTGGTAATTACTACTCTCAACTTTGGTGGTAGCTCTCTCCTTGTTCTTATGTTATTACTACCTCTGTGTGTAAATCTAAAAAACATAGTTTAGTTTTGTCTGTTTTGGAGCTTAGTAAAAGAATGATGCATTCTTCTGTTGCTTCTTTCATTCAGCATGTGATTCATCCATGTTATAGCTGTAATACATTCGTCATCACTGCTGCGTAATTTACCTTTGTGTTCCGTTCCCATGCCCACTTTATTCATTGTATTGACAATGGATGTTTTTAGTTTGGAATAATTCCAGTTTCACAGTGAGATTTTTTTTTTTTCCGGTCATAGGGCTTGAACTCGGGGCCTGTGAGCTGTCCCTGTACTCTTCAGCTCGCTCAAGGCGAGCAATTTACTGCTTGAGCCACGGTTTTTCTAATGGTTTATTGGAGATTAGAGTGTCTCGGACTTTCCTGCCCTGGCTGGCTTTGAACCTCAGATCCTCAGATCTCCTGAGTAGCTAGGATTACAGGTATGAGCCACCAGCACCCGGCAAGTGAGAATTATTTTAAGTCTTCTATTGCAAATATGGTTTCTTGGTTATAAGGTATGTATTGTATCTTAAACTTTTTAGATAGCTACCAGTGGTGCATGTCTGTAATGCCCGCTACTCAGGAGTCTGAGATCTGAGGACAATGGTTTGAAAGCCAGCCTGGGCAGCAAAGTCTATGAGATACTTATTTACAGTTGATCTACAGCTGGAAGTAAAGCTATAGTTCAAGTGGTAGAGCACTAGTCTTAAGTAAATCAGCTTAGGGACAGCACCCAATCCAAGTTCAAGTCCCTGGACTGGCACAAAAAAATTTAATAGATTACTATAAATGTTTTTCTAAGCACTAGATAAGAAGTGGATGTGCCATTATGTATTACTAGTTTTACTCTATATTTTTCTAATTACCAGTGAAAATGTCAATTCTATTACACATCTTCTTCTTTTGTATTGGCAGTTTTTTTTCTTACCAATGCATGAAAAATCTTTAGTTATAGATCTATAGTTGTAGTTATCTTTCCCTCATATTATTTGATTAAAAACAAGTTTATTAAAGGTTAGGTACACAGTGAAGTAATATCAGTCTTTTGTTTGATCTCTTCTAAAAGCCTGAGTTTCTCCTTTTACACTTTTTAGTTATGTTTTTTTGAACTCAAGGCCTCACAGTTTCTAGGCTGGTGTTCTACCAACTTCAGCCACACCTGCAACCCCAACTTTTTTAATTCTTTAGTAATTAATCCTATGTATGATGGATAATGCTTACCACTCATTACTGGTCTTTCTTTTCCTCTTTTTTTTTTCCAGAAGCACTATCAAGTGGTACTAAAACCCATATTCTCTTGACTGACTATATCTCTGAATTTTAAAAAAAAATAAAAGTATTTATCTTGGCTGGGTGCTGGTGGCTCATGCCCGTAATCCTAGCTACTAAGGAGGCTGAGATCTTAGGATCACGGTTCAAAGCCATCCCAGGCAGGAAAGTTTGTGAGACTCTTATCTCCAATTAACCACTGGAAAACCAGAAGTGGTGCTGTAGCTCAAGCAGTAGAGCACTTGCCTTAAGCTGAAGAGTGCAGGGACAGCGCCCAACCCCAGAGTTCAAGCCCCACGGCCAACAAAAAAAAAAACAAAACAGTATATACTTCTATATGCTGTTTTCATCATAGCAGATATGTTTTTGTTACTTGGTTAAAAACTAGTCCAGCTGTATTCTGAGTCTTTGTTATTCTTATTTTCAGTTCTCAAATTTCTAATTGTAATCATACAAATCTGTCATTATTGTAGATTCTAGATGTCCCAAATTATTTAGCTTTAATTTACTTGAACATAGAAAACATACTTATTTTGTAATCTGGGTCTAATAATAGACCCTCCTGTGCATCTATTTTGTTGTTTCTTATCCTCATTCTTCTGTCTTGCCTCCTGTATGTCTGGTAATCTTTAATTCCTTGCCACTATTTTTTTTTTGGGGGTCCGGTCATGGGGCTTGAACTCTGGGCCTGGGCGCTGACCCTCAGCTCTTTAGCTCAAGGCTAGCGCTCTACCACTTGAGCCACAGCGCCACTTCCGGCTTTTTTTTCTTTTTGCTTATGTGGTGCTGAGGAATCGAACCCAGGGCCTCAGGCTTGCAAGGCAAGCGCTCTACCACTGAGCCACCTTCCCAGCCCCTCCTTGCCACTGTTATATTTGAAAACTTAAGGAAAATTGCCATGGATATCCTTCCTCCAGAGATTTTTCATTTTCTTGTGCCAGGTTCTAGACACTAGTAATTTTAGGATTATTTTGATCAAATTTCAGAAACTCTTCTGGGCCTTCTATGTGAGTCAGCACTGAGCTATAGACTGTGCTAGACTGTTCACCTTACTCTTAAGGTTCAGCCCTTTAAGGTTGCAAAGTGTGGTAACTAACTGTAGACTCTACCTTTGAATTCCTACCCTGTTAGCTTAGACAGCTTCTCAGTGACCCCTTGCAGATACGTCTATAAATGGTCCCAGATGCAGTGGTCACAGGTAAAGTTTACTGTGCTGAGTTTTCTGTTTTCTCCCACATGTCAGCCAGGTAATTTATTTGCTACCATCGGTTAGCTGATGCTTACTTAAATTTTTTAAAAAAATACACAATTACACCAAGTTTTTACAGTTCTCTAATTGTGTGTGAAATATAGTTGGCTTTTTCATGTTGCTGTTGCATCTAGAAACAAAGCAGTGATGCTTTCATATTTGGGGATTAGGATGGTGAATAGTTTTAACTTTAAACATAACAATCCAGTCATTCCTAACGTTCAAATTTTGGTTTTGTCAATCTTTATGTTATCCCAGTCATAATTTCCATCCTTCCCAATTTTAGTTACTTTTTCTATTAATTAGAAATGAGTTACTTCATTCATTTTCATCTTTATGCACTTGAAAAATTACTATTGTACTGTAATATGATTACATTACCCTACCTCTGTCATCTCTAGTTTGGGTTTTAACAGTAATATTTAATTAAAATGTTTTTATGGAAGTGGTGTTATGGCTCAAGTGGTAGAGCGCTCACCTTGAGCTGAAAAGCTGAGGGACAGCGCCCAAGCCCAGAGTTCGAGCCCACAACTGACAACATAAATAAGTAAATGTTTTCATTTTTATTAGTACTTATTCAAACCCCTGTTTATTTTGGCAAATATTTATTTACCAAACATGACTTTTGTAATGACCTTTTTTAAATCTTGGTTTTTTTTTTTTATTTATTTTCTGTTTATTTGAATTTTGATGAGAAAAAAATGATCTTTTAATCATTTGAATCTGCTTCAGACTCGCTTTGTAGCCTGGAATATGGTAATTTTATGCATTTGAAAACTAGTCATTAGGGGCAGTATGCTGTACATATTAATTATGTTTGTTAATTGTATAACAAATTTTCTAATTCCTTACTGATTTTTAATAAACCTATTATGTCAATCACAGAAAGGGGTGTATTAAAAATTATCCATTATGTTGCCCAGTGCCTATTGCTCACGCCTATAATCCTACCTATTCAAGGAAGGTGATATCTAAGAATCATGTTTGAAGTCAGCCCAAGCAGAAATCTGTAAGACTAACTCCCATTTAACCAGCAAATATGCATCTCCACATTGCAGGTGTGGATCAAGTGGTAGAACAATAGCCATGAGCAAAAACTGAGTAAAAGTGTAAGGCCCTGAGTTCATGCCCTAGTACTGGAACAAAAGGTAAAAATAATTATAATCCACTATGAGATGTGTAGATATTGAGTATAGAATTTCAATTTAGCTTTTAGAACTTCCTCCAGTATATATTTTTGATAGAATGTCAACATTCAACATTCAGAGGTACTAAGATTGATACTCACTAGTCTCTTATCTACTTTGAATATCAGCACAAGGAAGTGTATATAAGTGTTCAATAAATAACTTTTTGAGCTTGAACTCAACACCTCATTCATGCACTTGTTTTCTCAGCTGTCATCACTTGAGCCATGCCTCCAGCCCTAAGGCTGGAGGATTTATGCCCCAACTTTCATCATATTTAAGATTCCTGATTAGTTAACATTGCCTTCCTATTTAAGAGAAAGCCTTACTTAGATATTTTAAAGAGATAATTTATCTTAATAACAGTAGATATTAAAGTAATGGTTCTTAGACTTCATACAGCATTTACTTGTGGCACATACTAAAAAGGTAGATTTCTGAACCAACCCTAAGAAACTAATTCATTGAGTAAGAATAGAAGACTCAGTATTTTTAGGAATCACAAGTAGCTCATTGAACTAGTTACTACAGCTGCTATAGCAAGTATGCTTTGTGGCTTAAGCAACAACAACAACAAAAAAAAGTTTCAGGCTAGATCTTAATTGAGACAGGTCAGGTTGATTTCACTGCCCACCCCCACCCCCAACCCAGGCCTCTCTACTTGTAGATGGTAATCTTCCTCTGTCTCACATACCTTTCCTTTGTATGTGTCTGTATCCTATCCTGAATTGGGGGGAGGGGGTGTGTATGTTGGATGTTAGGAGAGTTTCTCACTATATAGCTGACAGTAACCTCAAATTCACCATCCTCCTGCCTCAGCCTCACAAATTCTGACATTACAGGTATGTGCTACTACACCCAGCCCTTTCAGCATCTTTATAAGACATTGAAGCTAAAGAATATTAGGAATCTATTCTAGCCGTTTATTTTTTTCAGATGAAAAAAAAAAGCCCAACATCCAAGTAATTAGAACCAAGAGTAGAGGACAGGCTGCATCTTTTAATTCTTAATTGCATAAATGATTCCCAGATTATGTGGTCATCAAAATAGATATTGAAGTTTTTTTTCCAAATAAAAGAAATGATGAAATGATATCTGAGACTTTGTTTCACTAGATCTAGTATGGGTGGGACTGATTACAGGTACAATGTACAACATCATATTTGTGAAGGAAATTGATATATAACCTTTCACTGTCCTTTAAAAGGTCACCAGTGGTGCACACCTGTAATCCTAGCTACTTGGCCGATATCTGAGGATCAGGATTTGAAGCCTCCTTGGCAGGAGAGTCTATACAACTCTTACCTCCAATTAACCACCAAAAAGCTGGAAATGTAGCTGTGGCTCAAGTGGTAGAGCGCTAGGCTTAAGCATAAAAGCTCAGGGACATAACCCAGCACCTAAGTTCAAACCCTGTGACTGGCACCAATAAAAACAAGATTTGAACTACCTAAAGAGTAATATCAGTAAAGAATATGAAAATTCATTACTTCCAATATCAACATAGATGACATATAGTATTTCTATTGGAAAAGCATATCTCAGCGCATTTCATTGATCTAGCCACTAGGGCTAGTTTAAATGACATATTTGATATATTGGTCAAATCAAATTTCAACAAAATCCTACTAAGGCTTTTTAGGAACTGATAGGATTTAGGAAAACTAAAGAATGTTCAAGTGGAAATTGGACAGAAGAAATATTTAGTTAACCCAGGAAACAAAAAAATCTGTTTAGAAAGTGTTCATTTTATTTGGGAGTGAATTTATCATCCCCACAGTCATAGTCTATGGTTTCCCAGTGAATTGGTTTCATTCTGATAAATTTGTATGCCACATTATTTCTGGTGTCCCAGCAAATTACTCAAATTAAGATTAGGAGAATAGAAGTAACTGCAATATAAATTACCAAAATACATAAGTAATTTTCCATGTTTTATTTCACATGATGTATGGATTTTTCTTCAACTTCTCACTTCTGTATTGGATTCTTGGCCTAGAAATTATGAGTTGAAAAAACTGGATTAATTAGTAATAATACAAGGACAAATGGTTCTTTGTTTTCAATGGGAATTGATTTCTCATTTGTGCCTAGGACATGGTGGTGGGTGTAATAAATGTTAAATGATTAAATGCTGAATATTCATATTTGTTTTCATTTGTATTTTATCCTGGACCTGGGTTCCTTTTCTCGTTCTTTAGATGAATGTTTTCTTTATCTTTTGAAGTGTCCTTTAAGCCACTAAAATCTGAAGTTAAGAAAAATAAATTGAGAAAATGTCTCTGATAATCCTAATTCCGTCACTGCTCTTACTTTGTGTTGTCAGAGAAAGCCGAATACCAACATCTGTTAACAAGGACCAAAAACTTCTTTTACTAAGAATTTTATGCAAGCACATTATTTTTTTCCACATCTCAAGATTTGAACCATTAGGTGCTCTGTAATTCATTGTGATTTCACAATTCAAGGCAAATTTAAGTGCTCTAAAAAGACTCACTGTGCACTGAAGACATGGCCCCTGTGGTAGAACACTAGCCAAAATGAGCTCAATTGGTAAAGCACCACCTTGAGCTAAAGAGCTGTCAGTGCCCAGGCCCTGAGTTCAAGCCCCACTCCTGGCACAAAAGAAAAATGACCCTTTTGAAAACAGGTTTAATCATTTCTTACGAAAGTAGACATTCATTTACCATGTAAGCCAGCAATCTTTTGATATGTCTAGATTTTTTTTACATAGTTGAATGCTTAAGTTTACACAATAAAGTTTGGGTTTAATAATTTTCCCAAACTGAAAACTGTAATATATTCAAATTGGTGAATATATAAACAAAAGATACCTTCAGACAGTGAAACACTATTTTGCTATTAAAACAAGAATAAGGAAATAATGAGCATACTTGTATGAATCACAGTAACATGCTGAGTGGAAAAAGACCTATCCACAGGAATATAATATAGGTTATAATGTAATATAGATCCCATCTATATTCTGGAATAAGCAGTATTTATAGAGAGATTGTTGGCTAGAGAGAAAAATGGAATACAAAAGGACATGAGCCTTGAACTCAGGACCTGGGTGCTGTCCCTGAGAATTTTTGCTCAAGGCACTTCAATCACAGCTCTACTTCTAGCTTTTTCTGTTTGTTTAATTTCAGATTGAGTCTCACTGACTTTCCTGCCCATGTTGGCTTTGACCTGCAAGCATCAAATCTGTCTTCTTGACACACTTGGATTACAAGTGTGAGCCACAAGTGTTCAGTGAGCTTTTATTTGTTACCATATATCTTGCTTGTGTTGATTTTCACCTAATTTAGAAGTCTATACAGCAAAAAGTGGGTTTCAAGCCAGAACTTGGTAGTTTGAGACCATACAGGGCAGAAAAATCTGAGAATCTATCTTCATCAATCAAAACTGAACATAGAGGCACATACACACCTGTGATCCTGACAAGTATGGAAAGCCATGATCTAGGAGGATTGGCATCTGCTAGGCATGAAGCAAGGCCCTATCTCAAAAGTAACCATCTAAAAAGTGGCTTCAGGCATGGCTAAAGTACTAGAGAAATAACCAAATACAAGACACTGAGTTTAAACCCATTAAGTCATTAGTCAGAAATGAGACAATACAGAGTAGATCAAAGACTTAGGCTGAAAAAACAAGTATTTAAGTAATAGAATATACTAACAGAATACCCTGGTCATTTTTTTTCTTTTTTTTGGGGGGGGGGAGGGAGGGTCTGGTCGTGGGCCTGAATTCTGGACCTGGGCGCTGTCCCTCAGCTCTTCAGCTCAAGGCTAGCGCTCTACCACCTGAACCACAGCGCCACTTCCAGCTATTTTCTTTTTGCTTATGAGGTGCTGAGGAATCGAACCCAGGGCCTCATGCACGCAAGGCAAGCACTCTACCACTGAGCCACCTTCCCAGCCCCCTGGTCATTTTTAAATAGTTTAAAAGCCAGAAGATTCATATGCAGAAGTTAAATGAATAAATGTTTCAGACTCAATAAGAATTCTCACATGCATGATCTGACCAGAAGTGAACTTTGCTGCTTCAGAAATCAATAGGCCTCAAACATTAGAAAATTATAAACAAGACAAATGGTCATGTCTTAGTGGTGTTTCCTGCACTGAACGGATGAGTAGGCCCTATATGAGTAATACACTGTATTTGATCATTTTCTGAAATTCTTGCAGATTCTGGGCTTTGTGGTTTTGTATTTTTGTTATGTGACTTCACAAGATTAATAATATGTTTTAAGAAATTAGACTTTTAAACTCATTGCTTTAATGAGACTTTTCAGATAAATCCCTAGTGCAAGTCACCAAACAAACTTGTTTCTCCTCATAATATGTAGGAACAGAAACTACTTTAAAACTGAAGTCTAAACAAGCTGGAGATATCTTATCTCTCCTCCTTACAGCTTGCCCAATGACCGTGTGCAGTAGGGATTGTTGAAAAGAATAATGAGAAACTATTTCAGTCAGCCTTGCTCCAGTCCAAAACTGGAATGCAAACAACCAATATCATGGATCTGTCAACTGTGCAGCTGCATAACATCCTGTGTTCAGCTTAATGGTTTGCTATAATTTTTTGAAATTATTAATTTATAACCAAAAGACTCACAAATTTTGTAGTTGATCCTAACTAGCTCTTTATTGCTCCTTCCTTGCTATATTTTATCTTTATAGTAGAATAAAATTCTTTCACAGGTCAACTAAAACCTAAGAACTAATTCAATAGTCTCTCCTTAATCCTCACCCATTTTATTCTGTCTGAAGCATCCCATACAGTTGACAAACATCCTTTATATTTCCTGTTCAGTTTCCATGACTATATGAATTTGGTTTTCTCTTATCTCTGAACTTGTTTGATAATGCCAAGAAAATGCTGGAATACATGCCTGATGCTGTATATTCACAAGAATATCTTGGCACTCCCTTACTTTCCCTGCTTCAATGACAAAATGATTTCTAAATGGATATTTAAAAACTTCATTACAGTTCCCATGTGGTTGGTGTTATCTCAGAGGTGAGGGGGATTGTTTTGTTTCTCTAAGCATACCTGTCAAAGGAAGAACTTACCAAAATTTTCATCAGTTGTATATATAAATGGTCTTAAATTTCCTCCAGTCTCCTTCACAAAATAATCGATGACACTGAACAGGTTTGGGAGTGTTACCTGCACACAAAATGAAAGGCTGAGTGTCATCTGGGTAAAGATAGAAGATCATACCAGTAACTCCAGCAACTAGGCAAGTGGAGATAAAATGGTGGCTTACTGCCAGCCCAAGCCAAAAATAAAATAAAACAAAAAGTATGGTAGTACCTGCCTATTATCTCAGTTACTTTGAAGGTAGAAATGGGAGGAACACAGTCCAAGTCCACCCCAGGCAAAAATGTAAGACCCTATCTGAAAAACAAATTAAAAACAAAAGAACTGGGGCTATGGCTCAAGTGGTAGAACAATTGACGGGCAAGCATGAGGTCCTGAGTTTAAAAGAGTAGACATACCTCAACTGGTTTTAATCAAATGCAGATTATTGTGTGTTTCCTGACGTCAAGAAAAGAAAGTCATGTAGTTGACTTATGAATGACTATACTTTTATATATCCATGTATCTGATTTCTTCTAACAGAGACTTTGTCATTTCTCTTATATGGAATTATTCCTTTTCCACTGGGTTTGAGCTAGTGGACAGAATTTAGGTACCTTACTTATCCCCCCCACCCAAGGTAAATCGTAAGAATGATTCAAGTCAAGCTAGAAAGTGCTCCCTCCCTGAAGTCTGAATACAGAATATAGAAGCAAGAAAGGATAGCAGCTTCATGATCAAATGATTGTTGGTATTGTAATTGCTTCCTAGTCCCTGAAGATTTGCTATCATTTCCAGAATGTTTATTATATGAACATTCAGCATTCTTAGACGCAATTCATTTTAGCTTAAGTTAGGCATAGTTGAGTTCCTCTGCCAAAAGCCAAAGAACCCTGAAGGCAAGACAATGTATCCATTTTAATATTTCAAACAAGGTAATTTACAAGTCTAAGAGTAATTGAAAAGTCTTTCCCACCAATATTTTTATAAAAGTGAAATTTAGTTAAACCTAAAGATAAGTCACTTTAATGACTTTTTCCTTTTCAACTATGTAAAGGAAAAATGTCATTAAAATGCGATCGAGTAGAGAGCTTGTGTTAGGGACAGTAAAAAGTGAAGGGTTAATTTTCTTTCCATGGTTTACAGAAATGAGCCCAGTTCACCAGTTATAAAAGGAGTAGCAATTATATCATTCCTCTTTGATGTTACTTCTAGACACTTGATTATTTGGATGATCCTTTAGCATCTTGTTCTCTGCCTCCTTCATTTGAACCTTGTTCTAATGGGGATGGAGAAAAGACCTGAGAAGCTTTGAAAGGCATTCCTGACAAAGCCAGAAGTGAGGTGAAGAATCAGCCACTTTCCAGGGTTAAAGTTGAAATATAAGAAATTCAGCCATACTATATCATTTTTCCTGTTTGATTGCCACAATGGGCCTAGAGAGATAGAGGAACCAGGTGCCCAGTTTTAAAGAAATATTATAGGTACCTTCAACACCCACTAGTTCTATGTAAGTTCCATTCAGGAACATCTTTCTTGGTTCAATTTTAAAACTGCACCTGATATCACAAGCTATATTTGTTGTTGTTGTTCTGATACTGGAGCTTGAACTCAAAGCCTTGTTTTGCTCAAGGACACTGCTTTACCACTTGAATCAGGCCTCTACTTCCAGTTTTTGCCAGAAACAGAAGGTTCATCAACAAAGAAATAGTTACTTACAGGTTTTTCCAGTTCAATAGTATAGTTTTTTCCTATGCTCATCACTTTGTAGTGCTTGATTCTTGGCATACTAAAATGAAACCAGAATATAAGTTAAAGGAAGCAGAAATTGGATCTACATAGTAAGACGGTGTGCTTATGACTATAGTTTGACTAAATAAAATCCTTCGTGGCTGTTGGGAGGGAGTAGTCTCTTTAGAGGGAATGGTGATTACCCACTAGGGCTATAGGATATCTAGATCACTGAGTAGATGAATGAAAAAAAATATAAAAAGAGAAAAAATAAAGACCTAAAGATCTTTCAGGAAGAAATA
The DNA here is from genome assembly GCF_019054845.1 of Dipodomys spectabilis. NCBI lineage: Eukaryota > Metazoa > Chordata > Mammalia > Rodentia > Heteromyidae > Dipodomys > Dipodomys spectabilis. The sequence continues at coordinate 24,268,695 of NW_024870720.1, read as the reverse complement.
ATTTTCATAAAATTTCACATAGGGATATGCAAATCAAATTATATATATAATAGATAACATATTGCATGTAGCTATATATATTACATATTATATACTGTATAATATAGTACATTATATATAGTATATATCATATACTTATAGCATATAAATATAGAAAGTGAAAAAAATCATTTTAAAGAAAAATGTTTTCAGGCCTGGGAAGGTGGCTCAGTGGTAGAGTGCTTGCCTTGCATGCATGAGGCCCTGGGTTCGATTCCTTAGCACCACATAAGCAGAAAAATCTGGAAGTGGTGCTGTGGCTCAAGTGGTAGTGTGCTAGCCTTGAGCTGAAGAGCTGAGGGACAGCGCCCAGGCCCACAGTTCAGGCTCCACGACCAAAAAAAAGAAAAGAAAAGAAAAATGTTTTCTACTCTATAACTCATCCAACCAGACATCATTCTATGTCTGTTGTTACTGATGTCTTATGTACCACCCTTCATCACTGCTAAACCTCAACACTCAGTGATAAGAATAATGTTAGGCACTATATAACATACAGGTGGGAAAATAAATATGGTAGATGAATATTAACATCTTCCTCTTGTACAGTTCCATAGCTCTTCATTTTATCACCCTAAACACATGGCATCTTACTGATTTTAACCTGCTTAAGTAAAAAGGAGCATATTCTATTCATATTTACATCCCAGCATTAAGCACACAATTTATGAAATTATGGACAGCTCATCTTGTAGTGGTATTGACCAGAACTAAAGAAATTTATACTGAAATCAGTTTCATGCCATTCAGCTTTGAAAAAACAGTACATTTGTCTTAAATTACTTTGATTTAGATAGCAAGAAAGTTTAGCATGAAAACTTTGTCTAATAGGCTTTATTTTGACACCATTTGTTTGAATGACAAATTCACTCTTGTCTTATGTTTCAGAAACTTTCAAAAGCAAAATTAAGTTAAGGTTAAGGGTTAAGGTGATGGACAGGGCCTTTTCATTTCTTCTCCTATTTCTTTTTTTTTTTTTTTGGGGGGGGGGGGTCCAGTCATGGGGCCTGAACTCTGGGCCTGGGCGCTGTCCCTCAGCTCTTCAGCTCAAGGCTAGCGCTCGACCACTTTGAGCCACAGCGCCACTTCCGGCTTTTCTCTTTTTGCATATGTGGTGCTAAGGAATCGAACCCAGGGCCTCCTGCATGCAAGGCAAGCGCTCTACCACTGAGCCACCTTCCCAGCCCTCTTCTCCTATTTCTTAAAGAAAAAGTTTTCTCCATTTTCACTTCATATTACACTAGAGCTGAATTATATGGAACACTTCTACCTAATAGGCTCTCTCCTCATCCACCAACATCCTCTCAACTGCATATCCTGTTGGGGAATAATTGGAGCTAATTCTAATAGTCTCCATCCAAAACATGAGTTTAAACCCTTCCTAAAATAAATTGTTCCTTAAACCCAAAACTTCAAGAATCAGTTAGAAACTGGTGAAATAAACATCTTTGGACAGAAAGGGTTTTACATGTACCCTATCATGGCCAATGGATCTGGCTTTATCTTTTCCCTTACTATGAAAAGATCGTTGCAATCAGACCATTACCATTCATAAACTGTCCAATTTCCATATCCTCTAAAACAATTCCTGTATCCTCTAAATCCAAAAGTTCTGGTTTGTTTCCCCATGGGGGGGGGGGGGGTGAACTCAGGGCCTCATACATGCTAGGTAAGACGTTATCACTTGAGCCAAGGTTCCAGCCCTATTTGCTTTAGGTTGTTTTTCAGATCAAGTTTTTTTCATATTTTATTTTATTGTAAAGATGCTGTATAGAGGGGTTACAGTTACATGAGTAAGGTAATGAGTACACTTTCTGTCTTGCCTAGTCTCTGACTATTCGCCTACCTGTGCTGACATTCTGACAGGGAGGCACCACAGTTTGTTGAGATGGGATCTTGCTAACCTTCTGTCTGGGCTGGCCTCTCAATCTCGGCCTCCCAAGTAGCAAGGATTACAGACTCAAATTTCTGGTTCTATTTTGTATGTTCTCTGAGCCTCCATTTTTAAATCTACGAAATGGCGATGTGATGGCTTACCTCACATGGTTGAGGTGAGTTAATGATTGCAAAAAAACCCTTAACACAGCCTCTGACACACGTAAGCACTCACTGAATTCCAAAGACCTTTTACTACATTTTAAATGTATAGTGTGAATTTGGTCGATCTTATGAGTCTCAGCCACTTCATTTGTAAAACATCAAAAATACTGCCAATCTAGCTTTTTAAATTGTACTTGATAGAAATGTTTGTTAACACCCAAGACAGGGCCCACACATGGTTTTATATAAGGTAGGGGGGACACTTCATCTTCATCATCATCATCACCATCATCCTTTATAGGGAAGCTGTTGGAGGAAAAGTGATAAAGTCTCTTGCAAGTTTTCCATGAATGGACTTAAATTCTGAAGCAAAAACGGTGGCAGAAAAAAAAATTCTATTAAAATCACTTTGGCTTTGATTCTCATTTTGAACTTTATTCTTTCATACTTTGGTTTTCCAAAGGAATAAACAGAGATTCAGCATCAAGATAGGAAAAAGTTGCTACTTTGAAGTTTTCTGCTGATGTTCTCAAAAATGAATTCAAGCTGGGCGCTGGTGGCTCACACCTGTAATCCTAGCTACTCAGGAGGCTGAGATCTGAGGATCGGGGCTCAAAGCCAGCCAGGACAAGAAAAGTCCATGAGACTCTTATCTCCAATTAACCACCAGAAAATCGGAAGTGGTGCTGTGGCTCAAGTAGTAGAGCACTCGCATTGAGCTGAAAGAGCTCAGAGTCAGCGCCCAGGCCCAGATTTCAAGACCCATGACCAACAAAAAAAAAAAATGTAGTCAATGTTGTGTGGCCTTAACTGTGGTTATAAGTACTTATTCTTTTGTCCTTCATTTTTGCAGAAGAATCTATTTTGGGTAAATAACAATCTACTTCTTCCTTAGCCAATGGCTTTCCAAAAATGTCTGTAATGCTATTATGGCACTTAATCATAAAAATATCAACACAATGTGATTTTGTTGTAAGAACATTTTTATGTGCCAGGGGACATAAAGATAGATAACATTCTTTGACCAAGACAGGAGTCACTTGATAATTTGGCATTGGTTAAGTTTTGTTTATCCCTGAGAATAATCTCTCTCCCACAGTTGATCTGTTAGCACACACAAAGTTTTACTTTCAAGTACTGCTTTGTAAACCAACTTGTCCTTTTCAGCTATTGTTTTACCAGACACACTCACCTAACTTGCATGGTTGAACATTTCTCCTATAAGCAATGATGAAAGAGGATGAATTGGCTTTGTGGGAAACACAGGTGCTTTCTAGTAGTTTAGATTTCTATCAAGCTCTTAACATTAAATGTTATATCTTAACAGACTCTTACAGTGCTATCCTTAAAAATTAAGTGAGCCAGTCCATAGAAGATATAAAATATAGACATTCAAAAAAGGCCTCTTGGTGCATCAAGAGAAAACAGATTATTATCCTTACCATTATGGCTATATTTGGCTTACTAGAAAAAATTGAGTTAAGTAATAAGTTAGAATTTCTAAGCTACTTCCACATATAAACTCTTCACCAAAACCTAAATTGTTAATACTGACCACAGTGTGAGAGGACTTTTATTTGGCCATTATCCTCATTTCTTTCTAAATATGAACTAAGGGGTTATTTTAATAAAATATTACACAACGTTAAGACCATCAGCAGACATTAATATAGATGTGAGCTTACTAAAATTGGAATGATGGAAATTTGATACGAATTCCTTTGCTACATTTTTCCCAGGAGCTTAAAATACAATATAAATGAAACTAAAAGTTGGATCTTAAATTAATCTCCGAATATGTAGCAGAAACCACTAGTGTTTCTCTTAAGCTTAATTGTATGCAAAATGAAATGTAGTATTAAACAAATTTAGACTACCTTCTTAAAAGAGCAAGCTTTGCTGGATTTTGGCTGATGGCACATCTTTCTGCAGAAGTAAAGCTTTGCAGAGAATAAAGAGAAAAAAGTATTGTGCAAAAATGCATACAGAATTTTAAAGGCCATCTTTAACTTGTCCTAAACTCTTGAGAGTTGTTCATTTCACACAGAGTAGTAACGCAGAATTCACATCCAAACAGATTGGACACAGACCAAGAAAGGAATGCATGGGAAGGGGAGGTAGACTTAGTCACTCTTATGTCTCACCTAATTTTGCTTTCACACAAATTCTTTTTTAAAAAAAATGTTGTTCACTGAAGAGTAGGTTGAAAATGAACTACACAACTTGTTGGTGGGGATGGGAGGGAAACGCTGGGAGAGAGCAAGGGAAGGGGTGACACTAACTAAAAAGGATTGTATGCTTTACCTGACTTATGTAACTATAACCCCTCTATAGGTCACCCTTATAATAACAATAAAATTTTTAAGTACTGGAAAAAAAGTTGTACATGATGGTGCAACATGTACTCTCACCTCAGAAAGTAGAGGTGAAAGGATCATGTTTTAAGAACAGTCTCTGTTTGAGCTCTCCATAGAGTCTATTATACTTTAATTAATTCATTTATAATCACTTGCATTATCACCCAGTGTGTTTACTTATAGACTGATAGACACACTCTAGCTACTACAGATGAGGAAAGCCATGCAACCTTTGTTTCTATGAGTCTAGTTTACTTAATGTAATTTTTCCAAAGTCTTTCCACTTCCTTACAAATGGTACAATATAATTCTATCTATTGGATAAGTAAAGTTCCATTAAAATAAGTATCAGGAAATAGGTATTTGCAAGAGTGGGGGGAGGGCAAAGGGGAGAGATAGCCAATGAAGAGAGTGATGGCCAATAATATATACAGTGAAGAATTCACTATATATATATATAATTAAATATAAGTATATGAATTTTTAAAAAATGGAAGGAGCAGACCAAAGGGGTGTGTGTGAAAATACTGAAGGGGTGGCACAGATAAAGATGCATTGTCTGCATAAACTGTATACAAACAAAAAAATCAATACATATCCTACAAAATTAAAAGTGAGGGAAGGGGTAGATTGAGAGTGTTAGGAGAGAAAGTTGCAAGGGATGGCAATGCAAGACATAGTATACTTGTAAACTGCTTTATTGAATGACAACTTCTTTGAACAGCTAGCTAACGATAATGAAAAATATTTTTAAGAAAGAAAGAAGGGCTGGGAAGGTGGCTCAGTGGTAGGGTGCTTGCCTTGCATGCATGAGGCCCTGGGTTCGATTCCTCAGGTGATGTTGCTGGTAGCACCAGCCTTAAGCTGAAGTGCTGAGGGACAGCGCCCAGTGCCCAGACCCAGAGATCAGGTCCCATGACCAATGAAAGAAAGAGAGAAAGAGAGAAAGGAAGGAAGGAAGGAAGGTAAGAAAGAAGGAAGGAAGAAAGGAAGGAAGGAAGGAAAAACAATTTCTCCTGGAAAAAATATAAGCACCTATTTCAAAAACACTAAATCAAAAGACAAGATGCATTCAGTAATTTGCCTAGCAAGCACAAGGCCCAGAGTTCAATCTTCAGTACTACCAAAAAGTAAAACTTAAGAGAACTCAGTTTTATGTCTTTTTTTTTTTTTTTTAGGAGTGGAACTGGTTTTGAGCCTCAGTAACAAGCATTCTACTACTTGAGCCATATTTCCAGATGGTTATTTTTTTATTTTTATTTTTTGGGGGGTCCGGTCTGAACTCTGGGCCTAGGCGCTGTCCCTCAGCTCTTCAGCTCAAGGGTAGTGCTCTACCACTTGAGCCACAGCGCCCTTCTGGCTTTTTTCTTTTTTCTTATGTGGTGCTGAGGAATCAAACCCAGGGCTTCAGGCATTCAAGGCAAGCGCTCTACTACTGAGCCACCTTCCCAGCCCTTCATTTTTTTTTATTTTTGCTGGTTATTTTTTGAGAAAGGGTGTTGCTTCTCATCCAGGCATAGACCTTGAGCCATGGTCATTTTAGTTGCCGTCTTTCTATCATTGCTAGTTTCTTGGGCAAAACCCACTATATCCACATTCCCTTCACAGAAATGGAGTCTCTTTTGCTTTTCTCATAGGTATACCATTGTACATAATTTGTGCATTGAGAGTGGCTTTTACAACTTTTCTGCCCAGGCTAGTCTCAAACCACAATCCTTTTACTCTCAAGCCTTTCAACTCCCTAACAAGGAATACAAATCAGAAAAAGAAAAATGTACTCTTCTCTAAGAAGCTTTTAGCTCACTGATTAATGGCATTCATAACTTCTATTTTTTGGTGTTTGTTTCAAGATAGTAAAGTAAGTTATGAATCAATTAACTAAGAAAAAAATTATATTCTACATTATGTCAGTGGAGTTGAAAAATTCACCATGAATGTTTACTATATTAAGATGTTGTTACATGTACTAAAAGCTAATGAAAACAGGAAAGGTAAGGAAGCTATAAGACCAGGTGACTTGAGTGGATGGATTTGGTGGGAGAGATGGAGGAGAATGGTGGAAGGTGTAGCATTGATTGAGATATATTGTACTCATCCAACTGAAAGTTTTTGGTGCAGCTACTTCATGGTAATAAGAAGAACAATAATAATTTTGTAAAAGGAAGCCACAAGAAGATTGACAGATATTCACTGCAGAAAAATACACCCAGAGAGACACACATGCATACAGAACCACAATCTGATTTAACCATCTAACATTCTTGGCACCCGATACAATGCACATAGCTACTATATAAAGACAAATGTCTGTTTATATGGTATAATTGCTAAATCAATGAAGTTTCTTGGACTGTAACTCTTACTAGCTATAGTGGCTAGTACATTGAGCCACAAGTTTAATTTTTTTCTAAAACAATTATTTTCTTACTGCTTTTTATCGACTCTCAAAATTTTCATATTTAGTCTATTTAGAGTGACAAATATTTATGGAGTAGATTGATTTATTGGTAGATATGTTATAATAAATAAGTTGCATGCTATCCCCACAAAGAATAGCAACTCAAGAGTTAAAGTGCTGGGCTGGGAACGTGGCCTAGTGGTAGAATGCTCTCCTAGCATGCTTAAGGCCCTGAGTTCAATTCCTCAGCACCATATACACAGAAAAAGCCAGAAGTGGTACTGTGGCTCAAATGGTAGAGTGCTAGCCTTGAGTAGAAGCTCAGGGACAGCACCCAGGTCCTGAGTTCAAGCCCCAGGACCAGAAAAAAAAAGAGTTGAAGTGCTTTTTATGCTTCTTTTTGAGGTGTTTATTCAATATTTAATATAAAAGTACAAAAGCCTCTATATTTCAATTAAATAATCAGTTATGCAAGTGGTCACTGAACCAGAATCCCTACTAAAACACAAGGGTTCATGGACTTTGAAAACTGGAGTGCCTCTAACTTTTGCACTGACTTTATCAAAGTTAACTCATTTTATCATTTTATCATTTTATCAACACTCCAGGGGGCTCTCATGTAACTCAGAGCCCAATCTCTTGCCTGTAGTGTCTGGAAGGATTCTGAGTGCTCTGTTCCTACGTGTATCTAGAATCATCTCCTACAAGTTTGCTCCTGCACTCTGCCTCAAACCCAATGGCCTCTTTCTGTTTCTTGTTCTAGTTCTGGGCATAGGCACTTGCTGTCTGAAAAGTTCTTGTCCCAGATGCTGGCACGGTTTGTTCCCTCACTCTCTTCGGGTCTTTCTTTAGACACTAATCAGCCAGGCATATTGGTACACGCTTATAATCCCAGCATTTGGGAAACTGAGCCACATGGGTTACATAGGAAGACAAGTGACTCAAAAAGTAGGTCTTCCAATAATAGCAAACACCTCTTCTTACCTGCTCTATTTTATGAGATAAAATCACCATATATTTGATTTTTATTATATATCTACCTGTTCTCTGTGTAGTTTTACGAGCATGAGAACGCCTCAATACCCACTCTATTGGGTTTGTCTGATTACCCTCTCTTTTTTGATTATTATCTTTACAAAGGAGTTGTCATTTAACAAAGCAGTTGATTAATAATATATCATAATCAATCTCACCCTTTTCAACATTCTCACCTATCCCTCCCTCTCCACCCTTTTCCTCACTCTTCTTAATTTTGTAGGATATACATTGGATTCCTAACTGCATTCTCCCCTTCTCTTTATCCATCCACCCCTTACCCCTTGACTCTACCCCACCCCTTCTGATTACCTACTTCCTGGTGTTTTATTTAGCTGAACTTGGACTTTTGCCTTTCTAAGGATTTACACTATTTGAGTTCTGTATCCCCAGTTCCTAGAGAAATACTTGTCATAAAATAACTGCTCAGTAAGTATTTGTTGAATTCAATGGCTAAACCAAACAACTATATCCAGAACCAGAGTAATTTTGTCTTACTGCAAACACCACCCTTGGTGATATATATATATATATATATATATATATATATATATATATATATATATATCCATCTATATAATATACATACACATATAGGTTTATGCTTATACGGTTTTCCCTATTATTGTATTTATATATTTAGCCCCCAATAAAACACATACAGATCTGAGTGTCTGTGCCTTGGATTTTTGAGGTGATGTAACGATTTTAACAATTCTATACATGTTTTAATTAAACATACTCTATCTCCTGCCGGACAGTGATGGAGTAGTTTCTACTGTCACTACCAGGTCTCAGGATCATATTGCCCAAAGAAGGATTCTTCTCCAGCATCTCAGTTGCCTCTTTCCGGGAAACTTCATAAAAACATCTACAGAGGTAAGATTAAAAAATATTTTTAACTAATAAAGATCATTTCTTGAAAATACTGCAAAGAAAATACCATTAACAAGCCAGGTGTGTAAGAGAGGGCCAAGGTAAGAGAGTTGTGATTTTGGTGCCAGCTTCAGCTATATAGTGAAATCTTGTCTCAAAAAGCAAAACACCTTTGAGAGGTATAATTGTTTTGTTAACACTTCAAGCTTTATGGTAACCATTATATAATTGTTAATATCTGTTATTAAGAGCTTGTGACATTGTAACTATGCTAATGTCAAGGAAATCCTCCCCATCTTCATTCTTCCAAAGACCCTATTCTGTTTTTTACTTGTTTGTTTGTTTTGAGACTAGGTTTCCCTTTGTAGCCCAGGCTATGAAGCCTCATGTCTCGTCTCAGCCTCGCTCCCAAGTCCTAAGATTTCAGCAGCAATCTGGTAAGTTTTGTTCCATTGATTCATCAGTTGTGTTTGTTTAACTAAATCAATGACTGTCAGGTTTCTGGGATTGTACCACAGAGACTGTGAATCAGAAGCTAATGTCAAAGATGGCACCAGAGTAAATTTCATGGATAAGAACACAAGATTCTAGGAGGAAAGGACCCATAATCTTTTCAACAACATAGCCGTTAGTGTACAATGTTGCTGAATTCAGCATGTTCTCTCTTATATGCTTTATGCCACATATTTTTAAAGAATAACTTCAATGACTGCCCACTGATTGACCAAATGAATAGAACATTCTAAGTGTTTAAAATTCTTTGGTAAAAAGTATAAAAGGAAAATCAGTCAAATATATAGCTTTATTTAAAAAAAAATCTTTTCCTTCCTTCTTCATACAAACGTATTTAGGTCTAAGCCCCAGAAAAAATACATATTTGGTCTAAAGCAGTGGGTAGAAGAGGATTTCCTGTGTGGTAAGAGAGTTGGTTCTAATGTGCATTATGTTAATCATGACAGAAGAGGAAATGTGGCAGCTACTCAGAGATAAAATGTTTCTCCTAAGACTGTTTAGTGTCCTTGATTTAATAAGGTCAAGTGCTAGTGCTACTATGATACTCAACTCCAAATTAAATCTTCACAATTGAATGAGGATCCTGGCATTCATTGCACACTTACGCTGGCCTAGGGTTCAGGACATCCACATAGTCTTCAATTAGTTCCTTCTCTTTTTCCACAGACGTGATCGGCACTTGTTCTGTCCCAATTCTCCTTTTCTTTTCTTTCTCTAGGACTTCATGCAGTCTAATTACTTGCCCAGGCAGAAGTGATACATGTTGGGGAACTGATAGCTGAAACCAGGTAAGATAGTAGGCAGACAAAAAAGATAACTAAACAATGTACTGATTTAGTTGCCCTATCGAGCTTTAGTTACCCAACACGGATGGGTAGAGTCATCAAGAGATGATCTCTGTCTATAGTAGATGTCTTAGAACCACCTCTGAACCAACCAGTCTGTAAAGGTTGCCTACCTTTCTTCCAACATTTCCCTTTTGATATGTTCCCAAAGCAAAGTACACCTACCTTCTGTCTCCAGGTAACTAGAAGAATGGCAAACCTCTCACGTTTTATCCTGAGCTCAATTGTTCATCAATCCCGGTGAGGTGTCTCATTCACAAGGAAACTGGGAATATTTTCCACTTTATTATAGCAAAATGAGCTATTAACATGGATTTTCAGTGGCAGAGGTTAGTAATTAGAGGTTTATATTTTGGTATGTTTGTAACTTTCATTTACATGTTACAATCATGATACTTCCCTACATATTAGTCATATTTATTGTTACTGTTATTAGTTCTCTAGAAACATATTTTGGATTGAATTGCCTGCCTGTGCCCTCTTGAATATTCCCAACTTTGTCCCTCAGTTTGACTAGCTATGTTCTCTTGGCAGGTGTAGTCTGAATGCTAGAATATTTTTCTAGACATGACACTAGCTAGTCTATATTCAGAGGGAGCCATATCTGTTGATAGTCTTTATCACTAAGGGTAAATGCAAGAAGTGTGAGAAGAAAACAATAGAATTTTGCTGTTTAGTTACTATTTCATTATTCCTAATAGTGTTTGCTTTATGTATATCTTATTTATGTATATTTTTTGTTTTATATATGTTTTATTTTATATGTATATATTTCATATATTTTATATACATTTGAAAAAAATTACTAATATGAGTATATCAATATACACTAAACAAGAAGAAATAAAATGATGGTGGAAAAACTAGTAAGACAGTTAATCTTTTATTTATTGTACTTTGTTCTTTCAACAACTTCTCATTAATTGCCTATTATTATTTTTAGCATTTATATGTGTTATTGAAAATAGGTATAGCAATGGTCTAAAAGAGGTATTTTGTCTTCATTTTGCAAATAAAAACAATCTAAATAACCAGATAATATACTCAAAAAGGCAAAGAAGTTGTGCATAGTTGCATAGGTAGTTGAGAAAACAACTCAGATTATTTGATTTGTAAACAAAGAGTCAGCTCTTTAAACAGTAGTCTGTGCTTTTTACACTCAACTAAAGTTACAGCAACACTATAAGGTGATTTGGAAACATAGCACAACACACTTGTACTGCTCAAAATTTGAGATGACTTGTCCTATCTGGAAAATTCACATGAATTTATTTAATTTCATATTCAGTATAAATCTGTGGGGGGGGGTTGTTTTTTTCTTTTCTTTTTTTCTTTTGGAAGCAGTCCTGCCCTGGGCATTGTACTTGAGCTTTTTTCCCCCTCCCGAAAGGCTAGTGCTATACCACTTGAGCTACACGTCCACTTCTGGCTTTTTGCTGGTTAATTGGAGATAAAAGTCTCACAGACGTCCCTGTCTGAACTGGCTTCAAAACAGGATCCTCAGATCCCAGCCTCCGGAGTAACTAGGATTATAGGGATAAGCCACCAGTGCCTTGTAAATCTGTATGTTTTAAGAACAACAACAACAACAAAAGAAGTCTTATTTTCCTTAACCTCAAGGAAAAGACTAAAAACAAAATGTTTGGGCAAAACTTCATGTACACTTAGCATATTAGGAAGAGGCATCATGTTTTCTTCCAGTGGATTTAATGTTCTTGAAGTTTAGTGTCATAACATTGTTATACTTGGACCCAGTAGAGAAACAAAGTAGCACATAGGATATTTTTGCACAAAAAAGAGAAAGTACAATTTCTCTAACAGAAAGATTCTTCCCCTGTCCCTCACCACTCAACATGTCCTCCATACTTTCAAGAGGGCTGTTTCTAAACCTCCTACAACTTCCCTACATGGATGTTGAACTGGTAATCTTTACCTGTTATTGGTTGACATAAAGAACCAACATCCAATAACTTGGTTAAAGTCTGGGGTGTATTTCATGTAACTGTGAAGGGTTTATTTAGGAGTTAGCTTTGGATAGAGTCTGTTTGACCATAGCAAAACTGGAAAAGTTTTACATCCTTTAAAAATATGAGAGAACACGATGCTTTGGGGGGGGTGTTGGTTGTCAACATAGCTCATGTTTTCAAGTTGCTCCACTAGCTTTGTTCTAATTAATTAATGGCAGTTATCTGCTGCAGCAATTAACTCATAAGTAATAGATCTTGCTATTTTCCTCTGGTAAGATGCCACTAGTCAAAGAGATAAATATCTTCTTTCTTTCTTTTTTTTTTTGTCAGTCATGGGGCCTGAACTTGGCCTGGGCACTGTCCTCAGCTCTTCAGCTCAATGCTAGTGCTCTACCAGTTGAGCCACAGTGCCACTTCCAGCTTTTCTGTTTATGTGGTGCTGAGGAATCGAACCCAGGGCCTCATGCATGCAAGGCAAGCACTCTACCACTGAGCTATCTTCCCAGCCCACATATCTCTTTTTTAAATCTCACTATACAAATGTTGAAAGGTGAGTTTTCATTTTGATAGTCTCTCCCTTAGATAGTCTGTGTTCTTCATAAAACCCATCTTAAGTTCATTTTGTGAGTATAAATGAATTAAAAAGGATTGGATATTATTTTTTAAGATGGCTTATAAGTTGCAGATACCAGAATATACAAAGAGAGCTAGGTCAAAAAGACATGATGGTAAAAATCAATATTCCTGACCACCTGTTTTTGTTTTTGTTTTAATATTGTATATCACTAGTTTATTTTCTGTATCACTATTTGAAATAACCTTGTTCATTTACTTGTTTACTTTTTCCCTTTCCACTCACATGATTAAAATGCAAGGGTTTAAGGTGTCTTTTCTCAATGGCTGTATCTTCAGCCAATTTGAGCAAATGTTTGTTGAATGAATCAATAAATCAAATATAATGATCTGGTGGTACACACTTCAAATTGCAACTCTCAGAAGGAATCTCAAGTTCAAGGCAAGGTCAGATACCTACTAAGACTCTGTCTTCAAGTTTCTTTTGATATAATCAGAAAAAAATTAAACTGTAATTACCCTCCTACCTCTGTTACTGTAAGAATGAAGCCTCTCCATTCTTCTCCACTTTCTGTGTTCTCTGTCTAAAGAGGAAACAAAACCAGATAAAGACAAAGAAAAAAACACATAAGACTATTATTTTTATTAACTCCAAATTACTTTAGAATTTCATATGGTATTTTATACCAAGACATAAGAAGTATCTAAACGTAGCAAGACTGACAAAATATTCTTTTGTTGAAGCATCTTGCATTTAGAAAAAGTCATATGTAACTTTTCAACTACTTAAAATTATCTGTGATTGATTTTCCTTTTTGCCTAGGACTGTTAACATGCATTTGCTATGAAACAATTTAATAATTTTTTCTTTTATGGAATTTTTTCTTTTATGTATCCTCAGATCTCAGCCTTCTGAGTAGCTAGGATTAAAGTCATGAGCCACCAGCAGCCAGCTTAACTTCCAAATCTTTTCTCAAATACTATTAGTAATCCTATTACTCCTACTACTCCTAATAATTATGTCAGCCAACCTCTTTTGAGAGTTTATAATAACAGCTACTATACAAAGAACTCCAAGGGAGATATTCATGCTAAAATTCCATATCAACAAACAAAAATTATCAGTCCTTCCTGAGACCTCCAGAGACAACAGCCAAATTTCTCATATAGGCCAATTTCAGTTGGTATAACCTATCTTTACACACAAAAAAGAGCCTGATATAATCTGATGTTATTTTTCTATTGTCTTACTATCCTTTCATTACTAGGAGAAAAAGAAAGTGACCCATTCAGTTTTTATTATTTGTATTTTATTTTTAGCATTTCTCTCTGCGAAACTGACCAGAATTTTCTGTTTAGCCCATTGAAACAATTACTATTTTTTCTAAAATAGAAAATGAAGCCAATTAAGATTTTTAAATGAACTTGTTATAATTTTGTCCTTAAAACTACTTTTTATTATTATAGAGTTGTTCATTTAAAATGATCATACTAAGTATGTTTCTAGTTGTTGACAAGACAAAAATTCATGCTGTCATGGTTTTTAGCATCTAGCAAGTAAGAATGAGTACAAAACTTAATAGTGAATGCACCTGATAATGCCAAAAGGAAATAAATTGGAAAATAAAACACAGAGCAGGGCAAGCCCGATTGGTAGTATGATAGAGGGCAGAAAAGAGGAATAAGTTTGCAATTCTAATAAGGTGGTCTAGGTAGGCCCCAGTGAAGGGATTAAAACTATTCAAAAACATTTTTTTTCCTGAGTGAAAAAACAAAGGCACACAGGTTAAGTAACTTGCCTACAATCCCACAGCATTAGCTACATTTAAACCTGTGTTCTTCACCAGTGTACCTAGTAATCAACTGAGGAACTTGCTTAAAATTTAGAATCTGAACCTGGTGCCAGTGGCTCACGCCTGTAATACTAGCTACTCAAGAGGCTGAGAGCTGAGGATCATGGTTCAAAGCCAGCCCTGGCAGGAAAGCTTGTGAGACTCTTATCTCCAATTAACCACCAGAAAACTGGAAGTGGCTCTGTGGCTCAAGTGGTAGAGTGCTTGCCTTAAGCTGAAAAGCTCAGGGAGAGTACCCAGGCCCAGAGTTCAAGCCCCCTGACTAACCCTACCTTCCCCCCCACCTGAAAAAATATGTTCTGAGCCTGGCACTGGTGGCTCATGCCTGTAATCCTAGCTACTCAGGTGGCTGAAATCCAGCACATGGAGGTTTGAAGTCAGGCAGGGCAGAAATGTCCTTCAGATAGATCCTAGCTTCAAGATAGCCAGCAAAAATCAGGGCTGTATGCAGGGTTCAAATGGTAGAATGCCAGCCAAGTAAACAAGCTGAACAAGCACAAAGACCTGAATTGAACACTAAGAAAAAAAAGTAGAGTAATCTTCTGGTAATGTTTCCAATATCATCTTTATCAATTCCACATTGTTCTCTTTTTGTTATTGCTGCAGTTTCTGGGTTGAATTTAACTAAGTCACTTTGTGTACTAATTAAGGAACAACTTTTCAAAAACACCAGGTGGGATCCCTGCTTTTGTCAGACAATGGAAATATAAGGTTTCATGGTGCTTGTATACTAAATAAATGAGCATTTAAAATCCAAATCCAAAAATGAAGTCTTGGCAAGAAACAATAAATATTAACAAAATACAAGACTTTGACCTTCCTGTAATTCATCTTTATTTCAACTACAGAGTTTTAAGAGGTGCATGCCAATTACAACCACAACTGCCCTCAGAACATTATTGTCTTCACTCACCTTCAATTGAACTTCCTCTTTTGGCAAAACAAGGGTGAATTTTGCACAATTCTTTTCAGTTGAAATCTGATCAGTAAGGCATACGAGGTCTATTATGTCTAATTTGTCGACGTACTGCAAAGGTAAAGGAAAATCTCATTGAGTTATTTCATGGTTAATATACCTTTGTTCTAGCAGGATGGAAAAGAATATTTTCAACGAATTTTTACTTTGCATGACATCCCGCTTCCCGACTCATACAGACTTGTTAAGTTTCCATGAATTCTGCAAGTTAATTGTTGCAAAGAATCATTATTAAAAATTAAATCATGGAGGTGGAAGTGAGAGCTGAGGGACAGCACCCAGGCTGTTCAGGCCCCACAACAGACAAAAAAAAAAAAAAAAAAATTCTATTTTAAAGCAGGAGGTGTGGGAGCACTGGCCTAGCAAGCATGAAGCTGCAAATCCAAACTTCAATACTGACAAATACAAGACAAAATGCATCTCATGCAAGTTTCGTATGTGTGTGTATCTATGTACATGAATATATATATAGCACTCTATCACCTACCCCCCAATCCGTATTGCTTCTGTTCTTTGTCTAAGGTCTCCCATTTATGCCCTGCCTGCCTGGACCATGATTCTCCTACTTATTCTTCCCTTGTAGTAGGATGACAAGCATTCAGCACTACTGCTAGCTTTATGAGTTCAGGCAGAATCTCACTGACTTTTTCCCCTGGGCTGACCTCAAACCAGAATTCTTCCTATCTCTAACTCTACAGTGGCTGGGAATACCAGGCATGAGTCACCTCACCCTTCCTGAATAAAAATATTGGTTTGTAACAACTGATCTGTATACAACAGAGCAGACTTGCTCAGTAGTACTAGAAGGAACCACCTCTACTTACTGTTTTACAGTTTGTTTACTTCTTGTTGTTGTTGTTTTTCTGCTAAATTAGCAAAGGACTGCAGTCCTTTTGTCTTCTCCTGATTATGCCTAATATAATTCATTTATTATATTTTTTCTGTTCTGGTCTGAGACCAGGACTCGAACTCTGTAGTTGACACTTTCGTTCACTGGCTAGTGCTTTACCAACTGAGCCATGCCTCCAATTCCCATTTATTGTACTCTTGTAAATTCTCCCAATTTTTTCTTTTTTTTTTTCTGAAGAAGGTACAGGGCATAAAAATGGGCAAATAAAAAATTCTTTTTTTAGGACTAGGAAGGTAGCTCAGTGGTAAAGTGCTTGCCTTGCATGCATGAGGCCCTGGGTTTGATTCCTCAGCACCACATAAGCAGAAAAAGCTGGAAGTGGTGTTGTGGCTCAAGTGGTAGAGCACTAGCCTTGAGCTGAATTGCTGAAGGACAGCACCCAGGCCCAGAGTTCAGGCCCCACGACCAAAAAAAAAAAATTTTTTTTTCTGAAGTCATTTCTACATTGATGTTTAATGTTTAACTTGCCTGTTTGTTTTCCATGAACTATCTATTATTTAAAACTGGAAGGAGAGGTACAAGAGAATGAAGAGAGAATTCAAAATTAAATACATATCTTTTTCTGATAGACTGCCTAGATCAGGCTGGGTGAGTTTTGCTACAACAAAGAGGAAGCAGAAGAGGAAGAGGTGGCTAAATTAGATAGAGGACTGTGGGTGATCCATAGATTAGAGGAAAAGGAAGCTACATCTTTGTTTCTAATTGCAAGGTTGTAAAGAACCCTAAAGGTTATCGGTCTTCTCTGGGCATCCTCGGTGTAGACTTCAGCTTATGCTTGCATATCTCTAAAAAGGTGGAATGCAGGCCTGCTCCTAAACAGCTGTGACGTGTGTGTGTGTGTGTGTGTGTGTGTTAGTTTATTTTCTTAAATTGAGCCACTGCTTTAAACAGCTGTGACGTGTGTGTGTGTGTGTGTGTGTGTGTGTGTGTGTGTGTGTGTGTGTGTGTGTGTGTGTGTGTGTGTGTGTGTGTGTGTGTGTGTGTGTGTGTGTGTGTGTGTGTGTGTGTGTGTGTGTGTGTGTGTGTGTGTGTGTGTGTGTGTGTGTGTGTGTGTGTGTGTGTGTGTGTGTGTGTGTGTGTGTTTATTTTCTTAAATTGAGCCACTGCTTTTTTTCCCCAGGTTAATATCCATCCACTAGTCCTAGTTCCTGTTCTCTGGAAAAACACTAAACAAATTCAATTATTCTTTCATATGATTTCCTTCCTTCTAGTCTTTCAAATATATAAAGATAGCTTTAAATTCCTCCTTGCTATAGACTAAATATCTCAGTTTTTACCTGTTCTGGTCCAGTGCTTTCCCTAAACTTTACTCCCCAAACTGCTTTAATTCCCTCTCCCCCCAAACTTCCCAATGATCTCTATCCTCTTTTATCAAAATTAGTAGATGAGCAATTCTGCAGTATTTCTTTGTAACAACCTCTTTATGGCATAGTGGCTAAGAAGGCTGGCCCATCAAGAGGACCTGGATTAGACCCGTTTTATTTGCTATTTGTGATCTACATAATTTCTTAGTCCTTAACCTTCACAATTTATCTCTGTATAGTTAGAGATTAGAACAGTACCCATTCTGTAGCATTAGTGTGAATATGAGGGCTTACTCTATACAGTCTACTCTCTTGAGAACTTACAGACCCTACAGGAAATGAGCTATGAATTTCATTCTAAATTTTGAAATTTGGAGATTTCTTCAACATCTGTTTGTGTTGGCTACTCCTCTAGATTCACTTTTTATCCTTTTATCACTCAACACTGTACACCAAGAGAGGGACTACTCTGGACAACATCAAAGCCTCCTGATACCTTTTGTTTTCCTATTGGGTTGGACCACTGTAGAACTCTGGCAGGAGAACGGAGGAGTGAAGAAAGTGAAATTGGATATAGTTGAACTCTTAATCAAAGATCACATTTCCCTTCTATATCATTTCTCCCACTATTTCCTCTCACTCCTACATCTGGCAAAAGGTCACTCTTAGTAACATTATTATACACTAGCCTTGTGATCGAATGCTATCCTTTCATTCTTCCCACTGTTCATTGAACTTTATTAGACTTTCTTCAAATTTCTCAATTTAAGACATTTTATGGTTTTGACTATCCCATTCTTTGATAACTGAGACACAGACAGATGATATAATTAACTCAAAACACCAGTTATAATGGCAGCACCTGCATAAAAAAATACCAAGCAATCAGTCTGAACACACTAGGCTTTCACTCACTGAGTGCTTTCCATGTAGTGAGTGGCGATTCTTAATCTTTCTCATTTACTATACAGTATGTAGAATCGATTCTGATTTACTGGTATCAGTGGGAAGCTGGAATGCACAACAAATAATTTGGTTTTTTAAAAAATGTATTGTGATATTTGAAAAAAAATCCTTGTCTTCTCAGAACTCTGGTGAAAGATGACAATTGATAATTTGCTTTTTTTCTAATGGCTTCTCAATAACTCACCATGAATGCTGCTTGATCCCACTCTGTACAATATGGTACAAGGCTCTTTCTCTATTTTGTTCATTAGAGCTGAGTATGGTTGTTCTAATAATGATGCTCAAAATAGGTTAATGTTTTCATGATCTAGAATGTTTCTATATAAACAGACTACTGACTCATAAATTCACTGGTAAGTATTCCAAGGGACATAAATATTTATACTAAAATGTTATCTCTTAGTCATGAAAAAAAGAAACACAATCAAATTAAATTAAAGCAAATAAGTCTCAGAATCACCTTGCTGTTATTCATGTTTATGCTCTTAAGAGAACCGCTTTGTGGGGTGTGTTTTGACTTTTCTAGGAAAATTAAATTGTTACATTATATATGTTATGATGCTCTGAGAATCATCTTGTTCCCGTACATATTACAAATGTAGGCCAGGCCGGAGATACAGCTCAATAGTAGAAGATATACCTAGCAAGCTAAGGCTCTGCATCTGATTCCCAGAAACACAAGGAAATAATCAAAAAGCTTCTTTTCTGTTACTTAGCTGATTCTTGGTCAGGAGTGAGGGCACACGCCTATAATCCCATCACCGAGAAGGCTGAGGCAGGTATAACACAAATTGACGGTTAGCCTACTATATAATGAGTTTTAAGTTATCTTGGGCTACATAGTAAAACCAACTCAAGTCATTGTTGTCATTGTCAGCATCATCATCATCATCAATACTACAAGCTGAGGCATGATAACAAGTAGAGAAAATTGAAGTTATTACTTAGAATTAAATAGTGTAAGCTGGGCACAGGTGGCTACTCAGGAGGTTGAGATTCCAGGATCCTGTTTGAAGCCAGTCTATATAGGAAACACTGTGAAACTCTTATCTCTAACTAATTACTCAAAGAAGCCAGAAGTGCGCTGTGGCTCAGTGGTAATCACTTGCCTTGAGCAAAAGAAGCTCTGGGATAGCCCCTAGGCCCAAGTTCAAGCTAATAAATAAATAAATAATATCCAGATATCTAAGACTTCTACTTTTAAACTAAGTTTAATTCTCAAGATCAGAAAGAAAAGAATGCAAAGTAAGAAAGCTGAGTTAATATTTTCTTCTGAACTGTCCAATTAATTTTACCATTGATCCTGTCATAAATAATGGCCTTCACTGATTTAAATTTTCTCAGTTGAATTGGTTTTATCTTTATTCTAGGATGTCAGAAAATAGATGATGTGACAAAATCATATTGGAAAAAATGGAATTAGCTGCTTACTTATTTAACTACTTTTTAGATTATTTAAGGTCTTCTTACTTATCTACTTACTATTGTACTTTTTTTGTCGGTATAAAAGAAAAGTGTAGTTCCTCTCAACTCTGTCCAATAATGTTTATACTCCTGTTGGAAAGAAATCATAAGCATTGTTAGTTTACATTCAACTATTTTTCTTTTCATTTTCTTTTTGAACTTTCCTAATAGTTTGTATGTTTCTTCTTTATCATGAACAATTTATATAAGTCTTATAGCTTCCCTTTGTAGTTAATCCTTGATTAAATGCTGTCTGATTTTATCTTTAGCATGTCTGATTTGTTCATAAGTAGATCATTTTCCAAACTTTCGTGATTGATTTAAGACTTCTTACACAACTTCAATGGAAGTTTACACATGTAAGGAGGCCAAATAAAGGCCTAAGTCAGGAAAAGTTATGATAGCTACTGTCTAAAACAGATCCAGATTGAATCACTTAGCTGAGTATAATGGCTCATAGTTCAGATTCAGTAAATAGTATAGAGTAGTGATATTGATTAAAGAAAGTGACAAATTGATACTGAGAAAAATTATACCATCAAAGCTAACTTGAAGATTAGATTTCATTTGTGTGGTAAATATTTATTTATATTTACATTACTGTGGATTCTCTAGAAATATGTTTTAAGTTTAAAATTAAAAAAACTTAATCACATTTTACCCAAATAAGTCTATTTAAATAAATTGGAACATAGCCTACATTACAGAAGAATAGCAAATGAGTTTACAGAATAAAATCTGTTTTGCATTCTAAAGACTTACCTTCATACTAGCTTTTCCAAAGGGATATAACTGGGATTTTAAATCCCAGTCAGTTTAACAGACATGTTGATTGATCGATCCTTCCTTTAGTGCTTAACAAGCTGGATGTTTACAATTCATTCAAACATTATGGCTCAGATATTGAAGATTAATGAAAGAACTTCGCAAAATAAATTTTCTCCCTTTTGTGAATATAAATAAACATTCTATTGTGATATTTTTATTCTTTCAGTTTCAATATTGATAGCATTACCACAGTAATCCATCTCAGGGACAGAATTGAAATTTCAAGGTATCTTTGTCCAACTTTGTAGATTCTCCATTCCATTCTAATTGAGAGGTGACTATAACATTGACAATAGAGTTGCCAATACCTTGTGAACCAAGAACAAAATACCATAGAAAAGAATCATTCAAAAGAGCACATGAGTGGGGAGCAGCCAATAGACAGTCTCCAATACAGCATGTGAAACTGGACAAAGAGATTCATTTAGTCCAATAAAGCAGAAAACTGGAAGTGGTGCTGTAGCTCAAGCAGTAGAGTGCTCGCCTTGAGCTGAAGAGCTCCAGGACAGCGCCCAAGTCCAGAGTTCAAGCCCAGGACTTACTCCCTACCCCCCAAAAAAATATAATGCTGAGGGGAGAAATAGGGCTGACTGTTCATGGAGATTTTTTTTCTGAATGTTTAAAACGTTCTGCTAATCATGGTGGTGATGGTTTTACAGATTTGTGGATATGTTCAAAACCAGTAATAGCTGTAATAACAATTTTTACTATTGTGTCTCCTGTCTGAGAGTTCAGTATTGAGGATCAAGAAAAGAAGAAATTTAGCCTACTACTATTGCCTTTTAGACTTGTCAAAGACTGATTATTTGAGAAAAGGTAAAGCAAGAGATAAAACCAAGAAGGTAAAGTTTATTCATTTGCTTACCTAATCTCTTAAGTTTAGTTAAACCTAGTATCAGTAATAGTATTTATTGAGTCCCCCTCCCTACCCCCGCCTCCACATAAATACATGCAGACATTCATTTGTGCTCCTAAAAATTTAAGAGTTATTCATTCACAAAAAGAATCATATGAATTGGATAGAGTTAATCAGGGACAAATAGGAGCTTGGGAGATAAGCAAATCTATAAATTCATGGAACAAATTATGAGAAATTTATGAGATGAGGGTAGGAGCAAGTGTAGAAGCCCTGAGTAGAGGGCAAAGCACAAAAAGAGGAAAACCAAGTTTACAAAGAGCAGAAAGCTCTGTGAACTGCAACCATAGACACAGCCTAAAGACAGAACAAACTCGTAGTTGGTGTGAAGAGAGCTTTACATCATAGATTTCATCTAGTTACTGATATGACCATAGGAATATCAGCATAACCTGAGTTATCTGTATTATTTTAAATAAGTAGTATCTAGGCATACAATTTTCAACTATAGAGATATTTAAACATATCAAAAAGAATTTTGAACCACCACACATCTTTAGATGACATACATTTAGTACTTATTTTTTAAAACAATTATTTTTGTTAAATCACTGAAATAAAAAAATTCAGTGAGGTAAGTCTTCTGAATTTAATACTAGCTTATAACCACTAGATAACCTTGTATTTATAATTTAAGGTCACTGTCTCATTTTTGTTCTAATGACATTGAAAGTCTAAGTTTACTGTTGAGTTCAATATGATAAAATATCCAGCAAGTGAGTATCTCTAACCTGTAAAAGCCTACAATCAAATGGATTAGAAATTGAATTGGAGAAGCATAATCACAATGAAATTCAAGCCAGACTCCCTAATGTTTGAACAACTTTAAACATTAGCTGCATCTTTGTCAGTGAACTAGACAAAATGATTTCTAAACAGAAAAGTTATTGTGAGGAACAGAAGTATTAATAGCCTTAGCATGATGTTTATATGCGTCACACCTTAAGAAAATCCACCGATTATATGCCCAGTTCAATCATCACACAAATCCATTCAATATATACAAGAGAAACTATCCTTCTTACAGAGGAAGAAACAAATTTGAGTGTTTAAAGGAATTGCATACATGCCAGACTGATACTTTCATTTGTTGACTCCCCAATATTTTTTAAAAATTAATTAGTATAACCTAGAAATAGATTGCCATGCAAACCATTGTAACTAGGAAGATTGGGCTTTCCAGTTAAATGCCTTTATATAACCCTGGAGGGGCAAGGAAAGTGTACATGCCCATGAAAAGATGTTACATAGTAGTTCTCAATTATATAAAACCCCAAGATGTACAAGCTGATCCATCAGGAAACTTGCAGAATGTCTACTTATGTTTCATTATTTCATCTCAATGGCTCTGTACACATATTAAATAACTTAGAGTATTAGTACCAGATGAGTACACATAATTTCTAACTAAATTAAATGTCTTATATAAGTAATCTGTGTTCAAATAATTTCCTCAAAAAGGGGTGTTATTTGGGGCTGGGAAGGTGGCTCAGTGGTAGAGTGCTTGCCTTGCATGTATGAGGCCCTGGGTTCGATTCCTCAGCACCACATAAGCAGAAAAAGCTGGAAGTGGTGCTTTGGCTCAAGTGGTAGAGCACTAGCCTTGAGCTGAAGAGCTGAGGGACAGCGCCCAGGCCCAGAGTTCAGGCACCATGACTGGCAAAAAAAAAAAGGGAAGGTGTTATTTTAAACTTTTGGAGCTTTCTAGTGTAGAGGATTGTGTTTGAGAACACAACTGAGATGACTTTAAAATTTTGCTACACTAGATAGAAGTGGATAAAAGACCAGTCAAAGAAATAGTACATTGATGCATTTATGATGACATGCTTATGTTTGGGTTAATAAGGTGTAACCCGCATTTTTTAATGTTAGCACATCACAGATTGAAGTATGTTGAGTTGTTGCCCAAACTTTTATTTTCACAGTTCTAGTAAAGTTAGACTTCTTTGTCCACTTGTAAGAAGAGCTACATTGATTTTGGTATTCAATATAGCATTTAATACCTTTTTTTTTTTAATCAAGTACATCTTCCTGGTCAATCAAGAATTCTAGTGATGTTACTTAAGCAAATTTTCCCACACTATCTTTTCCAAGGAGACTTTGTTCTATTTATGAATTCTTGATATGAAATTCAGAGCCCTTCTTGAATTTCATAGAAAATGTTATATGTTGACATATTTTCCTGGGGCAAACATCTTTAAATTCCTTAAAATGCCCAATGTAGAACTTAAAAAAAGAGCCTCTCAATATGTAATCCTTTTCTTGACCATGTTACCCTTTAGTTGTATTCTTTGTAATTTAAATATCCTCAACTTCTGCATAGCCCCTCAATTCTGTTAGCCCATTAGCTGAAAAGATGACTTAGCTGTAGTACCTTTGGCTCTCCTGTTTTCCAAAAATTCCCTGGCACTTTGTTGCTAGTTTCATAGAAATGCCACTTTTCTCTCCTGTCCCTTCCTCCCTCTTTCTTCCTTCTTTTCTTTCTTTCTCTTTCTTTCTTTCTTTCTTTTCTTTCTTCCTTCCTTCCTTCCTGCCTCCCTCCTCCCTTCCTTCCTTCCTTCCTTCCTTCCTTCCTTCCTTCCTTCCTTCCTTCCTTCCTTCCTTCCTTTCTTTCTTTCTTTCTTTCTTTCTTTCTTTCTTTCTTTCTTTCTTTCTTTCTTTCTTTCTTCCTTCCTTCCTTCCTTCCTTCCTGCCTCCCTGCCTCCCTTTCTTTCTTTCCTTTCTTTCTTTCTTTTCTTTTCTTTTCTTTTTCTCCCTCTCCTTCCTTCCTTTCTCCCTTCCTTTCTCTCTCTCCTCCGTCCCTCCATCCCTCCCTCCTTTCTTTCTTTCTTTCCCTCCCTTCCTTCCTTCCTTCCTTCCTTTCCTTCCTTCCTTCCTTTCTTTCTTTCTTTCTTTCTTTCTTTCTTTCTTTCTTTCTTTCTTTCTTTCTTTCTTTCTTTCTTTCTTTCTTTCTTTCTTCTTTCTTCTTTCTTTCTTTCTTTCTTTCTTTCTTTCTTTCTTTCTTTCTTTCTTTCTTTTTTTTCTTTCTTTCTTTCTTTCTTTCTTCTTTTACTTTGTAGGTCCTGTGGCTTGAATTCAGGGCCTGGGCACTATCCCTAAGCTCTTTTTTGCTTAAGGCAAGTCTGGTCTACCACTTTGAGCCACAAAGCCACTTCTGGTTTTTGAGTGGTTAATTGGAGATAAATCTCACAAAAACTTTTCTGCCTGGACTGGCTTTAAATGTCAATCCTCAGATTTCAGCCTCCTGAGTAGCTAGGATAATAGGCATGAGCCACCGGAGTCCAGCTTCCACTTAGCTTCCTTACTTTCCCTTATAGTTTCTATTGTCAAGCCTCTGTCATCTCCATGGTTTTCTTTGAACCATATTTGTAGACTCCAACCTTATTGTTACAGAAATATGATGAATATGAATGGGGAAGAGAATGAGTCTATCCTTTAATGTGAAGTAGGCATTATTGTCATCCTCTGATTCTCCTTCCTGACATACAAGGAGAAGGTACTTTGTTATGAATTCAAGTGGAAAAGCAAGTTAATTTCACCCAAAGTGTGTGTGTGTGTGTGTGTGTGTGTGTTGTAGTGCTGAAGATAGAATGTAGACTTCAGCTTCACAAATGCTACCTAAATGCTGTATCACTGAGCTACATATCCTCATAAGAACTATTTATTCCTGTGGTGTATTTATTTTGTTTCAGAGCATGTTTTCTAAGAAAAAAACAGACTAGGAGTCAAGCAAAAGTCATCACTACCAAGCTAAGCCTCTTTGATGTTAGGGTCTTTTACTCAAGGTGGGGCTTGATGTAAGAGAGACAAAAAGAAATGTTGCTGAAATGAATAAAGTGATTCAGCACTTACTTATCCCAAACATAATAAATAATGCATTGTAAGTGAAAAATTGTATTCGAGGAAGTAATCTGTAGACTCTTTATATTATATTTGAGGAAACTGAGTCTGAAGGAAAGTATTTAATTTTACAAGGTTACAAACTGACAAAACCATTAGGTAGAGACGTTTTACTGATACCCTAAGATTTTTGTTCTGTGTGTTAACTATACTAAGGGATGCATGTTTTAAACATTAAAAAGAGCTTGCTATCAGAAACAGTTACTACAAATACTTTGGACAAACATTTGATGCCTAAACAAATTTAAGTTACAAATTATTAATGTTTTGGCAATTCTTTCATTTCCATAAACAGTGGTGAAAAGATTGCATTTATGAGCATATAGAAGTGACCAAAAAATTCCAACATCACTGACTAATGCCTATTTGATACTCATAACAATAGATATTAGCATATTTTTGCTAATAGTGAATGGTCTATACATATAGAAAATATGAACATATTATTTATATGATAGTTTTATATACACAATTTCCTCATAAGTATTAATAAATCCTAAGACAAGTTATTTTTATTATCATTATTAAACACTCCAAACATTTCCAAAAGTTTCAGACAATATTAAAATATAAAATTTGGCTTAAGGACTTGTCTTCTTTTTAGTATGCAAGTGTTTGTCTTTATTTCTCTACTGTTAAATTATTCATAATTACAATTTTTAGAGGAGTGATTTTAACTAACTACGGGTTTTAAATTTCACATTCCAAGTATAGGAAGTGCTTTGTTAATATTTTAGATCAAATGTATTTTTGTAATCTAGTGTATTTACTACTCAAAGTAGTCTCTATCTGGTAGCTTTTTAAAGTCACTATTTTCAAAAATGTTGTTAAAATGTATTACTGAAGACAATGGTTAACATCATCAATTTTATGATTTTCACAATTTTTGTGGTAGCTTACCATTTTTATAATTTGATCATTAAACACTTCAATATACCTGAGGTATTGTAGTAGAAAGTTTAATATTAATCAATATTTTATTTGATGATGTACATCTTCATTGAAGCTTAAATTGGGCAAAAACCTTCCCTAAAGTTCAAATAAATTCTTCAGAAATTTACTGAATATTTGATGTTAGGGGTTTATCTTTAGATGCTTATGATACATTATGTATTTC
Organism: Dipodomys spectabilis; assembly: GCF_019054845.1. Classification (NCBI taxonomy): domain Eukaryota; kingdom Metazoa; phylum Chordata; class Mammalia; order Rodentia; family Heteromyidae; genus Dipodomys; species Dipodomys spectabilis. Next base: position 24,241,818 of record NW_024870720.1, on the reverse strand, counting down.
AGTTATGTGAAACTACAGGGAACAGAAACAGGGATAATCAAAATATAAAGAATAAGGTTTTTATCACATCACATTGCCACGAAATAAATGTTAAGACTAAATTTTCAAAAGTTAAAAAAAAAAGGACCAAAGACACAGGTCTAACATTATCTCCTAGAGACGTACCTGGTATTCTGACCGTTTGACTAATAAAAATCCTTCAAAATACAAGGGCAGAGCAGTCATCTTAAGCCTTTCCTGGAAGATTCTTCGAGGTGCTGGTTTGGGGGGCTTCTTGGCCATCATACCTTCTCTCCGGTGTGTTCGTTGCTTTCCACTGTATACAGTCACAACAAAATGAAATCTCCTTTGTGTGAGAGGAAAAGGCAACTGTTCAAAGAGGAAGTCCCTACTTGCTTTTAAACCACCAACCACCTTCAGGACACACACACACACACACACCACTTTTTTTTTTCCTTTTCCTTTTTGTGAAGAAAGAACAGGCACAGTCTTTTAGAGGTCAGTCTCTGAGTAAACATGCAATAAGCTATATAAACAGAGATTAACATCACCTGAAGATAAAAGCACAGGTGTGTGGAGATGGGGACCCAAGAGGAGACATGAAGGACACATTTGTTTTTTCCACCGTTTTTAGGGGGGTTTGTTTGTTGCTGCTCATTTTTATTTCCAAAGGATATGATTTGAATAAAGTCTTAAAAATAATTAACTCATGAAAATTACTTCCAACAGCAAGTTAGTTAGGACTAATTCTGTTGGTTAAACATTTCATGGCCAAGCTTTGTTTAAATTTTAAAATGATCTAAATTTATCCCATGCCTATTTTTGTGCCTCACCAAATACAAATTTTTCACCTTTTAATCAACAGAATGAGGAAGACCAGTAGGTATTTGGCCAAAAAGTTAATAATAATTACAAAGAAGGCTGTGTATTTTCTAACTTTTATTTGTTCTTTCAGATTTCTAAGTTGTGGACCACTGACACTGTCATGCATGACAGGATCCTGAAAGTATTTAGATAACATAGAACATTGGGACAAAATTCATGAGAAAAAATGTCCCTGGAGAGATTGCATTTGGCCAAGTATTGTGCAGGGAGTTATAGGAAAGAGAATTAGAAGAATTCTAATTTGTCTTAGATGAGTCCTGAGTACTTTCACCGCTGCCTATTTCAGTATACTCTAAATTTAAGATAATCTGAGGCCAGTTCGAGCAAGCTATTAGAAATCAAAGTAAGAAGAATTTAAAGCAAATCAGGTGCATCCTCATTTTCTAATGGAGAAATCACATGATTTCTCTACCCAAGATGAGTCCTGCTAAAACTATAGCTGTGGGTATAGGAAGTCAAATGGTTTGCAATTGAGCTGGAACAATACAAATTAACAGTAAATTAGGAAAGGGTGTGCTACTGCCTTAATGAAGGGAAAAAAGCAGCTTGAAACAGAAATTAGGAGTTGAATATCCAAAATTATTAGGGCCTAGTGGCAAGTACCTATATTCCTACACACTTGGGGGGCAGAGACAGAGGAACTCAGTCCAAGGTCAGTCTGGAAAACAGCAAGATCCTGTCTCATAAACAAGCTGGACATGGTGGAGCACACTTGCAATCCCAGCTACTCAGGAGAAAAGAGCCCAAAGGATTAGACTGGAGGCTGGCCTGGACAAAAACATCATGAAGCCCTAACTGAAAGACTAAAGCAAAAAGAAATGGGAGGGTGTGGCTCAAGTGGTAGATCACTTGCCTAGCAAGCTTGAAGTTCTGAGTTTAACCCACAGTAATGTGAGAAAGAAATGGGGAGGAAGATGGGGGAGAGACGGGGAGCATTGCCTTGCCGGTGTATCTAGACCTGCTTGGTACCCAAGCCTTCAAATGATAAACAAAATTTCAAAATTTTCCTGTTCTGAGCTTGACCTCTGGGCCTAGGCACTGTCCCTGAGCTTCTTTTGCTCAAGGAGAGCGCTCTACCACTTGAGCCATAACACCACTTCCAGACTTTTTGAGTAGTTTATTGGAGATGAGTCCCATGGCATTTTCTGCACAGGCTGGCTTTGAAACAAGACCCTCAGATTTCAGTCTCCTGAGTAAGCTAGGATTACAGGTGTGAACCCAGCTCCAACTGTTTTGTTTTTTTTTTTAAGATAAAAATAACAGCTATTTTTATTTATTTTATTTTATTTTTTGGGTCCGGTCGTGGGGGCTGAACTCGGGGCCTGAGTGCTGTCGCTCAGCTCTTCAGCTCAAGGCTAGAGCTCTACCACTTGAGCCACAGCGCCACTTCCAGCTTTTTTTTTTCTTTTTGCGTATGTGGTGCTGGGGAATCGAACACAGGGCCTCATGCATGCAAGTCAAGAGCTCTATCACTGAGCCACCTTCCCAGCTCATAACAGCTATTTTTAAAATTTCAACATTCTAATAAAATGAATTGAATGACATAGGAAAACATTCTGTTTTAATGAATGACATCCTCTTTTTTTTGGAAGCTGATAGCTGTTGTAATATACAGGGAGGAAGAGAAAAGAGACATGAGAATGAGCCAATGAAAAGATGAAGACAGAGGAATATATCACAGTTGGAAAATGAGAAAAGTAGTCACTGATTGTATGGTCATAGAGTTTTGCGGGGGAGTAGAAAGACTGCCTCCTGAAAAATGGAGGTAGAAATAATTTTTGACATAGCCATTTCATTAATTATGTCTTTTTTGGAAAAAGCAAAAATTTTCACGCCCAGTTCCACCAGCCATTGTAGGTTACTTTGGTCCATTTTTTGGCTTGAACTTGGGGGCCTGGGTGCTATCTCTGAGCTTTTCTGCTCAAGGCTAGTACTCTATCACTTTAAATCACAGTGCCACTTCCACTTTGGTCTTTATATACCAAGTATCAAATTATGTTTCTGTACCCCTCCCCCCGCTAAAAACTATAAAATGTAAGCATTTGGATTAAACCTTATGAGTCAGATCTGTCAGCAATTCCTACATCATCATGTGTCTACATCATTATAAAGGAAAAAAGGAAATCCTCTTACAGATATCTCAAAAATAGTCTCATAATCCTCATTATTTTAAATTTAAAAATGCAACCTAATCAAGACACTTTCTTCTTTAATACACTTTAATGATTCACATTGCTTTGGAAAATCCTTCTTTCTTTTTTTTCCTCAAAGAACATTAAATATGTATGATGTAACAAAAATGTATCCAATCACAGTATACAAATCTTTCATAACAGGACTTCTAAAATCAAGTAGCCTTGCTCCAGTAATTTTTCTCTACTCAAAGTTGTTTCAGTACACTGTTGATCTTTCATATCATTTCATAGCTTTCAACTACAGTATAGAATGACTGCACACTTTTTTTATATATGACATGATATCCTATCCATCCTTCAAGGTGTCTATAAAGAATTCCTAATCACCAGTCTTCTCCACCTCAGGGAATAGAATTTATTACTCCCACTTTTGTATTCTTATAGCCCTTTTCATAGGTCTCTATTATATTTACCTTTTGTGTATTATTTATTGGTTTATATTCTGTGTCAACAAGAAACTATTTACCAAAGGAACAAATTGTGTTCCAACTCGAGGTTGGTGAAAAGTAGATTGCAATATAATTTGTTTACGAATAATTCCTCACTCAAAACATATGATTCTCACTTGGAGATCTGTTAGCTGACATTGTGACAAGAGTTTCCTGTTCCCTAAATATATATGGTCATGGCTGACATATGGTTCTTGTATTGCCATGTAGAACAATTGTGTTGCTGCCAAATGATTGGAAATTCATCAGAGCCCAACTGCCATGTTTATCAGCAACATTTGTGTCACAGAAATGTTATAAATTAGATGATGTAGCAAACTCAGTGATTTTGGAGGAATATAAGGTTAATATAAAAAACAACAATCTTAGTGTTCTTTTTTTTTTTTTTTTTGGTTGTGGGCCTGAACTCTGGGCCTGGGTGCTGTCCTTTAGCTCTTCAGCTCAAGGCTAACACTCTACCAGTTGAGCCACAGTGCCACTTCCAGCTTTTGCTGCTTATGTAGTGCTGAGGAATTGAACCCAGGACCTCATGCATGCAAAGCAAGCACTCTACCACTGAGCCACCTTCCCAGCCCTCATACAGTTTTTAATATAGGTCAACTTTTTATTACTCTTGGTAGAAGAAAATAGTATTTTCAACAGAGAAAATTCAAGTGTAATAACAGAATCACAGAAATTTTTAGGTATTCAACATGGGGATTTCTACCCTCTTTGCCTAAGAATTACTGACATGGTGAGCCGTTATTACTCAAAACATGCTTTCCTAACATCTTTTAGGACAGAAAAAAATGTAGTCACTGCTATAGATGTGATATTAGAGGCTGGACATGGTCTTTGTAGTACAGGGCCTGCTGAGCAAGCTCAAGGCCCTGAGTTCAAACCCAGTTTTGTCAAAAATCTACAAACAAAATTATTAATAGCTCTGTGGAGTAGTTAAATTTGCTGACATTATATTTTTCAACATAGTATGAAGAGTTGCTCCTGGGATGATCAGAGGTTTTCTTTCCTTGTCATGTATTCCTTCTATTTTTGTGTATAGGGCTTTATTCATAGTATTTGGAAATACTTTGGGGGGGGATTGTAGAAGATAATCTTGATTGTCACTTTGATTAGATAAAGAAGTACCTCAGATATAGTATAATATACCTTTGGCTGTGTCAGTGAAAGCATTTCCAGAGAGAATTGACTAAGGGGGACAGACTTTGTCCGAATGTTAATGGAACCATCATATTGGCTAGGGGCTCAGCTGGAATTTTTTAAAAAAGGAGAAAGTCAGGTTGTACAGACATTCTCTCTCTCTTCTTCTTGACCAGCATGCTATGCCCTCTTTCACTGCCATGATGGACTGAAGCTAAAGCTGTGCTTAAAATACATTTTTCCTCCTCTTAAATTATATCCCTAGGTGTTCTGTCACATCAACAAAAAGTCTGACTAACACTAGTTTCCAAACTAGATAAATGGAAAAATGATAGCTTTACTAGAATACAGAAAGTCAGAATAATGATATAGTTTGAGGGTAGAGGCATAATGGATTTGTACTAACTATTTTGTTTCAAATAAATGCATTTGAAATTTGTTCTACAATTTCAAAATCACACACATATATGTATAAATATGTATTTTTCTTCAGTTTTATGATCTTTTAATGCTTCTTTAGGAAATAAGTTGAATTGGTACTTAACATTCATTTACATTCCTTCAAGTACATCTATCTTCATGGTAGAAGCTAAATGACTAAAAACTACAATTTCCAGAAGTCTTTCCATTTGAAATTGGGAAACATCAATAATGACTGGCAAGGCAGAATTCATCCTTACACTGCCTTTGGTTTTTCTAACAAAAGAAAAGACAACAATGCTTTTTAGGCATCTGATTTTTTCTGTGGTAATATTATTAGAAGACTCAGTGTGTCTGATCACCAGTTCTAAGAATGTTAATAGCCAAGCCATGGGACATTGATTGGTTTGTTGGTGCATATCACATTAGGTATTGTGGATTCTGGATCCAGAAACAAGAAGAAGGCTGCTACTCACTATACAGTTCTTATTTGTGATGTTTTCCATGACATGGGAGTTTTGTAATTGTGGTGGTTTCCTGATTGCAGTGCTAGTGTGGTCTTAGAGTTATCAACATTAACATCAACTTCCCAGTTATTCAATTTGGCTGTAGAACCAGGGGCTTAATTTTGCAGTATGTCTTTGGGACCTATTCAAAGCTCAAAGTACAGTTTCTTCATTCCTCCCAATAATTCCTACCTGATGGTAGATACCATTTTTTTTTTTGTCAGTTGTGGGCCTGAACTCTGGGCCTGGACACTGCCCCTCAGCTCTTCAGCTCAAGGCTAACGCTCTACCACCACCTGAGCCACAACACCACTCTGGCTTTTTCTGCTTACCTGATGCTGAGGAATGGAACCCAGGGTCTCATGCATGCAATACAAGCACTTTACCACTGAGCCACCTTCCCAGTCCCACAAATTTGTTTTTTTTTAAACAAATATGTCTTCATCAACTAGCAACTCCATTTTAGGGTACAAAAATCATTCTGGAGCTGTTAATTACTGTTCTGAAAAGAGCACAGATAGAACTGGAAAGTTTGTTTAGAAACTGTGGACTGTTACTTAATCTTCATATGGGTATTTTTCGATTTTCTCTCTAGAAACAGTTCATCCCCAATATCCTCTGTGTCCTGCATTTTATCTTGGCACAAGAATTGTTTTTCAAGGGCTGGGAAGATGGCTCAGGGGTAGAGCGCTTGCCTTGCATGCCTGAGGCCCTGGGATCGATTCCTCAGCACCACAGAAGCAAAATGAAAAAAAAAAAGCCGGAAGTGGCGCTGTGGCTAAAGTGGTAGAGCGCTAGCCTTGAGCTGAAGAGCTGAGTGACAGCGCCCAGGCCCAGAGTTCAGGCCCCATGACTGGACCCCCCCCAAAAAAAGGAAGAATTGTTTTCAAGTTTCTCAAAATAACTATGCAAGTTCTTGTTTCCAAGTGGAAGCAGGGAATATAGTGTGTGTGTGTGTGTGTGTGTGTGTGTGTGTGTGTGTGTGTGTGTGTGTGTGTGTGTGTGTGTGTGTGTGTGTGTGTGTGTGTACTAGTCCTGAGGCTTGAACTTAATGTCTCAGGACCTAGACACTGTCCATGAGCTTTTTTGTTCAAGGTTAGCACTGTACCCTCTCCTGTTGAGCCACAGCTCCACTTTCAGTGTTTTGTTGGTTGATTGGAAATAAAAGACTCCCGGGGGCTGGGAAGGTGGCTCAGTGGTAGAGTGCTTGTCTTGCATGCATGAGGCCCTGGGTTCGATTCCTCAGCACCACATAAGCAAAAATAAAAAAGCCAGAAGTGACGCTGTTGCTCAAGTGGTAGAGCGCTAGCCTTGAGCTGAAGAGCTGAGGGACAGCACCCAGGCCCAGAGTTCAGGCCCCATGACCGACCAGACCCCGACCCCCCACCACCAAAAAAGAAAAAGACTCCCACAGACTTTCCTTCTTGGGTTGGCCTCTTGAGTAGCTAGGATTACAGGTGAGAGCCACTAGTGATAAGCTAGGAGATATAATTTTACATTTATAATTTTGCTGGTTAGACTTTCTCACTTGTAGTGAAGAGTGTAAAGGCCCAGTCTTGGAAGTGAAATTCTTGGATTAATATACTGCTCTGCCATTGGTGGTGGTGGAGTGTTAGACAAGTCTCCGCATTCTAGTGCCCTTTTCTGTGAAACAAGGACATCAATTTTTCTTTCATTGGAATGTTTCAAATGCTTAAGATGCATGTGAACTAATGAATGTTAATTTAATTATGTATTTCTAATGCATTAGCACTAAATTTTATGTGATGTAACCTGGAAAAAAATGCTAAACATTTAAAAACTTTTCATGATCTTTACATCTTTTTGTGCCATTTCTAGGGCTTGGACTCAGGGCCTTGTGCTCTTTCTTGAGTTTTTCTCTTGAGATTTGTGCTCTATCACTTAAGCACAAATTAATTAGTGTTTTGCTGATTAATTGGAGATAGAAGTCTTAAGGACTTTTCCACTTTGCTGGTTTTGATCCTCAGATCTGAGCTTCTACAGTATCTAAAATTAGAGGTATGAGGCACCACCGATGCTTACAATCTTTTTTTTATTTTGGTCGGCCGTGGGGCTTGAACTCTGGGCCTGGGCCCTGTCCCTCAGCTCTTCAGCTCAAGGCGAGCGCTCTACCACTTGAGCTACAGCGCCACTTCCGATGCTTACAATCTTAAGAGGAATTATTTAGTTCTAACATCTCAACAACTTGAAAATTATTTCCATTTTACAGTCAGGAGATTGAAGATTAGATAATGTAATTAACTTGTCCATTATAACAGAATTAGTGCAAAACACAGGCCTCATAACTCTAGTTTGTAATCACTCTTTTGTACCAAAGAAGAAAAAGGTAAACTTAAATAAATAGATTTTCAGTGTATTTTTAGATTTTATTTTGTCTTCTAGAAAGCCTCTAATGCAAGATTGATTTCCCTTTGGACTTCATGTATATTGTACAGTTACAGTAAAATGCAACCTTTATTTTCTTTTTTAAAACATTGTTTAGTGTAAAGTATATTTATTTGAAGTTTTATCATTTTATAAGAAAAAGACTATTTGGGGCTGGGAAGGTGGCTCAGTGGTAAAGCACTTGCCTTGCATGCCATAGGCCCTGGGTTCGATTCCTCAGCACCACATAAGCAAAAATAAAAAAGCCGGAAGTGGCGCTGTGGCTCAAGTGGTAGAGCGTTAGCCTTGAGCTGAAGAGCTGAGGGACAGTGCCCACGTCCAGAGTTCAGGCCCCATGACTGGACCCAAAAAAAAAAAAAAAAAGAAAAAGAATATTTAAGAGGTATCTTATAAAATTTGCCCCTTTTATCTAGATTTGATACTTGCTGCAAATGAGGGTTCCAGATACATATGTTCAATATAAAATAGAACATATATTAACATTTGAAATTTAAAAATAATAAAAATGGATTTTAGTAAATGGCAGAAAGTTTAAAAATAATGTTTAAAAAATTACTACCTGAAGGACTGGGAGAATAGCTCAATGAAAGACTGCTTGCTTGCCTAGTGAGTGCAAAAATTCTGATTTCAACCCCCATAACCTCAACAATAAATAAATAAAACAGCAAAAAATGAAACAACCCCCTCTTTCTTTATCTATCTTAGCTCAATTCTTGATTAGAAAATTTATTCAATAGGGCTGGGAAGGTGGCTCAGTGGTAGAGTGCTTGCCTTGCATGCATGAGGCCCTGGGTTCGATTCCTCAGCACCACATAAGCAGAAAAATTCGGAAGTGGGGCTGAGGCTCAAGTGGTAGAGCACTAGTCTACAGCTGAAGAGCTCAGGGACAGAGCCCAGGCCAAGTGCAGGCCCCATGACCAACTAAAAAAATTTATTCAATAAATCAGTTTTCTAATCTGACAATGTAGTACATGCCTCTAATCCCAGCACCAGAGACAGAGGCAGGAGCATATGAGTTCAGTCTGAACAACTCAGCAAGACTTTGTCTTAAAATTTAAAAAATCAATTTTCTGATGAAAAATTTCTTGTATTTATGAAATAGTTCATAGAGTTATACATACACTAGTTAGCAAACAGGAAGCATTCAGACCATCTAATTTAAATTTGCGCTTTATCATTAAGGACATATCCAGAATGGTGCTACAATATTGTTTTATATGATATAGATAATTTGAGGTTTCTCAGATTTGTTTTTAGTTTAATGAACTAGATATTTGGTTAGAATCAGCACTTTAAAATATTTGACATTTGGGAAGTGGCGCTGTAGCTCAAGTGGTAGAGCGCTCGCCTTGAGTTGAAGAGCTGAGGGACAACGCCCAGGCCCAGAGTTCAAGCCCCACGACCGACAAAAAACAACAACAACAACAAAAAAAACTATATAAAATATTTGACATTTGTAAAATGTATATGTATTCTAATTAGTTGTCATGACAAATAACTAGATTGATTTTTACATCATTTTTTCAGCATTGCTTTCCCCATACCACTTGCCTATGGTTTTAAATTTGGAACATGTGTAGTTCTCTTTGGGCCAGTATCAATAGATCCTCCAGAGGCCTCTTGCTTCGATTTGTATTCTTTAATCCTGTCCACGAATCTCTGTACAGGATGGAGTTCTTTTTTTTTTTTTTTTTGGGTCCGGTCGTGGGGCCTGAACTCTGGGCCTGGGTGCTGTCCCTCAGCTCTTCAGCTCAAGGCTAGCGCTCTACCACTTGAGCCACAGCGCCACTTCCGGCTTTTTTATTTTTGCTTATGTGGTGCTGAGGAATCGTACCCAGGGTCTCAGGCATGCAAGGCAAGCGCTCTACCACTGAGCTACCTTCCCAGCCCTGGAGTTCTTTTTTAAATACTACTGCAGTGACACCCATATTTCCTTTGCAGAAGCGACTATTTATCCATGTATATTCTAACATTCATGAGCTTCTATTTAAGAAATAACACGTAATCTTATAAAGTAAAATTCTTTCCATCAAAAAAATATGAAGATAGAATTGTATTTCATCATGCTTGTCAGATTTGGGCGGGTTGACAGGTTAATGATTTATATATTTTAAGCGGGCCATTTGGTTGGTGATGTTTCACACACAAAATGTCCATATGCTTAAAAAAAATAGTATACAAGCCGTGGTCACGATTTTACTGTCAAGGATCAGGTACAGATAAGTTGTGTGGCTGACCAACCTCTATTGTAATCGTTCTCTTCAAAATGCCTTCTGAATCTCCTGCCTCTCTGACCTTTTCCAATAGTTCTTGTTATTTCACGACAGAGCTAATGGAGACATCTTATATTGGATAAAGATAGTGCTTAAGGCAGTGCCTTCTAAAAAAAAAGACATCTATTCAAGAAGGGTTGCGCGAACTTGATGGAGAACTGGGCTATAGAAGGAAAAGGAGAGGTGGGAGGGAGGAAAGCGGGCGGGGTCAGGAGGGAGAGTTGAGCGGCAGGTGGGCGGAGTCAGGAGGAAGGTGGGCGGGGACAGGAGTGGACTGGAGTAGGGAGGGAGGTGGGCGTGGTCAGAAAGGAGAGTCGGAGGGAGCTGGGCGGGGATAGGCAAAAGGGGCGGGGCCAGGGAAAATGACGGTCCTCTCGCGGCGACGGGGCGTGGCCAACGACAGCTTGCTTTTTATTGGGTGGCGCGTCCTGTATTATGCGTTTCAAATCCTCTGGCGCGCGGGCGTGAGGGCTTGTGGAGGGCGGCACCGGACGGGGAGGGGGGGGACCGGAAGTGCCCGCCAGACTCTGGCACCTCTTTTTCCGGGTTGGGCGCCTGAGGGGCGGTCTTCGATTGCAACTTCGCTTTTCGGCCAGTCAGACGACTTAGAACTTGCAGTGCTCAACCCTTCGTGGGTTTGGGTTTCTGCTTCTTCACGTCCCTTGCTCCGGCAGAACGGGACCTGAACATGGCCGCTTCGGGACTGGTGAGTGCGGGCCGCGGTCGGGGCGGCGGCGGGCTCGCGTCGGTGTCTCGGAGGGGCTGGAGGTGGCTGGGTCCGGGGAGGCGGGTGGGCCGCGCTGGGCGGGTAATTTGAAATTCACCGGACTCCTTCTGCCTGTATGTTTTTCCTCACCCAGTTGCACGTGATGGCGGCTGTACATGCTTTTCTGTTTTTTCTTTTGCCTCTAAAGAAAGTGGGTGATTTCCACTTTTTAACCCGGCTCAACTTTTTGTTGTACGCCCAACAATTGTTCCCGCCAATACTAGCGATAGACCTTAGGTTGGATCTTGCTGCTCTGAAGAGATGGTTGCTACGTAACAACAGATTGATCACGAAAACACGGACGTTTCCAAGTATCTGGTTGTCACAGGGTTGAGTATGGCGTGCAGCTTTTGAGGCTCATGTGGAGGGGGGGCATCGCTTACTGGCAAAGTCTTAGGAGAGGCAGCTCTTCGTGCCGGCTTTGCACGACTGGACAGGGCCAGAGCTCGAGTTTTGTTTCTGTGTTTCTTGGCACCTTCGTATTTACTCGTCTGTCTAAGTTCCCCTCATTGCTATATATTCTATCGTATCTACGACTTCTTTTCTAATTCACTTCTCATTTAAAAAAAAAAAACTTCAGCTTCGATGATCTGCTTTTATGTGCTGTATGTATGCTTATCTGTAGAGATGTAAAGTTTATATGCAGGTTGCTTGTGTGCCCAGATGTATAAAAAGATGAAATAGTGTGTAACAGACACTTGGTACAGAGAACAGTATATTGTTATGTACAATCAGGAAAAAAGAAAACCCAAAGCTATAAAGAATAAAACTTACCAAATGCTTGCAGTTCATTTCTTACTTAACCCTTTTGAGCCTTTTACTTTTAATATCTGAGTTTGTGTTATCCATTTACAAACCAAGGGGAAAAAGGTGTTGGGAGTTATCCTCAACTATTCCTGTACTGTGGTTCTCAAGGTGGAAATTTTGCTGCCTAGGATGGTACATGGTGCTGTCTGTGGAAACGTTTTTCCCAAGGAGGGTATGGGATTGGTGGGGGAGGTAGGATGAAGGATTACTACATGGCACCTAGTCGGTAAACCAAAGATGCTGCTAAATTTTCTAACTGCTTGATACAACCCCCCACAATAACAACAACAACAACAAAGTTATTCTCTCCATAGATCAGTAGCTTGGAATTGACAAATCCACCTGCATTGTGAAATGTATTTTTTGAGAAGCATAATCTCAGAATGAGTGGAAAAAACCCAAATTGAAATCAATTTAGGACTAAGCTGAAGTTGGAGTATATATTTATTTTAAAGCTATAAATTTTTATGTTCTAACTTTTCAGATGAAGTGACCTTGTTTGTCTTGTTCATGCCATCCTTTCTAGAGTGCCAAATGATGTTTGGCATTCTAGTAGGTGCTTAATATTTGTTGAAAAATGAACTATTTTTCAGCCTTAGCAATTTCTTAAAAGAGGAAGAGATAGTACTTTATGGGTGTTAAGGTTCAAAGACATTTCACGGTACAAAATTTGTGATTCCTTCAATTAAAGAATGACCATAAATTAGGCTTTAGAAGTTTGTGTAATTAACATGCTCAGAGTTGAGTTTGTTTCAGTATTTCACCATGATGAAAGTGGTCATAGATCCTATGTGCTTGAATAAAAAAATTCATCACACAAACAGGGAGTCTATTATAAATATTTTGATAGCAAGGTTGGAGGGATGGCATGGTGATACAGTACATTGCCTGCATGTCTAGGGCTCTAGCTTTCGTCTTTAGTACTGGGGGTATGGTGAGAGATTCATAATAAAATGGAAACTTGTTATATATCTTTGGATGCTGTGAGCTTAAGCAGGGAAAGGGAAAACATTCATATAGGAAATGAGATGTTGGAGTCCAAGTGAGGTAAAAGTAGGTGTTCTAATGAAAAGGCAGCAACCTGTTGTGGAGTGAGGAGGAATCCATAAAGGAAGGTAAGTATTGATTCAACATGATGAGTTGGAACCTGATTGGTGTCACAAGGACATCTTCACAGGGCAGTGCCTTGGTACAAGTAAAGATGGAGGATATAGGATTGATAGGTCTGAAAAATGCCCAACTGTGTTAGTTATGAAAGCCAGTGTCCATACTGTGGAGAAGGAAATTATAAATGTGAGAAAGGAAAAAATAGAATGGACTTATATTTTCAGATTGGAATGTTAAGAATCACTATGAAATCATAGCTTTCAGTATTTATGATAGATATGTAGAAATATAGGCTTAAATGTGTGATATGGATGTGCAGACATACATTCACTTTCTAAGAGGCTGGAGAATAGACAGCAGCTTTTGTGAAGTATGGGGTACACAACCAGTTCCTGTCTTATAAGGAATATTCTTTTAAAAGGAGCCTAGTCTCTCTGCTCTTTTCTAGCTCTTTCTCAGCTCTTTCCTTCTCTTTCCCAGCTCCCTTCTCTTTCCTAGCTCTCTCTTTCCAACCTTTCCCAGACGCTCTCTTTTCTAGCTTTCTCTCTTTTCTAGCTCTTTTCGCTCTCTTTCCCAGCTCTTTCTCTTTCCCAGATCTCCCAGCTCTCTTTCCCAGGCCCTTCCCCACCGTGTGGAGGACCAAGATGGCCCGGTGCCAGCCGGCATGATGAATAAACCTACCCCTTACCTGAAAAAAAATAAATAAAAGGAGCCTAGTTATCTAATTGAAAATGTTGACTTTCAGTGCTGGGATAGAGTATAAGATAAACCTAGAAAAATTGTATATTTTTTTACTAAATTATTTCACATATTTATATATTCATTAAGTTATGTAAAAGTGAGGCTCAATACACACAGTATTGCTAATGCTTTTTTTAAAAAAGCATCTACTATTTATATTATAATTACCCAATCTTCAATTAGGAAATAACCTTTATAGATTTTATAATAGCATAGAAGATCAGCTATTTTCTGATCTTTTGATTTCAAATGTCAACAATTATTTGTGTTTTATTTTTCCTGTTATCCCTATTTCCTGCCTCTTTGTTGGTAGTAAGGATACATTCACTGTTTTTGGAAGCATTCTGGAATCCTTTTATTAACTCCGCCATCTTCCTACAGACTCCAGATTTTATTTTATTGTCAGTTTTTACTATTACTTTCAGAGATAAGGATTTTTCAAATTCATTGTGCAGTACTTTGTGCCTTACACATTTGAGAAATTTGATTTTATATTATGTTAGACTATAATTTCTTTTTGTTCTTTATTGTTTTTCTTAATTATTTCAATCTTAGGCAATCATGTTTTCCATTGCTAATAATTTTTCTGGTTGGACATAGTGATACATAGTTATAATCCCAGGTTTTTACTAGATTCTGGCAGGAGGATTATGAGCTCAAAGCTAGCTGGGGCAATGTGGTAAGAGGTTCTCAAAAGCAAAAACAAAAACTAAGCATGGCGTAAGTGGTAGAGTACTTGCTTAGTGTGGTTCTGTGTGTAGTGCTGGGTTTAATCCCTAGTATTCAGAAAATTTTATTTTCTTGCTCTAGTATTTATAACATGCATTTATTTTTTACTTGATCTACAAGTATTCTAATTAAGTTTAAAATGGACATTTCACAGATGCTTTGCTAAATAAATAAATGAGAAAATGAAATATTTTATATGTTCATATTGGAAACAAATTCCTTTGAAGGTAAATTATATTTGATTGTATTTTAAACAAAGATACCAAATTAATAATTAACTTTTCTTTCAGGACTATCTCAAAAATGACTACAGGAGGAGGTTTTGCCGGCCTTCCAGGTGATTTTTTACAAATCTATTTAAACTTTTAAGTACATTCTAGACATAGTATCATAAAAGTGCCCAAATAAGAATACTTAATATTTGTTAGTATCAGACAAACCTGATTTAAAAGAGTGAATATGATAGAAGTTGTAGAAAGCAAGATCAGATGAAGCAAATGGATGTACTTGATATAGGCATCTACTGTAGGCTTAACTATGTTGTCTGAAGACCTCTTGAGAATAAGGCCAACAAGATGTATTCCCTCCTATATTTTATAAAATATCATAAAAGTTTAATGCAGGACTTGTCATAGTATGGTTAGGGTGCTTTTATACCAAGGTAGAAATGAGTAGAGGAAGAGATAAAACAAATAAAGTTAAAACCTGTAGGACTTGGTGAGTAAATGATATATATCCCCTCTGAAAATTAGAAAAGACTACTCAATCACTTGGTAACTGTCAGATGTCCTATTTTATTATCAGTTAGACTTTCTGTTTTACCATCAGTCTAGAGTATATTGTTGACCCGTGTTTTAACACTGACTCTGCATAATTACCTTTGTCAAGTTATTTCATCTACTCAAGCCCTGTCTATAAGCCAGGGAGTAGCAGGGCTGTGTTTGTAATGGCAGTATGTATACTGATACATGTATTAAGGATAGTGTCCAGTCTAGAATTTGTAATGGCAATCTGCCATCTGACCTTAATCTATCATTAATACTAGTTAGATTTATAAACTCAGGTCATTTGACCCATCATTTTTGTGGGAGAGGGAAGGATGGTGGGAAAAAAAAAGCAGGGGGTAACAATGTTCAACAAGAAATGTACTCATTACCTTACTCATGTAACTGTAACCCCTCTGTACAGCATCTTTACGATAATATAAAATTTAAAAAAAAAAATTAAGGTTATAGGCCAGGTGCTGGTGACTCACACCTGTAGTCCTGGCTACTCAGGACAATGGAAGTTCAAAGCCAGTCCGGGCAGGAAGGTTCATGAGACTCATCTCTAGTAAACCGAAAAACTGTTAGAAAATGGAAAGACTTGGAAAAAATCATATTAAGTGAAGTAAGCCAGATCCAAAGAAATATAGGTCCCATGGTTTTCCTTTTAATACAATAATTAGTATACATCTAGGATAAGCTTATCAGATGCAGAAAAGCTCAAAAGCTATATATATATTACCATATAAAATGATGCTAAGCGAAATGAACCCCAAGATGTAGACATGAGGTCTTTCTTTGTTGGTATTTTTAACATACTATGTGATTTTCTTCTGTCTCCATATTAACTGAGTTTTATAATGAATATACAAGAATTAAAGTTTTAAATACGAGGTGATTATTTGTACAGATTTTTTTCAAATAGCACTTTTTTTTCTTTTAAATGGAGGATTGATTAGTGGTTGCCATGGGTTAGGCATGGAAAGGAGAGAGGAATCAAGATAGAAGTTAGAGTGAGCTGGAGGTGTTTATGAAAGGGCAATAAAGGTCTTTATGATGGTCAAACTGTTTAATATCTTAACCCTGGTTGTTTTGTTAGGTGAGCTTGTAGAAATTATAAAAACTAGAGTCACAAGTCATGTAGCAGTTGAGTCCCTGTAGAACAGGACAAACCTGGATGTTGGATTTTTATCACTAGCCTCCTGGTTGCGATATTATCTTAGTTTTTCCAAATGGTCCTATTGGAGAATTGGGGAAAATGAACAGTGGATCTCTACTTTTTCCTATTAAACCAACATTTTATAATAAAGAGTTCGGGAACTTTCAAGTAGGGGTAACATGACTAATGTCTTACAGAAGCTGTATGGCATACTTTCTCTTTTTTCTTATTAGGGTACCTGAAATTCATGCGAAGCAAGGCCAGGACATGTTGGAAATCTTACAAGACTGTTTTGAAGAAAAGAGTAAGGCTTTATTATTAGATAGCTTTGGAGGATACAATGAATCTAACTATATATTTGTCATGTGAATTAGTATCAAATGTAACAAATATGTTCTAGGATTTCATGTAATTTTGGGTATAAATATGAAATCCTTTTATATTACTGAATACTGATTAAAAACCATAATAATTTGATAGTAATTTTTTGTTGTTGTTGTTGGTTGTAGAGCTTGAACTTGGCTTGGGTACTGTCTCTGCACTCTACAGCTCAAGGCTAGTGCTTTACCACTTGAGCCACAGTCCACTTGCAGTTTTCTGGTGGTTAGTTGGAGATAAGAGTCACCAAGGGCTTTCCTGCCCCGGCAGGCTTTGAACCGTGATCCTCAGATCTCAGCCTTCTGAGTAGCTAGGATTACAGGCATGAGACACCAGTGCCTGGCTTGATAGTTATTAGTTATCTTTAGTTCTCTGTTTCTTAATTATTATATATAACAGAAAGAATTTTATATACAATTTGAGCATCCTTAATTGAAAATCCAAAATCTGAAATGTTCCAAAATCCAAACTTTTTTGAGTTTAGACATGATATTACAAGTGGAATTCCTAACTATAAGCCTATTTCATGCACAAAGTATTAAACATTGTATAAAATTACATCCAGGCAATATGTAAAAGGTATATATGGAACAAATGGATTTTGTGTTTAGACTTATCTACAAGATAAATGTGTAGAATTTTTTTGGGATCATTAGCACTTGAGGTAATCTTTGAGCTTACATCTATCCCTTTCTAAGGAAGTAGTTAATTATGGCAAAAACTTTCCTAAGTGCTGATCATCATGAAAAGAGTGGAATAAGAGAGTAGGCCAGCAAAAGAAATAAAGGAGAGATTGTGAATACTGTTGTTTGAATTTGTCCCTCAAAAACATATTGGAGCTGGGAGTAAGTGGCTCACACCTGTAATCCTAGCTACTCAGAAGGCTGAGATCTGAGGATTGTAGTTCAAAGCCAGCCTGGGCAGGAAAGCCCGTGAGAATCTTATCTCCACTAAACTACCAGAAAACCGGAAGTTGCGCTGTGGCTCAAGTGGTAGAGCACTTGCTTTGAGCTGAAGAGCTGAGGGACAGTGCCCAGGCCCATATATGGTTCAAGCCCCACGACAAAAAAAAAAAAAAAGGAAATTTAATTTCTGATGCACCAAGGTTAAGAAGTCAGATTTTGCGAGGTCCATTGCCAGTTACCAAAGTTCTTGAGGCTGTGAGTTCTCTGGCTCTCAGCTGCTCACAGTCTTAGCACTCTGCCTTGGTATGACATAACAAGAAGGTACTTGATAGATAGAATACCTGCTAGTAAGTAAGTACAAGGCCCTTAGTTCAGACCACACAATCAAAAAAAATTCATATTTTTTGTAAATCAGCAAGTCTCAAGCTTTTTTTTTTTTGGCTGATCCTGTGGCAAGGCCTAGGTGCTGAGCATTTTTTGCTCATGGCTAGCTAACTCATATCCTAGTCTCCTGAGTAACTAGGATTACACTCAACTACTGAGTATCAAACCCAGGGATTTACAGTCACTAGGCAAGTATTTCCACTGCATTACATCGCTATCCTTGCATGAGGTATCCTTTTAGAGTAGCACAGAAAAAGGCCAATGAAGAAAGTGCTCTGAAATAAGAGCTCATATATGTTTCTTCAAGAATCTTGTTTATTTTGCTTTTAGGTTAATTGTTTAAAGGTTTTTATATATTGATGTAATATTTAACATGGTATATATTTTTATATCATATTTTAAAGTAGGTTTTTGTGTTTGCATGTGCTCATGTAGAGCACATACTCAGTGCTTGGGTGCTGTTCTTTAGCTTTTTCACTCAAGGCTGGCACTCTACCACTTGAGCCACACCTCCTCCTGGCTTTTTTTTTGTTGGTTAATTGGGTGTAAGAGTCTCAGATTTGTTTGCCTGGACTGGCTTTGAACTATGGTCCTCATCTCAGCTTCCTGAGTAGTTAGAATCCTAGGCATAGCTACCAGATCCCAGTGCAACAGATTCTTTATGCAGTTATTTATGCATTGTATAAAGTCACTTTTAATTCTAGCCATTGGATAATATGTAGTATTTAATTTTTAAAAATTTCTTAATTTTCTTGTAGGTCTCGTCAATGATTTTATTATAAATTCTAAAGAATCCATGCATTGTTGTTCAGCAACCAAAGTGAAAGGCAGTTATATATGTTCACCAGGCAAAGAGGTAAGCCAAAAGAAGAATGAATATAGGTTTAAAATTTTAATAAGTGAAACTATACACAAAATACTTATGTATTTTTAGTCTTGTTCCTGAAAGAGAATACTATATTCTCATTAATTTTCTATAAACTTTGGAGGAATAGTATAAAAATCTTGATTTGATGTTACATAGGTTTAAATTGGGAGTTGAGAATTAAAATTACAAATTATAGCCATCATTTTCATTACTCTACAATGATAACTGAGTTTTAGGGAAATGGGAAACTATTAAAGTTTCTCGTTGATAAGTTTGGTTATTTTCTGAAGATAAAGGAACTATATTGCTGTGTTAGAAAACCAATCTTTCATTGTATATATCTTAAAAGAATGTTGATTTAAAAAGAACTCATTGTATACATTTGTATACAAAAGAGTAAATTTTCAATGAATTCTTTTTTTTTAGTGCTAAGTTTGAACCCAGGGTCCTACACGTACTAAGTACCCAGTCTATGACTGAGCTCTATTCCTAGCTACAAAGTATTCAAAGCTAATGATACAGAGACAAATTATTTAAATGTAGAAATGTTTATTAGAAAAGTCATGTACAGCTAGCAATAATATTTACTAAAAACTTGTAAATATGTAGTTACCATATGATGTGCACATATGTGTATGAGTGTGTGTTGTTTGTGTGTATGCCCACATATGTATCATGTGTCTCCAAGGAATGAAGAATGCCATTTCTTTCAGAATTGAAAGACCTATAATGTGATCAATTCATTTCTGGGATAATCTGACCTGATCATAAAGTATTAACTTTTCTGATGTGGTTGCTAATATTTAAGATATATACATCCATATTCATTCACAATATTTTCTCTGCTTCTTGAAGTATATCATAGGTATTTAGTATCAGTGTTTTGAGAGAAGTTCATAGTAGGCCAGAAACACTCCTCCTTGTAACAGTTTGAGACACTGAGCTAAAAACTATCCGCATATAATTTTCTTCACTTGTGAGGCAAAATTTCTCTGTGAACCCTAATCTTAGTGTCCCCTAACTTGTGGAAATTTTCTACTCTTACTGGCAGCATAGGCAATACTCTATGTGACTAAGAGAATTATTTCCCCATAGACTTAATTTGTGCCCTTCTCTGGCTTCCCATGGTTTTCTCTTACATATACTCTGATCAGTATATATTGAGTGCTCGAGAGAAAGGTCTACACCTCTTTGGAGTTTTTCACTTTGTGGTGTTCTCTGTTGTTCTATGCTTTACCCTGTAAATTCTGACCTTCCTAGATCCTCAGCTTTGCTTTCTCACCTGAGTGTTTGCCCTTCCTGTGCAGACTGATCAAGTAGTTTCTTAAGGCCTGTATTGTGAAATACAGACTTTATTCTATACTTTCCTAAGTTTTGACTTTTTGGCTTTTAGCTATTTCTTCTACCCTTTTATTATTTTTTTTGTCAGTCATGCGGCTTGAACTCTGGGTCTGGGCGCTGTCTCTCAGCTCTTCAGCTCAAGGTTAGTGCTTTACCTTTTAAGCTACAGCGCCACTTCTGGTTTTCTGGTGGTTTATTGGAGATAAGGACTTTCATGCCTAGGCTGGCTTTGAACCGCAATCCTCAGATCTCAGCCTCCTGCAGTTAGTATTACAGGCATGAGCCACCGGCACCCGGCCCTGAACTCTTTTACTCAAGGCTAGTGCCCTATCACTTTGAGCCACAGATCCACTTCTGGTTTTTGAGTAGAGGTAAGAGTCTCACGGGACTTCTTTGCCTGAGATGGCTCTGAACTGTGATCCTTGGATCTCAGTCTCCTGAGTAGGTAGGATTACAGGCATAAGCCACCAGCACCCAACTTCTACCTATTTTGCTTTTGTGTTTCTAATTCTATTTGTATTTGATTTTTTTTTCAGTCTTATTACCTGTTGGCTCTCTTATATGGGGGTTTATATATATATATATATATATATATATATGTATATATATAAGTATATGTTATATAGTATATTATGTATTTATAATTTTTATATGAACATATATATATTTGTGTATGTATATATGTGTATTTATATATATGTGTGTATATATAACTGTATCGAAGTTTATTAATCTCCTATTACTACTTAGTGTATACTACCAGCTAAAAATGTGTTTAATCAGAAGTGATAATAGAGTTAATAAATTTCTTAATACCCAGAGCGAGACACCACATCCAAAGTCAATTCCAGTTTCCTCAAGGAAGAAAGAAGCCTCTCTTCAAGGTATTGTAGAACCAACCGAAGCTGCCAGTAGACCAGGTTGGTAGTATTTTCAAATGTATTGTCTAGATGTAATTTTTTTTGCTGGTCCTTAGACTTGAACTCTGCCTGGACGTTGTCCTTGAGCCTCTTTGTGCTCAAGGCTAGTGCTCTATCACTTGTGCCACAGTGCCACTTCCAACTTGTTTTTGAGTAGTTCATTGGAGATAGGAGTCTCACAGGCTTTTCTGCCTAAGCTGGCTTCAAACCACAGTCCTCATGAGATCTCAGCTTTCTGGGTAGCTAGGATTACAAGCACCTGGTTTCTAGATGTAGTTTAAAAAGTTATAACTGATTATGGTGGTTCAGGTAGCAAAATCATGGCCAGCCTAAGGAGAATTTAATGAAAATATATTTTGATTTTCAAGTTCATAGTTAATGTTTTTTTCCTCTTTCCATTTTCTGCATTCCTTTAGTCAATATGTGTTACTTTATCTTTTCAAATTAGAAGGATTCCATTTGAAAGTAGTAGAGTCAGAAATTCAAAAGGAGAATCTAATTGTCTGCATAATCTTGTTCCTTAGTGCTCATAAGTGAAAACATATGCATATAAATATAAGGATTGATGTGTTTATATGTAAATATATATGTATTTATAAGTCCATAATTTGTGTGACATTTTTCCAAATTATAACAACACTATTAAATTTTGTTTTTTAACTTTTTATAATGAATACTTTGTATCTCAACTGATAAATATGTGATTTTGTATCACAGAGTTTCCTATTTTGGTTAAAAATCTTCTTTACCCTAATGTTATATGTAAAAACTCAAGCTTTCTTCTTTGTATCTTTTTTTCCCCCTCAGCCTTTAGTCTATCTGAGTGTTGGTATATAATGTATGTAAATCTTCCAAATTTTTCTTTAGATGGTTTATTAGATCTGTTCATTAACTTAGTAATATGGTCTCCTTTAAATGTACTATTTTTACTATGTATTGAATATCATATAATTCAATATGCTTAATAAATTTTGGTCAGTTTGTTTCTCCCTGTGTCGGTACAATGTTGTTATGCTGCAGATATGCAGTACTTATGTAAAAGTAACTAATCTATTCTTATACGTAGGAAAATACCAGATAAGAGATTTATAGCTTCAGTAGCTGGTAAGGTGGTTCAGTAGTAGAGTGCTTGCCCTGCATGCATGAGGCCTGGGTTTGATTGCTCAGCACCACATAAGCAGAAAAAGCTGGAAGTGGTGCTGTGGCTTAAGTGGTAGAGCACTAGCCTTAAGCTGAAAAGCTGAGGGACAGCATCCAGGCCCAGAGTTCAGGCTTCACAACTGACACCAAAAAAAAAAAAAAAAAAAGATAAAAAAGATTTGTAGCTTCAATATTTAAAGAGCTATTCTCACTTTACAACTAAAAAAAGAAATAATTGAAAAATGGGCAAAGGACTTGACTAAACATTTCTCCAAAGGAGATGTATCAGTGTTAATGAACTTCAGAAAAGATGCTCAAAAATCATCCTGCATAAAAGAAATACAAATCAAGAAACCAGTGGTATTTCACTTTTTGCCCACTGGGATAACTGATACCTGGAAACAGGGAAACATAACAACATATTGCTGAGGATGTGGATACATCAAAACTCTCATGCAATTTTTGGTGAGAATGTGACATTGTTAGCCACTTTGAAAAATCAGGTTAGCAATGTTAAACATAGGACCCAGAATTCTATTTTTTAGTATATACCCAAAAGAATTAAAAGAAAAGAGTTAGACACCTGAATAGTAATGTTAATAGGCTCTTCATTCACAATACCCTAAAGGTGGAGACAACTCAAATGTCCCTCAACCAATGGTATGTACAGAAAGTACAGTATTCAGTTCTAGCAAGTAATGAAGTTCTGACGCATACCTTCACATGTTGCAGGCCTCGCAGGTGTTCAGCCCAGGAATGTAGGAAATGAAGAGAAAACCCAATAGATCACATTGCCTGTTTGTTCCTCTTAAGTCTTGAGCTTTCTGGCTAGTCTCCTTTCTTCCTTCCAGCTTTCAGAGCCTTATGATTGTTGATTGATAGGTAATTTCTAAGAAAATTATTTGTACTCAGAGGAACAAGCAAGGAAATGACATTTCATTTAAGAACCCATACCCTCTTTTTGGTTCATTTAATATTAATAGTCTTTGCTTTTTAAATGTATAAATTAATATGAATAGCTAGCCATTCTTTTTTTTGACATTTGACACTTTAAGACTTAGGCTTAAGAGACTATATAAGCATATAAATATATTATTTTGCTTAGATATACATGTTTTGGTACATACATGTATGTATGTGTGTATACATATATATGCATATATATATCAACTCTATCTGTGTATATTTGTATTTATATATCTACCGTACTTACCAGTTCTTAGCCTAAACATAGATGAATCTCATGATTTCTTTATTTTCTTCATTCTAGCAATGTACAAATTTATTCCCATCTCAATACTGTGTCAGTATGTTTATGGGATTTCTGTAGTCAAGGATTTCTATCTTTCTAAAACTTGTTAACATAGACCAAATGCATGTTTCAGTTTATTGGTTTGATAGATTAGAACTTTAAAAGCATATATGTATTTTAATCATAGATATTTGATTCTAAATGTAGTAGTCTGAAAGCTACTTCTGATTAAATTATTGCTGAATTTTATAAAACTGATCTTGATATTTTTATAATTGACAATATCTATATAATTTTCTAGTTCATGTGCATGAAGTTCAGAAAACGTTGGCAGCTGATGTTGGTTCTAAAAATACACCTGACTCAAAAAAGAAGTCAAGTAAGAAACTACGTGATCATTACAGTAAAGCTAATGAAGAATTTTATATATCTGTTGGTTCACCTGTTGTTCTTTTGGATGGAAAAACATCTACAGTGCAAAGTGCTTACAATTTTAGAAATTCAGTAAATAGGCCGTCTTCAAGTACAGAAATTTCTCTTAAAACCAAAAAAAGGTAATTTCAATAGTAATAATCCTACTTTAATTTTCACCTTTTATATATATATATATATTTTCACCTTTTATATAGTTAACTCAGTCTTTTAATTTAGTTTGTAGAAGATTAAGGTATAAATATAAGAAAAATACACTTTGGGTATATGTTCAGTTTTTAATTGGTAAGGGGGGCTTTGAAGTATACTTCTGAGAAGTTAGAGGGTTATATTTTCTATAGTCTGGGAAATTTATTTCCTTTATGAGAGTTGTTTTCCATAATTTCTTTTTTTTTTTTTTTTTTGGGTCCAGTCGTGGGGCCTGAACTCTGGGCCTGGGCGCTGTCCCTCAGCTCTTCAGCTCAAGGCTAGCGCTCTACCACTTGAGCCACAGCGCCACTTCTGGCTTTTTTCTTTTTGCTTATGTGGTGCTGAGGAATCGAACCCAGGGCCTCAGGCATGCAAGACAAGCGCTTTAACACTGAGCCATCTTCCCAGCCCTCCATAATTTCTTAAATGAAATAATTAGTATTTTCATTATTATTTGTAATAGAAAGGAGGGATCAATATTTGAGGGTAGAAAAATACAAATGAGTTGTAAATCTGGTTCTGTTGTTTAAAACTTTTTTTTTTTTTTCTGTCAGTGGTGGGGCTTGAACTCGGCCTGGGCGCTGTCCCTCAGCCCTTCAGCTCAAGGCTAGCACTCTACCACTTGAGCCACAGTACCATTTCTGGTGGTTTATTGGAGATAAGAGTTTTACGGACTTTCTTGCCTGGGCTGGATTTGAACCGTGATCCTCAGATCTCAGCCTCCTGAGTAGCTAGAATTACAGGCATGGGCCACCAGTGCCCAACAAAGTAGATACTTTTGTTTTGGAGACCTTGGAAATAAAGATCATTTTTGTCTTACAAATCCATGATCAAGGAGTTAAGTATATTTTTTATAAGTGGTCTATGTAGTCACTGTCAAAGAGTAAGGAATAACCATAACTCAACACACCATGGGAACATTTAGTTTGTCTTGCTTTTAACTTTTCAGGTTAACCTTTGAAGGTAAAGATATGAAAAATGTAGAAGTAGAGAATAAAGTACCAGAAGCAACAGATAAAATTTCAGAAGGACAAGAAAGGAACTCAGCAGAAACATCTCAGACAGAAAGACAAGATTTAAAAAATGAAATTCAGCCACAGGCTAAGAAGAGTTTTTCAACATTGTTTTTAGAAACTGTAAGGAAAAAAAGTGAATCTAGGTGAGTTACCAGGAAAATGTCTTTGAGATATTTGTTTTTTTCTAATCTATGAATGATATCCAAGGATTACTAGTATTATTTAACTTAGAAAACTTTTCATTGACAGAGCTACTTTTCCTGACCTAGAAAGAGGGATAATCTAGTAAACCACCCCACAAAGCCACTCTTTAATTGATATTAAATTAGAAATGAAAGAAAATGAGCTCAGGCATGTTTTCTAGTTTGTGATACCAAGAAATAAAAGCATGTTGAAATAAGGTTATGTCATTGTTATCATATTAGTGCCACCATTCATTCATCTTTGTACAACAATCCTGGCTGCACATTTCAGAGTTAACTAGAATTAATGGCAGAGAGGGTTATGAGCAAATTATTGGTATAATAAGCTTTAGCTTTGTCAGCTTATCTTTAAGGCTTTCACTTTCCTTAGGCACCAGTTTCTTCCTACTTGGACATTCGCATGTCTGCTTTGGAAAACATTTTCCCCTTGTCATCTGTGAGCCATCATTCTTTTTTAAGGTCTGTAATCAGTTTCTAGTCTTTTTCAAGTTTCTCTTCAGTGTTCTAAAAGTATTTTATTGCCTTACAGTTTTGCTTTCTTTTATATTTCTAATTTAAGACTTAAGGGAAGTACTTCTCTCAAGGAGTTCTTATATATTTTCTGTGATATTTGTTACAGTGTAAACGTACTAGGGTGTTTCTGTAAAACCATGTTGAGTGAATGGATGAAATTCTTTTGTCTCAGTTCCCATCGTTAATTTCTCATAGTTATTCTTTTTTTATGTGTGGTTTTTTTTCCTGTGTAGGTCCTGGAACTTGAACTCAGTGCTTGGGCACAGTCTCTTAGCTGTTTCTCACTCAAGGCTAGTGGTTTTCAACTTAAGCCACAGCTCCATTTCCAGTTTTTTGATAGTTAATTGGAATAAAAGTCTCACAGGCTTTCCTGCCTATGCTTGTTTTTAACCATTGTTCTTAGATCTTAGCCTTCTGAGTACCTAGGATTACATGTGTGAGCCACTGGTGTCTGCTTCTCATAGTTCTTCTTAAGAATTGATTATACCATATCTGAAGTTACTAGATATTTTTAATTTTTTTTTTGTGAGTCATGGGGCTTGAATTCTGGGCCTGGGCGCTGTCCCTCATCTCTTCAGCTCAGGCAAGGGCTCTACTGCCTGAGCCACAGCTCCACTTCTGGTTTTCTAGTGGTTTATTGGAGATAAGAGTCTATGGAGTTTTCTGCCCAGGCTGGCTTTGAACCGCAATCCTCAGATCTCAGCCTTCTGAGTAGCTAGGGTTACAGGCATGAGCCTGTAATTTTTTTATAAACTAGTGAATAAAATTAATGTGATATTTTATTACTATAGCCATATGTAGCAATAAATGATTTCTTGTGCTTTGTAGCATGATTGCTTTCTTTTGCTTATTTTCTTTTTACTTACGTCTCTTGCATTTTCTCAGAAACAACTTTTATTCCATGTAGCTCAGATATTATGAGATGTTTGCTTGTTTTTTATTTAAGTAGTTGACAAAAGGAGTTTCAGTTCAACATGGCAGTTTGTGAGTATAGTTCATCTTGATCAGTGTCACCCTTTTCATCATCCTCACAAGGCCTTTTTCTGTTGTGCCTATCCAGAAGTGTTCTTTTTTCTTTTTCTATTCTGAACAGATTTAGAGAGTTCTTGTTCTTTTGTTGGAGATAGCATCATTTAAAAATTAATACTGATTCCTTGGTATAAATTAATACAAATAATATGAACAAAAGCAAATTAGATTTATTTGTAACTATTTTGCTATTTCTTTTTTGCCAGTCCTAGGGCTTGAGTTTAGGGCCTTAGTTCTTTTGCTCAAAGCTAGCACTCTACCACTTGACCCACAGCAGCACTTCTGGCTTTTTCTGTTTATGTGGTACTGAGTAATCAAACCCAGGGCTTCATGCATGCTAGGCAAGAACTCTACCACTAAACTACATTCCCAGTCCTGTTGCTATTTCTTTAAATGTTGAAAATAATGTATCATCAGCAAGCATTCATTTTTGTTGTATATTAGATTTTAATTATGTTTCTTTTTTCTGCCAGTCCTGGGCCTTGAACTCACTGCCTGGGTGCTGTCCCTGATCCTGTGTACGCTAGGCTAATGCTCTATCACTTGAACAATAGCACCACTTCCGGCCTTTTCTGAGTAGTTTATTGGAGATAAGAATCTTATGAATTTTTCTGCCCAGGATGGCTTTACACCAGGATCCTCAGATCTCATCCATCTGAGTAGGTAGGATTACAGGCATGAGCTACTGGCACCTGGCTCTGGATTTCACTTTTCTAAAATAAAACCGCAAAATTATAGAAAGTTGCACTTATTAGAATATAGTCTATTTTGTAGTATATTTACTACTTTTTATGATGAGATTTATCAAGAGTTTGAGACCAGAGAAGTAAAAAAGGCATTTTCATTTTCAAATTGTTTTATAATACACAATCCTTTCTCTTCATACATGAAAGAAAAAGATTAAAATATTTCTCTTCTACCTTTGCTTATATTCTGGCTAAACTAATTATCTTTCTTTACCTAAATGGAAAAGGTAGAGCTATTATATATATACTAGTTGGAATTTTTATGTTTGTCTTACTTTTTGATTTGTGTATCTCATTGCAATATGTGGTTTAAACATGTCAAAAAAAACCAAGGAAATTAAAATGGAAAATGAGTGTGTCACCATAGTTCTGTCTTCAGGAAACTTTTCTATCTAATTAGAGAAGTACTGGCGCACTAGTCTTGTTTCTACATCAGTAATCATGTGAATTGTTTTGTATGTACTTAACATGTACATGGTTTTATGACTGTCTGAGAATTAGAGTTAGTGTCATTGTAAACTGCAGGATTAGAGTTAAAATTCAGATCCCAAAAGGCATCTATACAAAGAGATTATTTAATATTACGAGAGTAGCCTTTATTTCATTTTTTTCTTTCGTTGGTTGTGGGGCTGGAACTCTGGGCCTGGGCACTATTCTTTGGCTCTTCAGTTCAAGACGAGTGCTCTATACCTTGAGCCACAGAGCCACTTCAGGTTTTCTGAGTGGTTTATTGGAGATAAGAGTCTCATGGAATTTCCTGCCTGTGCTGGCTTTGAACCATGATACTCAGATCTCAGCCTCCTGAGCAGCTAGGATTACAGGCATGAACTACCTATACCTGGCTTTCATTTCGTTTTTATACTTACACATTTATGGGTTCTAAGTTTTGGAGAGGGCCCAGTTTTAAAAAGTTCTATGAACCTATTAATGTTATAAATGACAGTGATCAGATAAAAAAGGTGAAGATTAACAAGATTAAGGAAAATTTCAAAGACCTTTGAATTTCTCTTTTACAGAAAATACAGATTTTATTTCCTCTATAGGGTATTTTCTTTACTTCCAAAGGTGGAATTTTGTTTTTTAATCTGTTAAAATAATATCTTGTTTTAGTCCCATTGTTAGGCATCTAGTAACTACTCCACCTCCTTCATCTCCAAGTGATAAGACGTTAGAGGATGAATTTATAATTGATGACTCAGATAGAAGTTTGGCCAGTCCATCTTGGATTACAATACCAAGAAAGGGTGTACCTCTGAAACATCACACAATATCTCCAAATGAGAACTCTTCACTCATTCAGGATAACAAGTCAAGAGGAAAACAAAAGAGTATATTACCTAAGACTTTGACAAGTGACAGACATTCCCGTAAAGCTCCCTCAGTAGAGAAATCTCAGCCCTCTGGTGAAAAAATACTGGGACCGAGTTATACCTTGATAGATGAATTAGAAGATAATCATGCATCTATGAGATATAAAATGTGTTCTAAAAATGTTGAAAAACATCCTAGTAGCAAAAAGACTATAAAACAGAAAGAGAGAAGATCATTAAAGGCCAGCGTGGTTGAAGAACAATGTGATATGGGACAGTGTGAAGATGAAAATAGAAACATGTCACATATTGCCCAAGACAAGTTAAAGAGAAACTCAGGAAGAAATATGGAAGATTGTGAAGAGACAAAAAATGATCACATTTCTGAAAAACAGACATTACCTGTGGGTAAGTGTTTATATTAAATGTTACTGTGAATATTATTCCACTATTTATCTTTGGGAAGTATGGAAACCAAACCTGTGTTTACAAAATGCCTCAAAACCTAATAGATTGTTTTCTTTTTGTTTTACATGTAGTTCAATTCCAACTCATTTGGTTTTTGTTTAGTTTCTAAGATAGCAACATATATGGAGAAGTGAAAGAGAAAGATGAATAAACTGGTTAGTAAGACAGGACTTCTGTTGCTAACTAGATCATTTTAGTGGGGTGTATAGACAGATAAATGTACAAGATGAAATAGGAGTGGATAGTTTTTATATCTTTGTATTCTGTTTTAAAATGTAGAAAGGCACCTTTTATTTTCAGAAGCTTTTGTATCTACCTTGTCCCATATTTTTAAAAATTAATTCTATTTATTACTTACTTATACTCTTTTTAGTTCCTAGTTTTTGGCCATTTTAAGAAAATCTAAAGAATTAGACTAATCTGAGAGTGATAGTGGCAAAAGTTTTTCCTACTACTTTCTTACATGACATATGAACTCACAATGTTTAAAGGCAAATTTTGATTCATAATTTCTTACAAAAAGACCTATGAAGGATATTATGCCTTAAAGATACTTACACTTGAATGTTGTTAACAAGTATGAAACATTTATTGAGTACCTGCTATATACCACATATCAACTTCCTTCCTTCCTCCCTTCCTTCTGTCTCCATCTTTTCCTCCTACCTCCTGGTACTGGGATTTTGATTCAGGGTCGGCACTTGCTAGCTAGTTGCTCTATCATTTAAGCCATGATTTCAGCCCCTCTTCCCCCTTTTTTTAACCTTGGCTTGCTTTTTGCCAGGTATGAGTTGTGGACCATAATCCTCCTACCTCTTCCTCTTTAGATTTCAGATATACATCTTTGTTTTGTTTTGGCAGAGCTGGGATTTCAACTAAGGGCCTTGCTCTTTCTAGGCAGATACTTTACCACTAACTCCTTTTGCTTTAGTTATTT
Organism: Dipodomys spectabilis; assembly: GCF_019054845.1. Lineage (NCBI taxonomy): Eukaryota > Metazoa > Chordata > Mammalia > Rodentia > Heteromyidae > Dipodomys > Dipodomys spectabilis. The sequence goes on along the minus strand of NW_024870720.1, from coordinate 24,211,443 downwards.
TTCAAATAGCATATCCCATTTATTCCAGGGATGGCCCGGACTGGAATGCAGGTACTTACAACCAGACTCAGCTTATTGGTTGAGATGGGAACTTAGCAGAGGTCAGAATTTTCACAGCACTGACAGTGGTTGTAGTCTCTTCTGGTGGCTCTACTAGAGAATCCTTTTTTCTTTTCCAGACTTTTGAGCCACCTGTGTCCCTTGCCTGATGGTCCTCTATCATGAAAGCCAAACATGCCAGTCTTCTCACATTTTTAATTTCTTTTGCCTCTTCTATCATTCCATTTTTCCCTAACTTTTTTTTAAAGGGATACATGCAATTTTAAGGACCCATAGATTGGGCCAATCTGGATAACCCAAAATAATCTCATTTCAGAGTTTATAATATAATCACATTTATCCTTTTCCAAATATTAGATTGCTGAAAATTATTTTAAAACAAAAAGCAGTAATACTGTATTTTAACTGATGTCATTGGTAAATAGTAAAAAGAAACATTTTTTTTCTTGCTGAAGATATTTGAATATTTTAGAGTTATCAAGTAGTGTATAAAGTTTGCATTTAATTGGCAGAAATTTAGAGAGGTTGTGTTGAAATGTGACCTAAAAAAAAAAAAAAAGGGAAAGAAAACCAGGCATGGTGGCACAAGGCTCTAATCCTAGGTAGTTGGGAAGTAAACTGGAAGATTGCAGTCAAGCCCACCAAGGCAAAAGAAGTTTGTGAAACTCCATCTCAAACAATGGCTGGATGAGGTATTGTTCTTCTACATCCCCCCAGCTATGCAGAAAAACACAAGTAGGAGGATTGAAGTGCAGGTGTAGGCAGTGATATCTTCCTCAAAATTAAACAGGAGAGAAAGGTGTTAGAAGTATTGCTAACAAAAGCCTTGAGTTCAACCCCCAGTACTGAAAAAAACAAAACAAAAACCCAAAATAAATTCCCAGAAAATAAATGTAAAAAATTCCTAATATTGATAGTTTTATTATTATTATTTTTTTGTCTGTCATGATTGTCTGAAAACTCATACAGATTTAGGATTGTTTTTATGGTTTCTTTATTTAAGGGAGCAAGAAAAAAAAAGGGTGCACCAAAAAAGATAAAGAAGTAACAGAAAAGAAAGGTAATTCCAAAGGGTCCAAGAACAAATTTGTTCCTGAAGAAGTGACCTTTAGTATCACAAGAAGTCGAAGACTTTCCAGACGTCCATCTAATTGGTGGGTGGTAAAATCAGAGGAGAGTAAGTATTTTTTTTTAAATTCATTATCTTTAAGTGGTTGTACAAAGAAGTTCCCATTTTGTAAAACAGTATATGAATACAAAGTGTCTAATAAGATTGTCACTCATTGTTCCTAACCCACCTCTTCTCTCCCTTTTTTTTAATCGAGATTAGGTAATTACACAAATTTCACATATTTCACAGTATTGTGTGGAATAGTGATACTTTGTTAAAGTCACAAACACATTTTAACCTTCACAAGGCAAATTGCCATTTTCATGGTCTATAACATTTGTGAATTCTATGAGCTTTGACAATACAATTATTTCTTCCACATCAGGTGATACTTACATTTTTATTTAAATTATGTTTTTTGAGAGGTGCAAAGTATTCTCTATAAAGGATTTTATGTGTAGCTTTATATTTCTATTATATAGGAAAATCTTGATAGGACAAAATTAAATTGGATTATCAATAGAAATAGTAAGGCAATTGAAGATTCTTTGATATTCCAGCATATACAGTGTTCTAGATATGGAGATATGCTATGAAAAACAAAGCTACAAACTGAAAGTTCTTGTGAAGTTTACATTGTAGTTGGAGAAGACTGGAGATTAATAATTCATAAAGGGATGATAAGAAAAAATAAAACACAAGGATAGAGATGGAGGAAGGGGATTACAAAGATGGGAGTAGATGAGAAGCTAGAGTTAGATAATGTTTTTATAAATGTACTCATAAATACGACTTATGAAAGCCAATATATGAATAAAAAGAAAGCAATAACTGAGGGAATGGAACATTGCAAGCGAAGGGGATAGTATTTATAATAGTCTTGATGGAATGTGTTTGGCAAGCTGAATAATATCAAGACCACCAGTGTGGTTGGAGCAGATTGAACTAGAGTAGAAGTCAGACAAGCCATGATAAAAAGAGATTAGATTAAATGTATTTAGAAGTACTGGCGGATTTAAATAGCCAAGTGACATAATTGAGTCATCTCTTGATGGATCATTCTTTTTTTTTTTTTTTAATGTTTTTTATACTGTACAGAGGGGTTTCAGTTACATGAGCAAGGTAATGAATACATTTCTTATCAAGCATTGTTGCCTCCTCCTTTGTTTTTCCCCTACCATCCCTTTCCTCCCACCTCCTCAACTACCCCTGCCTACGCATCCCCCCCCTCGCCTAAATTGTAAGGTTCATTTTTCAGCATAGCGTCTTGTAGTGGGTCAACCTGTATCCCTATTTAAACAATTTGTTTTTTCCCTTCCCCTCCCAAAATTATACCAAGATCAAATACAGTGAAAACAGGGGTTATACTGTGGGGGAGGGGATGGATCATTCTTAACTGCTACAAAGGAAAGATGAAAGCATAAAAAAGAAAGTGTGGTATATTCAGCAGATTGTGGAAGAGAAGCTGAGAATTGTTAGTTTCAGGATTTTGGGATTTTTCTTTGAGAAAGTCTTACTTCATAGCTTAGGCTCAAATTATGATCTGCCTCTTCCTCTCATAGAACATACCTGGAATTTCTGGTATGTTCTATACCTGGATAGGATTTAGGATGGTTTTTGAAGGCAACCAGAGGAAGTACTAGTGGATTAGAAGGGCAAGAGCCTACAATTACTCATAGCCTTTTACTTCTCCTCCCTTTTTTCCTGAACAAATATAAGAATGAAATTATTTAGTGAGATAAAGTAATACCAGAAGAATATTTAGGAAGTTTTTGTTTCTTAATTTCAAAGTATATTGAGAAGATTTTTAGATCACTAAGTGAGTACTTGCCATGAATTTAAATCAAAACATTCTTGATTGACATCAGCAAGTATTACTTCATTGTCTGCAGTACTCCTTGATCTTTGTATCTATCTATATATCAGTCTGTATGTCTATTTGTATTTAATTTGGAGGCAGTTTTGGAGTTTGATTTCAGCCTCACTTGCTTTGCAGGTACTCTTGAGCCACTTGAGCTACATGTCTCTCCCTTTTTGTTTTAGATTATTTTTCAAATAGTGTCTCAGTTTTTGCTTAGAGCTGGCCTGAGACCAAGGTCATCAGACGTAACCTCATGCTTAACTCTAACAACAGGTCTATGTCCCTGTGCTCAACTTGTTTTGTTGAGATATATGTCTTCCTGACTTTTTTGCTCTAGATGGCAGCCTCAACCATGGGCCTCCCAATCTCTACCTCCCAATTAGTTGGAATTACAAGTGTGAGCCACTGGCATCTGGCTGATGTGGTCCTTAATGGTCTAAGGATTGCCTTTATAGAGAGCCAGTGCTTTAGAGGACCTGTCATAGTTAATACTTTTCTGAGTTTGAAAGAAGGTGTTGAGTTATGATTAATGAAATAAGTGAATTCTAGATGTTGAGGTATTTTAGACTTAATTGTGAAGCTATAGATATTGAAAGGTTTTTTTGTTTTTGAATTAGGTTCTTAATATTGCTAAGGCTGATTTCAGGTTTGTGAATTCAGGTGATCACAGGCTACAGTGTCTTGGCTTCTCACTACATGATTTTAAAGCAGAATTGTAATGATTCAGGTTTCATTTTCCAAAGATGATATTCTTAAAGTACAATTGAAATACAATGAAGAATGAGTTAACAGTGATACAGAAATGGTTAGGAAACTGTTTTAATAATCCAGAAATGAAATGATGACCTTTTCTGATGACACACAAGAGAACTTAAAATAATCAGATTTAAAATCCATTAAGAGACCAGTGCTAACAATTTAAGAATTGATTGTAAATATGGGCAAGAGTCCTTTGATGACTCAGATTTGTGATTTAGGAAACTGGATAGTTTGTTAAGATAGGAAACAGATTTAGAGAAGAATAATTGTTAAGTTTTATGATATCAACATACAGATATTTATTAAAACTAAGGCATTATTCCAAACAAAGGTTACAGAGTAAAAAAATCTGAGCTGGAACTTTGAGGAGTACCAGATGTTAAGGATGGTCAGAAGAAAGAGTATGAGCAGAGCTAGAAACTGTTATTTAGGAAGCTCGTGAACGATCTAGGATCAAATGTGGAAACAAATTGAGTCTGTGAGAGTGTTCTGGGTATAAGTGGTTACATGTAAATGTGATGATGGTAGTTCATTGAGCTAGATCATCTTGACAAATATTTTGATAACTTCAAATTATCATTGAATCTTTTAGGTCCCATTCATGGAAATTCTCCAATAAGAAATGAATTATCACTGAATTACAGCAGTAGACAAAAACCTGCTAAAAAAACAAATCAGTCATCTAAAAATGTTGGTAAAAAATCTGTTTCATCAAAAAAGCAGAAGAAATCTACTCAAGGAACCTCAAAAGTACAGAAGTCTTTAAAGATTAAAGATTCTGGAAGCCATGATGAAATTTCTGGTTCTTCTCAAGATGAGCCATTGGAAACTGACAAGGCAGAACTGGCTAAGAAGAAAAATCTTGATTGCCCTGGGTAGTTACTTTTGTCTGTTATTTAATCATTTACAACAGAGTATAAGAACACTTTTTTCTATAGAGCTATTATTATATTAATGCATCCTCTGCCATATATATATATATATATATATATATATATTTTAATATATTTTTATTGTGAAAATACTGTACAGAGGGGTTACAATTACATGGGTAAGATAATGAGCACATTTCTTATCAAGCATTGTAGCCTCCTGCTTTGTTTCCCCTTCCCATCCCTTCATATCCTCCACCCACCCTAGTCCCCCCCGCCCAAAGTTGTAAAGTTCGTTTTTCGACATAACGACTTGTACATCTCATTGTTGCAATGGGTCCTCCTGTATCCCTGTTTTAACAATTTGTTTTTTCTCTTCCCCTCCACATATACCAACATCATATATAGTGAGCTCTGCCATATATTGAGTGACACTTCGTCAAAGTGCTGTTCTGAACTTAATTTCTCGGTTTAAAATGGGGAACAATTAATAGCACGTAGAATTGAGTGTTGTATTTTAATAGGGTATTGTTACCTCAGAGTTGCTTTTTTTTTTTTTGATCCCATCGTGGGACCTGAACTCTGGGCCTGGACACTGTCCCTCAACTCTTCAGCCCTCTACCACTTGAGCCACAGCGCCACTTCCCGCTTTTTTCTTTTTGCTTATGTGATGCTGAGGAATTGAACCCAGGGCCTCAATACATGCAAGGCAAGCACTCTACCACTGAGCCATCTTCCCAGCCCCAAGTTGCTTTTTTTTAAAAAAAATATAAAAAATGCATGATATAAAATTTATTCAGCACCCAAGCCCAGAGATCAAGCCTCAGGACTGGGGGAAAAAAAGTAATTGTCTTAATAACTTTTTTTTTTTTTTTTTTGGGTCCGGTCATGGGGCTTGAACTCTGGGCCTGGGCACTGTCCCTCAGCTCTTCAGCTCAAGGCTAGCACTCTACCACTTGAGCCACAGTGCCACTTCCGGCTTTTTTCTTTTTGCTTATGTGGTGCTGAGGAATCGAACTGAGAGCCTCATGCATGCAAGGCAAGCGCTCTACCACTGAGCCACCTTCCCAGCCTTCTTAATAACTTTTATGTGTAGAGCTGTCTGTTCTCCCAGCTTTTTTGTTTCGGTTCTTTTTTATAGAGGGTCTAGTATTTTTGCTAGAGCATATAAAACCTTATACTGTTATCTTACCTACCCTCCTATATACCTAGAATTGTAGGTACATGCTGCATTTCCCATCATTGTTGAGATGGGGGTCTCAACTAACTTTTTTTCCCGGGCTGACTTCCAACCAGGATCCTGCTGACATCTGACTTATAAATAGTTGGGCTTATACATGAGACATTCTGCTTGGTTCAATTTTTGAGTTCTTATAATATGCCAGGTATTTGCTAAATGATAGATGCTTTTAGTGAATTCTTAATAGTCTTATCCTTATTAAGTACTGTTTTATATTTTCTTGTTTTTTGCTATAACATGCATTCAACAAATATTTTATACCTGGTATGCTAGAAATATACTGAAATACTCTGGAAAGCAGTATGGAGGTTCCTCAAAAGATTACACATAGAGCTCTTCCATGAAGTAAGCCAGATCCAAAGAAACATAGGTTCCGTGGTTTCCCTTATTTGTAATAATTAGTATACATCAAGGATAATCTTTGCAGACGAACAGAATAGCTCATTAGCTATGTGCATATGACCATATAAGATGATGCTAAGCGATGATGCTTGATTTGATGGAGCTTGTCGACAAAAATATCTGTTTATATAGAAGTCTGCTATGCTCTGGTATCAAATATAAGTAAATCTCTGCTTCATAAAATCTCCACAGGAACCCTGTTTTGAAAATAATGTCACTATAAAGTGAGTCATCTGAAAAAATATGAACATAAAAATAAAATTATATAGCAATTCCTATTGCTATATGATTTTGAAAGAGAAATAGTGATAATTACTAATGAAATCATAGTTTAATGTTCACTTTACATCACACACATCCACATACACACCGTACACCCTTAATGAACTACTGACTTAAATAGAGGAATATGTTTTAAACAAACAAGGCAAAAAGTCTTACTTTTGTGTCTGAAATAACCTGTTTAAATGTATATTTAATCAAAATTCATGATAAATATTTTCAAAAAATCTAATCATTAGCAAATATTACAATGAGAACTCAGTCATTCCACTTGCTGAAAACTAATATGCCTTCTAAAGCACTCAAAATGTGTTTTAGGGAAACTATGATAATTATAATCCTGACCAAATATGTAAGGCTGCCATTTCATTTTCAGTTAATTAAATAAATACTGTTGTGCTTACAGTCAGACAGTAAGCAAAGGTTGCAATTAAAAAATCACACACGACTCTGGGATTTGGAATTAATAAAACGTACTTGTTACTGCATAAATAGGAAAGAAAGGCTGTGTAAATAGATTACTTAAAAAGGAAAAGCTTATTACTCAGTATCAATCTTTTATACTACCTATTATCCCTAACAGGTTTTCCAGTGATCTAGTAGTTCAACTATTATATTTTATCTTTTCTCATACCCATATTTGATGTATTATCTAACAGGTCCATTTGAAATATGTAAGCTAAATTGTAACAAGAGATTACATTTCATTAGTACCTCTGCTAATAATATAAGAGCTCAAATGATTTCATTGGCATATCACATCAATTCTATAGGAAAGGCAAGAAGTTTAACTTTCTGTAGTTCAGAACTGGAACAGGCCCTAAAGGTACAGACTTGTGCTGATGTGACCTGCCAAGAGCAGGTCCTGAATCTTGGAAGGAAAAACAAGTCTCATACTATGAATATGAGCCTTACTTACCAGAAGCAATACAAAAATAACTAATACAGCTATAGAGGCTCTCCAGTTCTACCTATAGCTGTTGATGAAAGACACATATATCAAATAGGCTAAGATTTGAAAACATTTGATGATGGATACAAGCTTTTTATTATAGGATGCTTTAAATGCTTATACATGCTTGTAATACTTGATGAAAATATTATTTTTTTAAAAAAGGATATTGCCTAGAATATTACAAAAAGTTCATGCTGGAAGGAACCCTAAAATTCACATGGCCCAGGTCGCAGAGCCAGAGGCCCCAAAACAGGTAACCAGAAATCAAAACTAAAGGCCAGTTTCTCTAATCTGCACAGCTGTTCTTCAACCCCTTGCCTACATTATGTTATGCTTTGCTTTTGTTTCTAGCTCTTCATAGTTAAGTGAAAATCTAAATATTAAAAATTTTAATAATGGGAAAAAAAGATGATGCTAAGCGAAATGATCTCCAAGATATGGACACAAGCAGTTTCTTTGTTGTTGTTCTCAATGTACTATGAGATTTCTTTTTTTCTTTTGCATTTTTTTTCCTCCTATGGTTTACGCCCTGTTATCAGGCATTGTATAATTTATCTGAATTAGGGAAGGGAAAGATAACAAAATGGTGAGATAAAGGACACCTATGCAATAGTGATACAAGACAATATGTTGGAAATGATCTTGACAACTTGGGAGGAGGATTGGGGTGGGAGAAAAATGAGGGAAGGGGTAACAAATTAGATAAGAAATGTAATCACTACCTTACTTATGTAAGTGTAACCCCTCTGTACATCACCTTGAAGATAAAATTAAAATAAAAAATAAAACAAAAGATGATTGTTAAAGCTGGTGCCTATCGCTCATGCTTATAATCCTGGCTACTCAGGAAACTGAGATCTAAGAATTGCTTTTTAAAGCCAGTGGAGGCATGAGTCTGTGAGATTCTTGTCTCCAAATAAGCCACCAAAACACCAGATAGAGCTGTGGCTCAAGAGGATGAGTGCTAGCCTTGAGCAAAAAAGCTTAGGGTTAGCTGGTCGGCCCTGAGTTCAAGCCCCAGCACAGACACATGTGCATGCACGCGCATGCACACACACACACACATGTGTGCACGTATACACACAAAAAAAACTAGACAGAGATGAGCTGTGTTCCTCTGTGGACCCTATTGTCCTCTAAAGTAGACAGAGTATGAATATCAGTGAAAACAATTTTAGTTATTTATTGATTTCATAGTGAACTGTAATAGATTAAGTATATCATAAGCTGCATCTAGTAATGTTACCCACTGTCCTTTCCTCACTACTTTCTTTAAGTCTAGGTTTGCACCATTTCTCTCAACAGAAAGTTGCAAATTAGAAATTTTGGTAGGTTCCCAGAGTCTGTTTTGTTTCAGAACTAGTTGAATGTTAGGACCTGAACATGGTGAGCTGATATTAGTTCTAGCCAATATTACATACATTGTTTATATGTACTCACCTGCATATTGTTTCTGGAAGAGAGTTTTTGCAGAATTATGAACTGTTTCAAACTTTTTATTTTCACAGAACTACTGGATATTCCAAGGATCAAGATGCACTGAATGTTCATCTAAAATCTCCTACCAGTGAATATCCATGCAACATACCATTAGTGTCTAATTTGGATGCTGGAAATTCTAAAGTTTCAGATTTGGAAGAAAGGTATGCATATTTTCTAAGGATAATAGGATTTACTTTTTATATTAATTATCCATTACTGTGTAAGCTATTTTGTAAGCTTTTTAAATTTTATTGTTTATAGTTTTTGTGGGTCAGAAATCTGGTAGAGTCTTAGTTATTTCTAGCTTAGATATTTTTACAAGAGAGCAATCAAGACATCTTTCAGTTTTATAAGTCCTCTAAGAGTTAATGAGTCTAAAGAACCCCCTTAGCTGGATCTCATGGCTGTTGACTAGAGCTATATATATTTTATTATATATATATATATTATATATATATATAATGCTGTGATAAACATAGTTGTGCTGGTAGCTTTAGTATGGCCTTGTTTGTGATCATCTGGGTGAATGCCCAAAACAAGGCACTTTTAACACTTGAGCCACACCTTGACTTCTCTCTTTTTGCTGTTTAAGTGGAGATAAGAATCTCCCAAATTTGCCTGCCCAGTTTGCCTTTGAACCATGATCCTCAGATGTCAGCCTCCTGAGTAACTGGGATTAAAGTATGAACTAGCGGTTCCTGGCTTATACTCCCTGCTATTGTATTCTGTTCCTTAGCAATAATTCACCACAAGTCCAGACTACATTCATGAAGGAGGATTCTATCTTTTGAAAGGAAAATAATATCAAACAACTAATAGATAAAACAGCTCAAGTTAATCTACTTGTATTTTATCTGACTTCACTTTATAAACCTTTCACAAAGGGAATGAAAGATAATTTATAGCAAACCTTTAGAGCTTTTAAGAATGACAGTTTTCTTTATTCTTTGGGATTTTCAACTACCATATCTTGGATTCTTTTTTTTTTTTTAAATTCTTCCCTCCTGGGGCTTGAAATCAGGTGCTGTTCCTGTTCCTGTTTTGGTTCATGAAGTGCTCCACCACTTGAACCAGCTTTTTTTTCTTCTTTTTTTTCTTTTCTTTTTTTGTAGTTTATTGGAGATAAGAGTCTCATGGACTTTGCTGCCCAGGCTGGCTTTGAACCATGGTCACCCTCCTGAGTTGCTAAGATTATAGGTGTGAGCTACCAGTGCCTGGCTATAGCTTGGATTTTTTTTTTTTGGGGGGGGGGGTCTGGTCGTGGGGCCTGAACTCTGGGCCTGGGCGCTGTCCCTCAGCTCTTCAGCTCAAGGCTAGCGCTCTACCACTTGAGCCACCTTCCTAGCCCCAAGCTTGGATTCTTAAAAAGAAGAAAGATCTTGAACTAGAATAACTTGTATTATTTCTGACAATTTCTAGGCTATATTTTATAGTCCATTAAAAAAAATAAAGGCTATGTTTTATTCAAGTGAAGATTTGCTGATTTATTTTTCATTTTTCTTATATTTTGATTTTCATTAATTTTTTTTTTTCGGTTGTGGGGCTTGAACTCTGTGCCAGGGCACTGTCTCTGAGCTCTTCAGCTCAATGCTAGTGCTCTAACACTTGAGCCACAGCACCACTTGCAGATTTATTGGAAATAAGAATCTCATGGACTTTTCTGCCTACGCTGGCTTTGAACCGAGCTCCTCAGATCTCAGCCTCCTGAGTAGCTAGGATTATAGGTGGGAGCCACCAGCACCCGGCTATTAAATAATTTTGACGTTAGAGTTGACTAAATTTATAAGTGATCCCTAAGTTAGTTTTATGTAAAGGTTACTATGTGTTATCATCAGTTACCATACTTGTAAAATTTTTGTTGTATGCAGCATATAATATATATAATTATATTATATAATTATATGCAGCATATAAATATATAATTTTGTTGTATGCAGCATATAATTATTATTATTGTTGTATGCAGCATATATGTAAGTATATTCTTGGTGATCTATAGCTCATTATTAGTTTTATAAGAACAAAATCTGATAGTTTTAGGGTAAAAATGATCATTAAGCTTACCTTTTATGATGTTTGTTTATCTTAAGTGGACCATCTCAGTTCAAGAATCATTTAATGCCTGGAAAGAATAATTCTGATATGGATGACAAAGTTCAGGAAAGTTCAGGTAAATTACTGTTTATTCTATTGTTTTACTTTTTTATGACATTATAGGTATATAATAAATTCTGTTGTGTTTTGTTTACTTACATTTTTACTAATCACAAATGTATATTGACTACTTAATTGTGAGATCCTTACTTTTTAGTGGGAAAATTAAAAGAATATAGTGACTGACAGTTCTTTCTTTTAAGTAGAACATAATAAAATACTCATACTTAAGTATGTACTCCAGTGTGTAAACATGTTCAGCTAATACAAATATTAAGGGATACATAGAGCAGGTTTAACCATCTACTGATGGATGTCAGTAGTCTTGGGTTATAGTATATATTTTTTCTTTGTTTGAAATAAAACTTCCCATGTGAAAGTTTTTTTTTTAATTTTTTTTTTTTTTTTGGGGTCCGATCGTGGGACCTGAACTCTGGGCCTAGGTGCTGTCCTTCAGCTCTTCAGCTCAAGGCTAGCACTCTACCACTTGAGCCACAGCACCACTTCCGGCTTTTTTTCTTTTTGCTTATGTGGTGCTGGGGAATCGAACCCAGGGCCTCATACATGCCAGGCAAGCACTCTACCACTGAGCCACCTTCCCAGCCCCCTTTTTTTAAATGTTTAAAGAGAGGCCATAATTTATTCCCATGTGAAAGTTTTTTTTTAAATGCTTAAAGAGAGGCATAATTTATTTCATTCTCCCACAGAATGTGTGCTTAAGTATGATTTGTTACATTACTTTTTCCTTTCCTAACTCACTAATATCTTTCCTTTTTAATTCCTTTTTCTCTTGTCTTTAGATGTATGTTTTTCCTCTTTTTAAATTCTTAAACATTTTGTATAATTATTAAGGAAGAAATTTTTTCTTTTTTTTTTAGGATAGAATTATTTATTTACCAGACAAATCATATGCCTTATTTAAATATATCAATATCTCCGTATTAAATTACAAATAACTCACATAACTTCACATAGGGAGAAAAATAGGAATAAATTCTAGGAAAATTTAAAATGTATGTCTCTACAGTTTAAAAGCTATTTTACTCAACACTTAACTCTAAAAGGAATCATAATGACACAAGATTATGGCACCTGGTAATTATGGACCAGGAAGAAATTTTTTCTGAGTACAATTTTAGCTTTTTTTTTTAGACTTTATAGATAAAGTTATTATGATCTTTTTGCACAAAATAGTTTTTCATTATGCTATTCTCATCTGTGTATCAAATATACTGAGATCTTACTCCTTCATTCTTTCTTATCTCCCTACTCACTTTCTCTGGTGCGCCCCTCTCACCATACTAAAAGTAAATCTTCTTTGATATTAATTTTTTTTTCAATTTAGATTCCACATAATGGGACCAAGCATGTAGTATTTGTCTTTGTGAGTCCAGCTCATTTTGCTTAACATCAGTTTTCCTGCAGATGACAAGAGTGTATTTTTTTTTGTCAGTCGTGGGGTTGAACTCCAGGCTTGGGCACTGTCCCTTAGCTCTTCAGTTCAAGGCGAGTGTTCTGCCGCTTGAGCCAAAGCTCTACTTCTGGTTTTCTAGTGGTTTATTGGAGAGAAGAGTCTCACAGACTTTCCTGCCTGGGCTGGCTTTGAACTGTGAGCCTCAGATGTCAGCCTCCTGAGTAGCTAGGATTACAGATGTGAGCCACTGGTGCCCAGCTAAGATTGTATTTATTTTTATGGCTGAATAATATTGCTATGTATTTATACCATAATTTCTTTTTCCATTGATCCATTAATGACACCTAGACTGGTTCCTAGAAATATATCTAAATATATATTGCTAGAAGTAATATATAGTACATATAATGGATAGTATGTAGTATAGTATATGGTATCTATTGTATACTGGCTTTAATACCTTTGTGTATATGATCAGGAGCAATATAGTTGAATTATATGGTAGAATTGTTTTTAAATCCTTCATACTGACTTAGGCTTAATTTGTGACTTTACTAGCTGTCCTTTTATATTTTTGTGTATATTTATATATGAATGTATATCTATGTGTATCTATGCAAAATATATGTATGTATATGTGATACATATATGCATGTGTGTGTGTGTGTGTGTGTGTGTGTGCGCGCGCGTGTGCGCCAGTCCTGGGGCCTGAACTCAGGGCCTGATTGCTGTCTCAGCTTTTTTTTTTTTTTTTTTTTGTCGTCCATGGGACTTGAACTCTGGGTCTGGGTGCTGTCCGTTCAGCTCAAGGTGATCGTTCTACCAGTTGAGCCACCACTTACAGTTTTCTGGTGGTTAATTGGAGATCAGAGTCTCATGGACTTTCCTGCCTGGGCTGCCTTTGAACCACGGTCCTCAGATTTCAACCTCCTGAGTAGCTAGGATTATAGGCGTGAGCCACTGGCACTTGGCTGTCTCAGCTCTTTTTGCTCTGGGCTAGTGCTCTAGCACTTGAGCCACAGCTCCACTTCTGGCTTTTTTGGTGATTATTTGAAGATAAGAATCTCATGGGCTTCCTGTCTGGACTAGCTTTAAACCATTGTCAGCCTTCTGAGTATCTAGGATTACAGGCATGATCCAACAATGCCCTACTTTTTAAAAAATATATTTTTTTTTACCTTTAAGTAATGGTACAAAGGAGTTGCCATTCGACAAAGTGCTTATGAACACAATACATCTTGATCTGTATATTCCCTTTCATCCTTCTCCCCCATCCCTCCCAACTTCTCCTCTTCAGTTTTCTTAGGTTTATAGAATATGCATTGAATTTTATGACTTCATTACCTTTGCTTATCTGTAAAATTGTGATATTCTAATTGCATAGCTTAATAAACCTAGTGTGTGGTAATTAGCTAATGTTGGCTGTTATTTTAAGTAGTTTTGTTCTTTTGTTAGTATTTTCATATTTAGTTTCACTGTTGTAGAGAGTTTTCCCTGTGGGGTGTGTGTGTATGTACACATGTATATATTTATATATGCATGCGTAAATGGGTAAATTTATTTATTTATGAATGTTAGAACTCAGAGCCTCAAGCTTTCTAGACAGTTACTCTTCTACTCCAGCCATTCCTCCAGCCTCATTTGCTCTGCTGATTACTTTTGAGATAGAGTCTGTTTTTTTTTCCCCTGGCAACTCACTGTCATGATCCTCCTATTTATACTTCTCATTGTAGTTGCTTTGACAGGCACATGTCAACATATTCAGTATTTTCTGCTGAGATGACATCTTACATACTTTGGCTAGGCCTTGAACCAATATCCTTCCAGCCTACCAGATGGCTAGGATTATAGACATTGGTCACTTCTCCCAGCTCTGTATTACTTGTTTGAATTACATTGTTTGGAATTCAAATGTATGCTTACTTTTTTATAAATTTTCCATAGTAACTTTAAAAAGGGAATTTTTTAAATTATTTTCGAATTTTTAAAAATATATTTTTTATTGTAAAGATACTGTACAGAAGGAGTACAGTTACATGAGTAAGATAATAAGTACATTTCCTATCGAGTATTGTTACTCCCTCTTTTGTTTTTCTCCTACCATCCTTTCCCTCATCACCTCCCCAACTCGTCTTCCCCCCACCCCTCGAATTTGTAAAATTCATTTTCAACAGTCTTTTACATCTCATTGCTACAATGGGTCAACCTGTATCCTTATTTCAGCATTTTGTTATTTCCCTTTCCCTCCCCAAGTTAAAAAAATGTGTATACAAGATGCAGGGCACCCTAATCAAATACAGTGAAAACAGGGATTATAGGGGAAGAACATACAAAAGAAACAAAAAAAAAAAATCACACAGTATAACTGATCTGTGGAAGGGAAAGGGAATCACAGAAACAGCAGGACAAAGGATAAACTAATGCAACAATGATACTTACTAGACACTATGTTGGCAATGAACTTTATAATTTGTTGAGGAGAGGAGTGGAGAGGGTAGGGTAAGTGGGAGAAAATGAGGGAAGGATTCTTTTAAAAAGAATCCAATACTTATTTATATATTTATATTAATAGGACTTTCTGGTTCATAACTATCAGTACAGACACAGACAAGATGAGTTAGAGAACCATGCTGCTGATGAAATAGTGCCCCATTGGGAAGGTCAAAAGCAAGCCCAAAAATTAACATTGTAATTTTAAAGTGTACTGTTTGCAGTTATTTCCCCCTTTGGTTTATACCCTGTTGTCACTGATTTTGATTTAGGTACCCTTTGTCTTGTTTATAAGGTTATCTGGTTTGGGGAAGGGAAGGGAAATCACAGAAATGGTGAGACAAAGGACAAAGGGTGAACCATTGCAACAGTGATACTCCCAAGACACTATGTTGGAAATGAGCTTTACAACTTGTGGTGGGAATGGGAGCGGGATGAGTCAGGGAGGAGGGAAAGCGGGAGAAAAGTAGGGATGGGGTAACAATGTTCAAGAATTGTGGGCTGGGAAGGTGGCTCAGTGGTAGAGCCTTGTCTCTTCTATGTTTACATATGTCTCTATATGTTTACATATTATTGTCTGTGAACTGTTTGTGAGAGCAGCTGCGTACGTGATGAACTATTATTCTTGAATATTCTGGAGTTCAGAACTATTCTCTTTAGATGAGAAATGAACATTAATACAACACTGTTAATCATTTTGTTTTCATTTAAATTTTAGCAGCAGCCTATCCAAACTTCCCTGTGGTTTACAATCCAGTCCTGAATCATGGATTGCATTTAAATTGCTATGTCTCTTAGTTTTCTTTGTCTTGGAATTGTTCTGTAGCCTTTTTCTAACCTAACCTTGACATTTTTGAAGAATATAGGCTTTCATTCTTTAGGGTGATCTTCAACCTGAGTATCTCTGATGTTTCTTCATGATCAAAGCAATGACAAAAGTATTTGACAGGAGTATTAAAGAATGATTCTTTTCTTTGTGCATCACAGTGGGAGAGGTGGTATGGTGTTAACTGATCTACTTCTGATGGTTTTAATCTAGTCTCAAGTTACTGTCTGCCAAGTTTTTCACTTCTGTAATATGTGTTCCTTTTTTCTTTGTGGAGTGATATTTTGATGTTTCTATATCCTATCCTATTTTACCCTTTTATTTATCAACCATAGGATCCATATTCACTTTTACTTCATTAACTACTTGGTTGCCTGCCTACTGTAAGAAATATTTTTGACCCCATTTACATCAGTGTGGACTACTGGTTTCTTTTTTTTTTTTTTGGTCGGTTGTGGGACTTGAACTCTGGGCTTGGGCGCTCTCCTTCAACTCTTCAGTTCAAGGCGAGCACTCTTATCACTTGAGCCACAGTGCCACTTCTGGTTTTCTGAGTGGTTTATTAGAGATAAGAGTTTCATGGACTTTCCTGCCTGGGCTGGCTTTGAACTGCGATCCTCAGATCTCAGCCTCTTAAGTAGCTAGGATTACAGCCGTGAGCCACTGGCGCCCGGCTCTTTTTATTTTTTATTTAAATTTTTTTATTATAAAGTTGTTGTACAGATGGGTTACAGTTACATGAGTAAGGTAATAAGTACATTTCCTATCGAGCATTGTTACCCCCATCCTTTGTTTTTCCCGTACTCTCCCCTCCCCCCAAGTTGTAAAGTTCGTTTTCAATATAGTGTCTTGTACGTCTCATTCTTACAATTGGTCTACCTGTATCCTTGTTTCAGCATTTTGTTCTTTCCTTTCCCCTCCCCAAGTTAGAAAAATGTATATACAAGATGTAGGACAGCAGAATCAAATACAGTGACAATGGGTTATACAATAGGGAGAACAACATTTTACCCTTCCATTTATAAGCCATAGGATCCATATTTTATTCACTTTTACTTCATTAATTACTTGGTTGCCTACTGTATGTGTGTGTGTGTGTGTGTGTGTGTCGGTTGTGGGGCTTGAACTCTGGGCCTGAGTGCTGTCCCTGAACTCTTCAGCTCAAGGTGAGCACTCTACCACTTGAACCACAGTATTACTTCTGATTTTCTGGTAATTAAATTGGAGATAGGAGTCTCACAGAGTTTCCTGCCTGGGCTGGATTTTAACCACAATCTTCATATCTCAGCCTCCTGAGTAGCTAGGATTACAGGCATGAGGCACCAGCACCTGGCTTGTAAGAAATTTTTGACCCCATTTATTTACATCAGTGTGGACTACTGGTTTTTTCTTTTATTTGATGGGGTTTTAATGTTAAACTATCATTTATTCTAACACTCATGTTATGCCAGGTATATGCAGGCGGTGTTCTTTCATCTGGTCTTGGTGAGTTTTTTGGTCATATTTCTATCATTCTTGAATGCTGTCTACTTTTTCGGGGAGCAGGGGCGTGATGGTGGGAAAAATCACATAAGATATTGTGGGCTTTTCTCCCTGACTAGCTTTGGAATTAGTTATTTCTTTGAAGGAACCTATTTCTTTTTAAAGTAAATGCCATCTAGAATCCCAGATCTGAGTATTGGTTGCTATCTGCTTCTTTGCTTTTTCAGTGAACCTAGATAAGAAATACAGATAGACAGACAGACAGACAGACAGACAGACAGACAGACAGACAGACACACACACACACACACATACACAGACACACACACAGTAACTTGGGAATACATATCATTATTTCTATTTAGAATCCATGAATTTAAAATAATACCATTCCAACATAGACTTCTCCCCTACTTTTTAAAAAAATAAAATTCTTCTCAAGTAGTGAGAAACTTGATTCCCATAATTCCAGTACAAATCCCAAATTCCCAGAACAATTGCTTATTTGTTCAATTTCTTCTATGTTACCACCAACTGCCTCCAAGGGCCACTGCTATTGAAAAATTTTCTTCTATGTCGCACCTGAGAATAGAATAAAAGCTTTGACTTACTTTTCAGTAAAATATGCATATTTTATACAGCATGAAATGTTCCAGTTATGTATCATGGCATAACAACCCTAAATTCAGGGTCTTTGGACAGTTGTTGATTGTGTGGTTCTGTCAAGTTGGTTTTACTAGATAGTCCTTAATGGTGTTTTCATGGTTTTATAGTTGGCTACAAGCTTTTGAGTGCAGTCATACAGAAGTTCAGCTGGGCTAGACATCTAAAATGACTTTCTCAATTTTGTTTTTGGTACTCATCTAGAATGACAGGAAAGCATAGGGCAAGTTCAGAATCTCATTTATACATGGCTTTTACTCATGACCATCTTTGGTTTTCTCACAGCATGACAATCTCAGATGGTTAATCTTTGTATCATTGTTGTCTCCCCCAAAGTGAGATTCCCTAGTGGAACCTGCTAGCCTTCCAAATCCTAGGAAGTCATTTTGTTGCATTGCAAGTTACTACAGGCAGGAGATATTCCCTGTTCTCCCCTCCCCTCCTCCTCTCCTCGCCTTCCCTAGATCTACTTCTGCCTTCTTGCTGGGAAATAAGAGATAAGAATTTCTTAGTCTTTCCTGCCTGGATTGACTTTGAACCTAGATCCTCAAATCTCAGCTTTTTGATTAACTAGGATTACTGGCAAGAGCCACCAGTATCTGGTGAAACATTGTTTCATGATAGGGAAGAATTCTTCATAGAAAGGGAACTGAGGACTGCTATTTTTAAATCCTTCACCACAATTAAAGCTGAATGTCTGAACAATTAAGTTTACACTTATATTTTTGAGTGGATCATAGGTTACATTAATTCTACAGAATTCATCAGTGATTTATTTCTCCTGTTAGTGAACAATAGAAAAATTGTGTTTGTTATATTTAACTGGTAATGTTATTTAAGTTTATTCATTGTGTCAAAAACTAGAGAAATGTCGGGGCTGGGAAGGTGGCTCAGTGGTAGAGCACTTGCCTTGCATGCATGAGGCCCTGGGTTGGATTCCTCAGCACCACACAAGCAAAAAGAAAAAAGCCGGAAGTGGCGCTGTGGTTCAAGTGGTAGAGCGCTAGCCTTGAGCTGAAGAGCTGAGGGACAGCACCCAGGCCCAGAGTTCAGGCTCCACGACTGGACCCCCCGCCCCCCCAAAAAAAAAAAAACTAGAGAAATGTTATATTACTATATTGTTTTTTCTTAGTTTTCCTTCCTTTACAATGAAAAAGAGAAAAGCAGTAAAATGTATTGTCCTGTCAAGTTTTGCTTAAAATACACTTTACTTGGCCAAGTCAACATGGAATTTAAGTGAATGTAGGTCAATATGGAATATGAAGGCATTAGTTATAACATTATCATTTGCATTCTACAGATGGTTCACCAGTAAAAAGATCTAAAGTAGCACCAGATAAGAAATTACATCATAAATTAGGTAAGTCTTTTGTATATTATTTCCACTGAAGAATGGAATGCTACTAAGTCTCAACTAAAAAAAAAAAAATTGCAGTGGTGTAGGTTGAACCCAGGGCTTTGTGCATGTTAGTCCGGTGTTTGTTTTTTTTTGGGGGTCCGGTCATGGGGCCTGAACTCTGGGCCTGGGCGCTGTCCCTCAGCTCTTTAGCTCAAGGCTAACGCTCTACTAGTTGAGCCACAGTGCCACTTCCGGCTTTTTTCTTATGAGGTTCTGAGGAATCGAACCCAGGGCCTCATGCATGCAAGGCAAGCGCTCTACCACTGAGCCACCTTCCCAGCCCGTAGTCCGGTGTTTTATCACTGAGCTACATCCCAGCATTTGTTTATTTTGGTAGGTGGGGCAAGTCACAGTCACCAGCTGCATTCTAGAGAGGTGATTGTATAACGGCACTCATTACCTTGAGAATAATATGTCTACCACATAAAGCTGATTTAAATTGGAAAACATTAATTGTTTAAGGATTTTCATAGTACTAGTTTGGAATCCATACTACTTTTTAAAATAACTTGCTGTCTTGAGGGCGGAAGTTAGGACAAAAGAGAATTATGGTAAAAGTTGCCTGAAAGTTACCAAATAGGAAGAGTAAGAACCAGTTTCTTGGAGGGCAAGGAGAGGAAGAAGAAGGAAGAGAAGGAAGGGAGGGAGGGAGAAATAGCAGGAGGGAGAAGAGGGGAGGGAGGAAGAATGGGAAAGGAAAGGAGTTTATGAAAGTGTAGGTATAAAATAAAAGATTATGGAAGAATTAGTAAACAGAAAGGTAAATGTTAGAAAGTTTTAGACAAATTAGAATTTAAAGTTAAAACTGATTAAGGTTAGGCAGAGTGCCTATAGGCTCATGCCTATAATCCTAGCTACTCAGGAGGCTGAGATTCTAGGACCAAGGTTCAAAGCCAGGCCTGGCCACAGAAGTCCATGAAGACTCTTTATTTCCAACTAATCACCAAAAAACAAAAACCAGAAGTAAAGTTGTGAGTCAAGTGGTAGAATGCTAGTCTTGAGCACAAAAACTCAGAGATAGTACCCAGGCCCTAAGTTCAAGTCCTAGGACCACCATACACACACATACACAAAACTTGATTAAGGTTAAAGCTGAAGTTGTTAAGGACTTAATGATAGTCATTTATGATTAAGATAGAAAAATAAAAGTTGTGTGTGCCAAATAACCTAGCAACTGACTATGAATAAAGAAAAATAAATTGAAAAAGCAAGAAGATACTCACTAAAACAATATAATTATAATGGAGAGCTCTCAGAATTAGAAATCATTAGGACACACAGCATAAAAGGATATAGGAATTTGACAGTATAATGAAAAAGTATTTCATATATGCAGGTTTGCATTGTTTAGATGAAGATGAGTGTCTTCCACATTGTTAGCCCTGGGAATTAGCAAGGTTATATGTCTTGACCCACTTAGAAGCCTGATTTTGCATTGGCTCTTCTTTCTGTATCTGCAAAATCATATCTTAAAATTTTGTTTTTCTAGCTTTTTTTCTAGAAGCGTTTATGATTTAAAAGATAATATGAATCCCATGACTAAACAATCCTCTTCACTAAATATTTACATTTTATCTAAAATCTTTTTCAGTATTACCTTCCCATACACCAAATGTTCGAAGGACCAAGAGAATACGTTTGAGACCTTTGGAATACTGGCGAGGGGAGCGAGTAGATTATCATGAGAGACCATCAGGTGAAGTTTTACCTTACGGTATAGAAAACTAAGCCTTGCACCACTCTGTTGCTCAGGCCTATAATCCTCAGGAGACCAAGATTTGAGAACAGCCCAATAAATAAATGCTTGAGACTTTTATCTCCAATTAAACAGTTAAAAGCTGGAAGTAGATGTGTGGTTCAAGTAATAAAGTGCCAGCTATGAGAGAAAAAGCTGAGAGCTGGCACCAAAAGAAGAAAAAAAAAAACTAAAAAGTTCTATAACACATGTACTAGGTCTATAACTCATGTACCAGGTACTGTCCTATATATTTACATTACCTCATTTAATCATTACCTTCCAAAAACAGGATAAGAGTAGGTTAGGATCCAGATTTACCTGATTACTGCAGAGGTGATCATTTAAAAAAAAAAATCTCTTTGGTACCTAGTTGATTGTACGCTTTGTTGTGTTTTATTATTTTCTGACAAGGTTTCTAGTTACATCAAATGAAACATTAGATTAGAACAAGAATATAATAGCTGGTTAAGTTGAAGTATTTTCCATAATTATATTTATCAACCATTCTCTAATATTTTTCTACAAAGTAGTAGCAATTAGGCAATAAACTATAGTGTTATCTTAAAATTCTTTTTCGTGAGTAGACTTCAGAGGACACACATATATATCCTACTACTAAGTCATTATTGGCTTCTGCTTTTTTTATTTTAACCAACTTCACTGAAAACTATTGATTTCAAGTAAGTAATTATTTAGTCATATTTTATCAATGTGTCTAGACTTTTAGAGTAGTAGAGACACAGTAAAACTGGTTAGTATTGTGTTCGAAATTGAGCTATTTGCTATAGAATCTAGAAATACCAACTTTCCTGGAAATGGAACATACTTAAAGAGTTTTGTTTCAAGTTTTTTTGCTTGATATTTTTTACCTTCTTTGTTGTTGAATTTCAGGAGGATTTGTGATTGGTGGAATACTATCCCCAGACATAGTATCATCTAAAAGGAAAGCAAAAGAAAATGTGGGCAAAGTGAACAAAATAACTAATAGGAAAAGGATCTGTCTTGACAGCAATGAAAGAAGTATGAACTTATTCTTAAAAGTAACTTTTATATTTTATTTTAAAAAACAATACTTTGGGAAGAAACTGCAAAATTTGAGATTTTTGTTTAAGAATTTCTGATATAATTAAGTAAAAGTCCAACTTTTTTGTCAAGTTTTTAAAGTAAGCTAATTTTATTCTTAGAAAAGTGTCATTAATGGCATGTTCTTAAACATTTTCTCTTGAGTAAATTACACAGTCAAAATGGAACTTTCTTTTTCCATACCCATACTATGGTTACAGTAGACATTTTAATAATTTTTTTCTAAAGTTTATTGTGTAATTCTGTTTTTCACAGTATGTAAAATTCCATTTAGATTGTTCATGAAATAAGCATTTGAGTTCATATGTTATATTGGTTTACAGAAAAATAGGAAGTTTCAGATATGTGCTTCTATATTAAATCATTGTGGGATGTTTTTTGAATGTTTTTGAATTTTTGTGTATTAGAGTGACTGTTTATAAACAAAAAGTGATCTCTGTCAGTTTTCTTGCATAACTTCTCTAACTGTATTTTGTATTGGACTTTTTAAATATAACTGAGAAGAATTTTAAGTAAGTTTATATTTTAATGGTATCTCTTTCACAGAAAATCAAGTTAAAGTAACTTTGGATATACCTGTAGGAGATCCTTTGCAGCCAACAGAAGTAAAGGATCCAGAAACAAGAGAGATTATTCATATGGGTAAATTCAAGAATGATATGGAAGATTTTTAATGATAACAAACTGGTGACTTTATGATTCATATGCCTACTTTCTTCACTGTTTTAGCACTGATGGCTTAATTCCAATAAGCATCCTATATGAGAAGAACTGTGGAGAAATATGGATATCATTCTATCAGGGACTTACTGTTCTCTAGACTGCAGGTGTTAACATTGCAATCAGGAAGATTATCTTAGCTAGGCACTGATGGCTCATTTGTGAACTCCTAGCTATTTGGAAGGCTAAGAGCTGGCCTGGGGAAGAAAAGTTCTGGGAGTGTGGCTCAAATGATATAGTGCTATTTTAGCGTGCACAAAGCCTTGAGTTCAAATAGCAGGACAGCCAAAGAATAAGTATTACCCCTTACCCAACAGAGTCTGGGTCTTTTTTTTTTTTTACTAGAAAATAATATGAGAACAGGAGTTGTTCATGGATAAAAATATCAAGTTAGTTCGAAGACCCCAGGATATACTCATTATGGGGCCAGGCATGGATTGTGGCAGAGCCAGGCATTTTTTTGAATCTGTGGATCTATCATAGTACTGAAGACAAATCCTTTGTGAGGGTGACCATCAAGGACATCAGTTAGCTATACCAATATCAGCCTCAATTAGTAAGCCGGGCAGAAATCCTAGAAGCCTCTTGCTTAGTTTCTGGGATGCCCATAGATCAAGATCCCAAGTGGTAGATTATAGATGGGTAGAGGCTTAGGACATAGGGACTTGTCTATTTACCAGTCAATATTTACATACAGTAAATAGGTAAAATATCTCATCAATTGTTAGGACTGTGCCTGTTAGTAAAAAGGATTATTTATCCTAAGTCAGAGTATGAATAGGTCAAACACAATGGTAGCAATGATATTTCCTTTTAGAATTTTGGTTTTGAAATAGGTTTCACTTTACATCTTAAGTTATTATTTTGGCAGAAGCTGATGATTAAACAAAGCTGATAATTAAATAATGTGTTAATTATAAGGACTGGAATGGTTTGCCAGTCATTGGGAATTTTTTGAAAGTAAAATAGTGAACAAGTATAGTCTTAAATTGATTAAATGAAGACTTATTTAATTACTTATTTTCATGATGATGAGCTATTTGTATTATAGGCTATACTATTTAAAAATATACTCTTTTTTGTATTTCAACTTATTTTCCATTTTAGCTTTAATAGAAAGAACAATAATTCCATTATTATGATGCTAAAACTAACAGTGCCTACTTTGAGCCAGACATTGTTTTAAATAGTTTAAACATTAACTCTGATGTTCACAGCAGCTGGTTAACGTAGCTTAACGATTATTCGTTTTTTACAGAAAGGGAAATTGAAGTACAGAGGAAGGGAGGAAGGGATAAAAAAGAGAAGGGTAGCACATAAGCACAGTTGTATGCCTGGGTATGTAATTCACTTGCCTTCAGTTATGCTGTGTGTGAAATTTGACCTCTGGTATTTCAGCTTCAGAATAAAAGGTCATCAATGGTAACAATGTTTATTTATGTAAGGCAAGTTTTATATCTAGAAATAACTTTATTGTAAAAAACGTATGTATAATATTAATCAACATCATTGTTATTGCTTTGCATTACTGTTTTTCCCCTAGATCTTATAAGGCTCCGAGATACATACCAGTTTTTTATTGAGCATGGTGAGTTGAGAGTATATAAAACATTGGATACACCATTTTTTTCTACTGGGAAATTGATACTAGGACCCTGTGAAGAAAAGGGAAAGCAGCATGTTGGCCAAGATATATTGGTGAGTTATTTTTTTAAATATTCTTTAATTTTTGTTGGTTGCAAGGTTAGAATTCAGGACCTGGGTGCTGTCCCTGAGCCTTTTTGTGTTCAAGGCCATAGTGCCACTCCTGGTTTTTGTGTGGTTAATTGTAGACAAGAATCTCACTAGGTCTTTTTTGCCTGGGCTTCCTTTGAACTGTGATCTTCAGATCTCAGCCTCCTGGGTAGCTAGGATTACAGGCGTGATTTTGTCCGCTTCTTGTTTTTTATAGGTATACTTGTGAATTATTGAATTTGATGAGGCATTAAAGTGTTATTTTCTTCGTTATGATGTCATATTACTCTGAATCCTGTTATTGCACAGAATTTTTAAAAAAAATATCTAACTGACTCTTTGGAGTCAATTAGCGAAAGGTTATTTAAAAATACTAGATTATTGAAAGGAATGACATTGATCAAGATATATTCATAAACTGCCTTGTTAAATGACAACTCAACTACTTAACTACTTAAAGGTAATAAAAAAAAGTTATTAGATACAAAAAAAGATACTAGTTCTGTGTATTACACTATAACCTTAGGTTATGGGATTTAAGGCATGATCTTTACTTAAAGGATTTTAGATTATAAATTTCCAAATCATTGGAATTTCAGAACTGGAGAGCATTATAGAGATTGTCTAATCATATTTCTCTGATCATGCATTTGAGAAGCCAAAATTAAAAGACATCAAAAATTCTTTAAGTAGGGACCAGTAGTATGTGCCTATTAATAAATTGGGAGGCAGAGGAAGAAAGATCTGGAGTTTGAAGCCAACCTGGGCAAAGTTAGCAAGAGGAGACAGTATATTAGAAACAAAAGGGCTTTGAGCATAGTTCAAGTGGTGGAATGCTTACTAAACCATCATAAGGCTCTGGTTTTAGTCCTCAGTACCACAAAGTACTGATAATATTACAGCAACATTGTCTTTTAACTGGTTAGCAATAGACTCAAAGTCACCTTTGTTCCTCATTGGAGACATATCCATGCAACATTGATCTTGGGTGTATGTGTGTAATCTTGTATTCTGAACATGAAAATTGTAGAATTTTAAGGTATCTAATGTGCCTTCATTTAAAAAACATACTTAAAAAAATTATAGCTAAGGGATATATGTATATATATATATTTTTTTTTTTTTGGGTCTGGTCGTGGGGCCTGAACTCTGGGCCTGGGCGCTGTCCCTCAGCTCTTCAGCTCAAGTCTAGCGCTCTACCACTTGAGCCACAGCACCACTTCCGGCTTTTTTCTTTTTGCTTATGTGGTGCTGAGGAATCAAACCCAGGGCCTCAGGCATGCAAGGCAAGCGCTCTACCACTACTTCCCAGCCCCAGGAATATTGTTTAATATGCAATCTCTTAGGAATCTGAAAGGATGAAGTCAACAAAATAGGTTCTGAAGATTTGAGAGTCATCCAAAGAGAGTTATTATTCTGCATATTGTATTTCCTGTAAGGAAATCTGAAATGTCATTATTGTGATTTAATGTATTTTGTAGGTTTTTTATGTCAGTTTTGGTGATCTTTTGTGTACCTTACATGAAACACCTTACAGAATAACTACTGGGGATTCATTTTATGTTCCTTCAGGTAAGAATAACAAAAGACATTTTATTTCATGTAGTTTAAATATATATTTGTTGCTTATGTACACCATGAAAACTAAAGAAGCCACAATGGACAAAATGAAGTACTAGCCAGACATCAGTGGGTCACACTTATAATCCTAGTTACTCACAAGGCTGTGAGACAGGAGATCACATTTTGCAGCCAGTCTGGGCAGAAAAGTCTGAAAGACTTCCATTTTTAAAACAGCAAAAAGCAGGGCTGAAGGCTTGCCTGTAGTGGTAGAGTATGCCAGCTGAGCAAGCACAAGAACTTGAATGACCCTGAGTTCAACCCCTGGAATGGGGGAGGCAGGGAGAAGTACTGTCAAAGTAGTTGGGTACATATTTTTATTTTACCATTTGATAAATGTATAGTGTTTTTGAACCTGACTTTTTTTTGGGACAGTGCTAGTTGTTTTTTTTTTTTTTTTTAAACCAATCCTGGGGCTTATACTCAGGGCTTGGGCACTCCCTGAGCTGCTTTGGCTCAAGACTAGCACTCTTCCACTTGAGCAACAGCACTACTTCCAGCTTTTTCTGTTGATGTGGCACTGAGGAATTGAACCCTGGGTTTCATGCATGCTAGGCAAGCATTCTAAAACCAGTGCTAGGTTTTAAACTTAAGGCTTTGTGCTTGCTATGCAGGCACTCTTACCTCTGACCTCTGCGTTCAGCCTTTTTATGCTATAGTTTTGATATACAGAGTTTTGTATCTTGTCCATTCTAGTGCCTGGGCTTCAATCAACCCATTTAGGCAGTGCCTGGGCTTCAGTCAACCCATTTTAGGCTAGGATAATGATGTTAGTTGGGATAACAAGTGCATGCCACTGGACCTGGTGGCCCCTGCTTGAGAAGAAGCCCCACAAAATTTTCTGCCCGAGCTGTCCTTGAACTGTGAGCCTCCCAAGTAGCTAGGATGACATGTATGAACCACCAATATACATTAAATTTAATAAGAATTATTGTTGGATATGAACATATTAAATAGAAAGTATGTCACATTCTAGGATAGGGAAAAAACTATTCTGTTATCTCTAAGACATGTATATAGCCTGCTTTTAGTGGTTTATTTTAAACAGATCAGTGTACTTCTGTACAACACAATCATTGGGTATGAGTATTTTAATTGACCCATTTCTTTTTTTATTCATCCAACAAATTATAAGTTCTTTTTTTTTATTGTGAAAATACTGTACAGAGGGGTTACAATTACATGGGCAAGATAATGAGTACATTTCTTATCAAGCATTGTAGCCTCCTCCTTTGTTTCCCCTTCGCATCCCTTCCCCTCCTCCCCCCACTCCCCCACCCAACCCTCCCCCCCCCCCCCCCCACCAAAGTTGTAAAGTTCGTTTTCGACATAACAACTTGTACATCTCATTGTTGCAATGGGTCCACCTGTATCCCTTTGTTTTTTCCCTTCCCCTCCACAAATTATAACAACATCTAATAGAGTGAAAGCAGGGGTTATACCGTGGGGGAGGGACATACAAAGCAACAAAGAAATAATCTTATAATTGTGTTAGAAACAATCGCATGAAAGAAAAAAACATTTGAATACATATCTTAGGGTTCATTTCCCTAACGGTTCATTTCCCTAACATCAACTTAACTGACCTTTTCTGCTTGACTCAGTCATATACTAGTTTTTGCAAATAAGGGAAACCATGGGACCTATGTTTCTTTCAGCCTGGCTTACTTCACTTAGTATAATTTTTTCCAAGTCTTTCCATTTCCTAACAAATGGGGCAATGTCATTCTTTCTGATGGAGGCATAGAATCCTATTGTGTATATATACCACATCTTCTTGATCCATTCATCTACTGAGGGGCATCTGGGTTGGTTCCATATCTTAGCTATGGTAAATAATGCTGCAATAAACCTAGTCGTGCAGGTAGCTTTAGTGTGGTCTTGTTTGTGAAATTTGGGTAAATGCCCAAAAGTGGGATTGCTGGGTCATAGGGGAACTCTGTGTGGAGTCTTTTGAGGAACCTCCATACTACTTTATAAGTTCTTTTTTATAGCTACACCATTCTCTAAGAGCTTGGGAAGAATATCCCTGTAGAGCTTACATTTTGATGCCAGGAAACACTTTTTATGTACTTCTTATGTATTAACAGTGTTGTTTGTTAATATTTATTAATTCAGTTAATTATAATGTGTAGTTATTTCTAATACATGGAAAGTCAAAGTAATGGTAATCACCGTCTCAAATGACCCCGTCCATTTCACTTTTGCTGTTATAGAAACTAATTTAGTGTTAAGAACAGGTTTTGCCTTTAAAAAATTTTGAAATCTGTGTTTTACTTAACATTGTACTTTTTATACTTCCTTATGTATGTATAGATCTAGTTCAGGGAAACCTCATGATGATTGCTTGCAGGCAGAGGTTTTCTTGCACCATGTCTAATTT
Source organism: Dipodomys spectabilis (assembly GCF_019054845.1). Classification (NCBI taxonomy): domain Eukaryota; kingdom Metazoa; phylum Chordata; class Mammalia; order Rodentia; family Heteromyidae; genus Dipodomys; species Dipodomys spectabilis. The sequence continues at coordinate 24,182,713 of NW_024870720.1, read as the reverse complement.
ATTTCTACATTTGCTACAGAATGGTGAGAAATTTATATTCTTTCAGGCTTTATCTAAATTAAGAGGTAATGGTTAACACTTAGATCTTCCAATTTATGGAACTGAATGAAATGATTTAGAGTTAGATGAATTGTTTTTCTGTTACATTCTGCAGTGTTCAGATGGTGATGGAATGCTTGGACTCCTATGGAGATGGAAATAATTTTTTTTCTTATTGCTTCACTTTTAGGTAATTATTACAACATCAAAAACCTCCTGAATGAAGAAAGTGTTCTTCTTTTTACTCAAATAAAGAGATGAAAAGGCAAAGTTTAAATGTGTTTGTGTGTGTAAATATATTATGTACATATTACACACATGTGTATATATAAATGTATATACGTATATATGAAATAACTGTATAATTGGGATGTTTTTGTAATTGTCATTTTAAAATAAAAATTTTATTCAGTTTATGTAAATTTGGATTAAACATTTCATATTTTTAGTAAACATTTCATACTGCCATATGTACCTTCTAATTTTTCCATGAATACCCACATTGCCTGTAGTGATGTCCCTGTTGATGTACTATTTTAATAACATAGAAGGAATATGAAATCATCCGCACAGTGAATATAGAACACATCCTTGCCAGAAGAAATTGTCTGTTCATTTAGAACCATTCCAAATATAAGACCATTGATAATTAAATAATCTAATAATAGAAAACTGCATATAGTGACTGTCTGTATTAGTTTCCTAGGACTTAGTTGACAAAACACCACTCATGACTTAAATTGTTTTGTCTCAAAGCAAGATGTCATCATGGTAGTGTTGTCTTAGAGGATAACCTGTAGAGGATAACTTTCTTCTTTCTTTCTAATTTCTGTTGGCTTGCTGGCAGTCTTTGGCATTCCTTGGTTTGTAACTATAACCCTTCAATCCCTGCCCATGCTGACTAATTTATTCTAATGAAGATTTCTGTAGTGATATGATATTGACGTGATTTCTGTTCATGTATTGTATTGTCTGGTTATATTGTCTATATTTATATTATATAGTTTTTGTTTTGGTCGTGAGGCTTGAACTTTGGGGTTGGGTGCTGTCCCTATGCTCTTCAGTTCAAGGTGAGCACTCTACCACTTGAGCCAGAGCATCATGTCTGGTTTTCTAGTGGTTTATTGGGAGATAAGAGTCTCACACACTTTCCTGCCTGGGCTGGCTTTGAACTGTGATCCTCAGATCTCAGCCTCCTGAGTAGCTAGGATTATAGCCGTGAGCCACCGGCATCCGGCTATATTAGTTTTTTTAACTAGAAAATTAAGATGGACATTTTATTGCAAAATGTAGTAACATTGATACGTCTCCCTACAGAAGCACTATTTCCACATTGTAAGTAATACTTGGGATCTTTTTCAAAAGGTAATCTAAGCAGCTTTCATTGGATTCTCTGACTTCAGTGTTTTCTTCAGTCAAGTATAAAGTATATCCTTAATCCATTAGACATTGTAATTTCCTTTAGGTCATAGTTTCTTTAAAAGTATATGTGAGAAATTGTATATTAACATAAGTCCAAATGCTTAAAGTACTTAATCAAATAATTTACACCCTCTCACCCTGTCTGATTAGCACCTTCTTCCCCAAATAATCCTGCTTTTCTTTCTTGTATTCTTTTTCTTCAAATCTAGATACCACATATAAGCAAAAAAAAAAAAAGAAAACCCAAACAAACAAACAAAAAACCCCCAAAATATGGTATTTGTCTTTCTGAGCCTGGTTTTAATCACCTACACTCTTTTGGGCAGGATTGTGTAGTGGCAGGGTTTTGGTGTAGTTTCTCACAGTTACTGGGTGGTAGCTCATTTTCTTTCTTTTTTTAAAATGTTTTGTGAAAATACTGTACAGAGGAGTTACAAGTACATGAACAAGGTAATGAGTACATTTCTTTCAAGCATTGTTGCCTCCTCCTTTGTTTTCCCCCTACTATCCCTTTCTTCCCACCTCCACAACTACCTCCTCCCCCTCCCCCATCTAAACTGTAAAGTTCATTTTTCAACAGAGTATCTTGTACATCTCATTGTTACAATGGGTTAACCTGTATCCCTATTTAAGCATTTTGTTTTTTCCCTTCCCCTCCCCAAATTATACCAACATCAAATACAGAAAAAACAGGGGTTATACTGTGGGGGAGGAACATGTTCAGGGAACCAAACCTGATCAAGAACCATTTCAGAAGAAAATGAACTGGAGTCCTTTGTAGTTCCTTTCCCTTGTGGCTAATCAAGAGGTCTACACTGGTTGGGTAAGCAACAGTGGTCCAAGCCTGTGTTCTCTGTTCTAGCATCTTTGCTTATATTCACAAATAGCTGTTGTTTATCTCTCAATAGAGTTTGAGCTGACATTTCCACTATGTTTTTGCCTATAGCTTTCCTTTGAGTCTGCATGATTTGAGCTTCCTGTACTTTTAAAAAAAATTTTTATTTTTTTATTGTGAAAATACTGTACAGAGGGTTTACAATTACATGGGCAAGATAATGAGTACATTTCTTATCAAGCATTGTAGCCGCCTCCTTTGTTTCCCCTTCCCATCCTCCCCCCACCCCCCCAATCCTCCCCGCTACCCCCTTCTCCACCCCCCCTCTCCCCGCACCAAAGTTGTAAAGTTCATTTTCAACATAACGACTTGTACATCTCATTGTTGCAATGGGTCCACCTGTATCCCTATTTAAACCATTTGTTTTTCCCCTTCCCCTCCACAAATTATACTGACATCAAATACAGTGAAAGCGAAAGCAGGGGTTATACTGTGGGGGAGGGACATACAAAGCAACAAAGAAATAATCTTATAAATGTGCCTTATTTGCAATATCTAGTATATGTCTGAGTCAAGCAGAAAAGGTCAGATAAGGTGATGTTAGGGAAATGAACCCTAAGATATGTATTCAAATGTTTTTTTTTCTTTCATGCGATTGTTTCTAGCTTCCTGTACTTCTTACCGTAGTTAATCTGTCCCCGAATCTGATTGCAAGTCAGTTTCTTGTGTCTACACTAAGTTCTTGGGGATGGTTGCTTACTTAGCCTTTGAAGTTTGAGAGTTCTGCTCTGTCAGAGCTTTTCTGTAAGAATTCTTAGGGTTCTCTTACATGACACAGTTGGTAAGTTAGGAACAGCAAGGTGTTTACTTGCTGTGTGGAGTGTAGAACTCAGATTAAGCTTTAGTTTTATAGAATGCCAGCTTGTGTACCAGGAACAGGAGGAGGGAGGCTTCCTGAGGCTTTCCTCTTCCCTTGCTTTCCTTTCTATGAAGGGGTTCTCAGTAATCTGTAGGATTTTCCTGAGTACACTATATCAAGACTTTATTTCTTTGTAAAGTCCAGTATTTCTGTGTTTCCCCTGGTCTCTGCTGTTTATTATTGTTCTTCCCTTGCCTTTCCTTGCCACCCACATTTTCCAGAAACCACACATCTGGTGTTTTGTTTGATTGTACTGAAGTAAAGTACTGTTTATTCTACCATGTTCCCTCACTGACACACTGATTCCCTAATCCACAATCTCAGATTTGCTGTTGAATTCACACAGTAATTATTTTTAATTTTCAATTATTATGCCTTCTAGCTTTAGAGTATTAGTTATTTTACAGTGCTGAGGATTTAACCCATGCTTTGTGCAATACTAGGCCAACTACTTGCTGTACCCACTGGACTACATCTCCAGCCCTTGCTTTTTAGCCTTTATATTCAGCTCCTTATTATAGATCATATTTCTCTCTTGAGATTCCTATTTTGTGTTCATATTTTAAAATATATTTACCTTTAATTATTTTAGCATATTTAAGAAGTTTTATTGATGTTTTGCTAATTTAATATATAGGTCCATACAGATCCAGTCTCCATTGACTGCTGCTTCATTTCCTTTGGTGGATTTCATGTTTCTTTACTATATAGCAATTTCCAGTTGACTACTAGACATTCTAGTTACTATGTTGTAGCAACTCTAGACAATTTGTTTTTATGTTTAGGGGTTTTTGTTTTTATTTTAGCATCCTGAGTAGACTCAAATTGTAGATTCTGTCTCCTCTAAGGTGTTCAACTGTTGATGTTTTTGCTCAGTTTTAGAAACTATTAGTTTCCATTTTCATTCTGTCTGCCTGTTGGTAGTCTTCCTATGTCTGCATAGCTTCATAGTTAGCCAATGATATGGACAGTGACAATGATCTGGACAGTGTTTTATTTCAAACAAGTTTAGTCTTTAAGCCTCTACTTTCTGATTGGTGTGTGTGTGTGTGTGTGTGTGTGTGTGTGTGTGTGTGTGTGTGTGTGTGTGTGTGTGTGTGTGTGTGTGTGTGTGTGTGTGTGTGTGTGTGTGTGTGTGTGATGAGGGAAGGATGCATTCATTCAGTGTTGGAACCAGTTATGCTATATCTTGCTTGTTTCATTCACATGTGATACTGGCTAGTGTTGGGGCTTAAGCTCTGCTTGGGAAGTCTGAGCTCGTTCTTCCTTCCTTCCTTCCTTTCTCTCTCTTTCTCTCTCTCTTTCTCTTTCTTTCTTTCTTTCTCTCTTTCTCTTTTTCTTTCTTTCTCTCTCTCTTTCTCTCTTTCTCTTTCTCTCTCTCTCTTTCTCTCTTTCTTTCTTTCTCTCTTTCTCTTTCTCTCTTTCTTTCTTTCTCTCTTTCTCTCTCTCTCTCTTTCTTTCTTTCTTGTGAGCTATTGGTACCCAGCTGGTACTAGCATTTGAATGCTTGCTAGTCAGGCAGGCATTCTACTTCTTGAACACCATCCGCAATCCTTTCTGCTTTTATTCTTTTTCCTAATAGGTCTTCACTAGATTACAATCATATTTATGTTTCCCAAGCAGATGGGATGACAGGTACACACTAACACACCCAAATATTGATTGAGATAAAATCTTGTGAACGTTTTGCTCAGACTAGCCTCAAATCACCATCTTCTTGATCTTAACCTCTTGAGTAGCCACTATGTCTGTAGCTTTTAATTATGTATTTTAAAAAAGGGCACTGGGGTTTGATCTCAAGGGCCTTGCACTTGCTGCACAGGTGCTCTATCACTTGTTCCACACCCACAGGCTTTGGCTGTCTTAGCCATGCTGTCTTTATATTTGTACATATATACTTTTAGAGCTAGTTAGGGAGGTTTGTAAAGCCATTTTAGTACTTCGTCTTTCCTGTTACTAGAATTTTGTTAAATTTCTGACTGCCTTTTGTTCTACAATAACTGGGCCTGTAACCTTTGGCTAATAAATACAGGTTTTCTATTATTCCTGTTTTTTTCACTTCAGACCAAGTTCTGGGTTTATATTCCCACTCTGCACCAATTAGCCTATCACTGCAAAATTGCTGTTTTTTTAGACAGGCATAGGTACAGTTCCTATTGAACAACATAGCCTTATTTCTATAACAGCCTGAGAGAACAACTTAAAGGGAGGAATTATTTATCGTATGTATGCTTTCCCACATGTTCCATCAGTCTAATCATCTATTAATTACCATTGCTATCTTTTGCAGTAAGGCAAATTTCTACTAGCAAAAATTTACTTACTGGCCAGGTGCTGGTGGCTCACGCCTGTAATCCTAGCTACTGAAGAGGCTGAGATCTGAGGATCGCAGTTCAAAGCCAGCCCGGGCAGGAGAGACCGTGAGACTCCTATCTCCAATAAACCACCAGAAAACCGGAAGTGGTGCTGTAGCTCAAGTGGTAGAGCGCTCGCCTTGAGCTGAAGAGCTGAGGGACAGCGCCCAGGCCCAGAGTTCAAGCCCCACGACCAACAAAAAAAAAATTTACTTACTGTACAATTGCAAACTGGCAGACATCATATGCATCATATTCACAAGTATGAAATGTATACATGTATATAGGCATGTATGGAAAAATAGTGCACAGCCAAGTACCAACAAAAGATTCGTAGCTGCTCAATATGGACTTCACCCATAGGAACCTTGCATTTTAAAAATGCGCTAAACATACATTCTAGTGCCAGTCATGGTGGTACACAACTGTAATCCCACTTGAGAAGGCTGAGCCAGCTTGATCTAGAGTTCAAGGCCAGCCTGTGCTATATAATGAGAAAGAGAGAAAAAGTGATGTGTTGTCACACAGAAAATCTTCTTTTCCCCTTTGTCCACAGACTCAAATTGTCTTCTTACATTGTATGCCAATTCTTCACAGCCTCGACCAGCCCAAAAAGCATTTGCACAGATGCGAGCTGTCAGCTCTGGGTACCCCAGAGTATGTGGCTTTCCTTTAAGAATTCCACTTTCAGTTGATAGTATAACACTTTCATCTTGTTTCCTTTCTGAATTAAAGGGAAAAAAGGCCTAGATAATCTCAGTTGACATAACCTGTGCTTCTTGACAAATTGCCTCTCAGAAAATTAATGATCCCTCCAGCCATAGGCAAGCCACTTGATTCTTACACTTTCACAATGATGAAACGGATGAATAATGGATGTTCCCAAGCTCTGCTTTATGAATTTGTTCACAGAATACAGACTTTAAAACACTTCCACATGAGGTTCCATTTCTAATTTTACTATCCACATCAATATAGTTGGTCAAAGTTCAACTAAGCTTACTGTTTGCAGAGAAGATACCTGGTATATATACAACTGTTAATATCTACATCTAGTTCTCTAATTAAATCATAGCACTGGCATTAATATCTTCCAGACTAACCAATGGTAGAAAAATAGCTAGAAAATCAAGAATCATGGTCTGGGAAGGTGGCTCAGTGGTAGAGTGCTTGACTTGCATGCCTGAGGCCCTGGGTTCGATTCCTCATCACCACATAAGCAAAATAAGTAAATAAATAAATGAATAAATAAATAAATTAAAAAAAAAAAAGGCCGGAAGTGGCACTGTGGCTGAAGTGGTAGAGCTCTAGCCTTGAGCTGAAGAGCTGAGGGACAGCGCCCAGGCAGAGTTCAGGCCCCACGACAGGACCCCTCCCCCCCCAAAAAAAATCAAGAATCAGTATTCTGTATAGAATATTATTGTCATTAGTTCTGATGAAACCTAGACCTAGTACTTCACTGTTAGACTCTTTTTTTTTTTTTTTTTTTGTCGGTCGTGGGGCTTGAACTCTGGGCCTGGGTGTTGTCCCTCAGCTCTTCAACTCAAGGCGAGCGCTCTACTACTTGAGCCACAGTGCCACTTCCTTCACTGTTAGACTCTTTGTTTCCACTACCACCACATTCCTTCATTGATAATCTTTGCATATGTGAGGGTAAAATTTTATTAGTAAAGCTAATTTAAAATATATGGACTTTATTTATTGAGACAGAGTCTTGCTATGCAACCTAGGCTAGCCTCAGACTCAAATCATTTTTTTTTTTTTTTTTTTTTGTCGATTGTGGGTCCTGAACTCTGGGCCTGGGTGCTGCTCTTCAGCTCAAGGCTAGCACTCTACCATTTGAGCCACAGCACCACTTCTGGCCTTTTCTGCTTATGTGGTGCTGAGGAACCCAGGGCTTCATGCATGTAGGCAAGCACTCCACGACTGAGCCACCTTCCTAGCCCCTCAAATCTTTTTGCTTTACTACCTAAGGTACTGAGTCTAGACTAACTTGAAATGATAGAAAATAAAATATAACGTAACTTCTCTTTAATGATGTCAGTATTAGATTTAACTACATTATAAGTCACTTTGAAATATACAATATAATGGTTCTCCAATCGTCAAAGGAGATACAGTACTAGAACCTTAGTGGATAGTACCAAATTCTATATTCTGTTAAGAACTTTCACTTTTACACTTAAGGAATCACTGTTTGGTATAGTCAAATTACTAGTATCACCATGATGGTGCTTTAGGGACCATTATTAAGTTTTAAAGGTTATTAATACTTTTGAACAGGGCTGGGAAGTGGCTCAGTGGTAGAGCGCTTGCCTTGCATGCTCGAGGCCCTGGGTTCGATTCCTCAGCACCACATAAGCAAAAAGAAAAAACCCAGAAGTGGCGCTGTGGCTCAAGTGGTAGAGCACTAGCCTTGAGCTGAAGAGCTGAGGGACAGCGCCCAGGCCCAGAGTTCAGGCCCCATGACCGGACCCAAAAAAAACCAAAAAACTTTTGAATAATATTACTGAAATAAGACAACATAATAGAGTTGGGCATGGTAGAGTTGAGCATGGTGGTTACATACCTGTATTTGCAGTACTTGGTAGAGAGAAGCAGGAGGGCCTTTTATTCAAGGACATGCTGGTACACTTTAGTGAATATCAGGCCAGCCTCTACTGCAAAGCAGGACGCTTTCCAAAAACCATAAAAAAAGAAGAAAAAGTAAACTATAGTAATAATAATGAAAGTTGATCTTTATTAACAGTCTGTGTTATAGTGAGGATATTTATGTAAGACTTAGCCACAAGCTGGTGGTCCAATTGTTGAGAAGTGATTAGATCATGTATAGTCTGACTTATATCAATGGATTAAGCCACTTACGGAGTTAAATATTAATGTTATTGGGAGGCGATGAAAGTTAGGAAATGGGGCCTGGTTGGAGGAAGTATTCCATAGGGGAGTTTTATTGAAGGGTATATTTGGTTTCTAGACCCTCCTTTCTTATTTGCTCTCTGCTTCCTGGCAGCTACGAGCTGAGAAGCTCTGCATTCCATATGTTTACCATAATGGTCTGCCTTACCACAGTCTAGAAACAATTGAGCCAGGTGACTGTGAACTGAACCATCATACAAAAGATGTCATGAGGACATCTTGGTGATTATAGCAAAGGCTTCAATAAAATACTTAAGTTTGAGTGCTGGGAGGCCCTCAGTGGTAGAGTGGCTCAGTGGTAGAGTGCTTCCCTTACATGCATGAGGCCCTGGGTTCGAGTCCTCAGTACCACATAAGCAGGAGAAGCCAGAGGTGGCGCTGTGGCTCAAGTGGTAGAGCGCTAACCTTGGGCTGTAGAGCTAAGGGACAGCGCCCAGGCTCAGAGTTCAGGCCCCATGACCGACCAAAAAAAAAAAAAAAAAGAAACCAAAAAACAAAAAACTTCATTTTGAGAAGACAGTAGTCCTGAAGTGCCCTGTTTGCTTAGAGTACCTGGATTTGTTTCTTCAACTTCAACTGTCTAGGCGTTGAAAGGTCATTACCACTGTTGTTGAAAGTGGCCAAACAGAGCTCAAGCAAATGTCACCATCTATGTAATGCTGGCTTTAAAGTAATGCAGAATGTTAAGTGGTACAGGGCAATGGAAGCAACAAGTAAAGCAGCTTAAGAGAGAAGCTATTTGGGCTTCAGTCCAGCAAGGTTATAGGGATAGAGATTACAGAGCCCTTGAGGATCCGTGTCCTGCTACCATGTACAATAAATGCTGGACAAGAAGGTATAGGTTGTAATGTAATGTTGGCTGTTCTGGGTTTTAGAAACTATACTTGTTAAACAATATCTATTCTCATTCCCCTGATCTAAGTCTGAATTTGCCTATTCTAGATACTTTATTTACAACATTTGTCCTGACTGCATTTTTTTTTTTTTACTTAACATAGTTTCAGGGTTCATTCATGGTATGGCATACATCAAATGATATTTCTTTTTATGGATGAGAATTTAGCACTTAATGTTCATCCTTTCAACTATTCATAGAACCTTGCTTTTCCCTCCTTACTTTTTGGCTACTATGAATAAGGCTGCTATAAACAGTGGGGAATGTAATACGTGTTTGAGTCTTTGCTTCAATTCTATGTACAAATATACATTACAAATATATAAATATATCCATATGGATGCTGGGGCATGTGGTAATATTTTTAATTTCTTTTTGTCTTTAGGCAAGTGCTCTATCAGTGCCTTAGATCCACTGCTCAACTTTTTGAGAAATCCTCAGACTGTTTTCCACAGGAGCTATACCCATACTTTCATGAGAAATTTCATCATATCTTTTCAATGTTTGGCATTTTAGGGTACTTTTCTTCTTTACGGTAATTAAGTATGACAACTTTATTCATCAGAATATTAGCTTTTGGAACATACCAACTCACTGACAAATCACATATACAATTTCTCTATCATATTAACACACATCTTCTGCACTGGTACAGCCCAATTTTTTCTGGTGCCCAGTTCCACTAGTGTGCTCTCATATTAAGAAATCACTAAAGAATTGACCCATCAACTCAATTCTGATAGAAGAAGGAGAAATAATTTACTTTCTAATATTGGGAAGGATTATAAGAAGAAAAACTGTCCAGGAGTGGTGGTCCATACCTATAATCTCAGCTACAGAGGAGGAATATACTAGAAGAAGCATGGTTCAAGGCCAAGTAGAGACAAGATTTAGTAAGATCCCTATCTGAACATAGTAGCATATGCATATAATCCCAGCTATGTGGAAGGCATTGTAGAAATTAGTGTATGTCTAGGATAATCTTATCACATGAGCAGAAAAGCTCAAAAGCTATGTATGTACTTATGACCATATAAGATGATGCTAAGTGAAATGAACCCTGAGATATGGACACAAGAGGTTTTTCTTTGTTGTTGTTGTTTTTTAATGTACTTTGTGATTTTTTTGTTTGTTTCTTTTGTATGTTCTTCCTCCTATGGTATATTCCCTGTTGTCACTGTATTTGATTTTGGTACCTCGCATCTTGTATATATATTTTTCTAATTTGGGGAGGGGAAGGGGAATAACAAAATGCTGAAACAAGGACACAGGATGACCCATTGCAACAATGATACTTACAAGACACTATATTGGAAATGAACTTTACAACTTTGGGGGGGGGAAGGGTGGTGGAGATAGGGAAGGAAGGCTCTACAAGAAATATACTAATTACCTTACTCATGAAACTGTAACTGTAACCTCTGTACAGCATTTAAAATTATAAAATAAAATTAATAAAAAATTAATAAAATTAAAAAATTATATGGTTGGTCTGAGGACAGCCTAGGCAGAAATACTTATACTTTTCTAATAATAAAGACAAAATGACTGGCACAGTGGTAAAACAGTTATCTAGCAAGTGAGGGGCCCTGAGTTCAAACCCGAGTACTGGCAACAATGAAATAAAATGCAAATCAAACAAACCAAAAAAAGATATAAAAGAAGAAAGAACTCCAACTTTCAGAAAACCAAAACTCAAAGCTTGAAATAGAGATCTGACTCTGACAGATACTCTCAGATCTTTCTTTTGTCTCTTCTTGTGTGACTTTCCTTCTCTCATACAATAACTGAAGAAGATAGCTACAAGCATTTCTGGCTTTACATTTTTCTAGTCATATTGTGAAGCAAATGGCCATTTCCCTTAATATATCTTTCAGAGAAGTATAGGGAATGATTCTCTTTTGCCACAAACCCAGTAGTGCTGTAGTGGGAAGAGGAATATGGGCCGTAGTATGAAGGAGGACTGTGGATGAGAATACCATTTAAGTGTAACGGATATCCTAGACATAGCACACAAAGTAGAATCGATCTTAAAGTTTTACACTTGCTTGTTTGTCACCAACATCCAGCAGAGAAGCAAACTTGCAAACCATTTTGTTCAAGGTTTGACTACTCAATATTTCCAGTCATTACTAGGCTCACTATTTACAGAGATAAATTGGATTATATAGACCTTAATATATTAAATTTAGAAGTACTATAAAGAACTCAAGATAGCATTGTTATTGAGTTAAGAGCTCTACTAGTTTGAATTTCTCATGAAAAACACATATCCAACAACATTAGATATGTTCTCCAGAGAAACAGAACCAATAGAAGGTTATACATTTCATGTATAACCTTTTTTCTGTGACTCCGAAGTGGAGGAGATATTGATTTCAAGGACTTTCCAAGTCTGAAATCTGCCAAGCAGTCTTTGAGGACTGGAGATCTAGCAAAGAGTTTGTTAGTTTTTTTTGTTAGTAAGTTTTTTTTATTGTGAAATTACCGTACAGAGGGGTTACAATTACATAAGGTATTGAGTACATTTTTTATCAAGCATTGTTGCCTCCTCCTTTGTTTTCCCTTAATATCCCTACCCGCTCACCCCCCCCATCCCCACCTGCCAAAGTTGTAAAGTTCATTATTTGACATAGCATCTTGTACATAAAAATGGGTTGATTTATCTTTGAAACGACCCTCAAAGTTTATTATACATAAAATAGTAGATTATAATCCAATGGAGTACAGTTTTTTTTTCTCATGAGAGAATATCCAGGATATGGTCAAAGAAGAAATTGAGAACAATCTGACTTGCATGTCTGGGAAGAGCATACTAGCCACATTTTAGAGTATATAGTGCTGAAGAGAGCTGATAGAGAAAACCTCAAACATGTATGGGGAGAGTTCTCTTAGATTGGCTTGTGCTTTGCGAGAAGACCACACAGGTAGGGAATAATTGAGAGGACTAGGGAAGACTGCCTGGAGGTAAATCTAGACTAGGGATGATAGCTTCTCTTACTTAGCCACACAGGAAAACCTCATGGCATAGGGAACATTAATGAAAGAGTTCAAAGGACCTTTTGTTTGTATTTGGCTTTTGAGACAGGATCCATTTAAAAAACTTTCAGAAATTATCTTTAAGTAGTTGTACAAATAGACTTAATTCAACATATTAATTTAGGACTACAATACATCATCTCCCCCATTCTCCCACCATGTTCCCTACGTCATTCCATGTTCCCAAGGTCTTGCTATGTAGTCCAGGTAGGCCTCAAACCCGCAATTCTTAGCCATCAGAATACTGGGATAGCAGGCATGCTCTGCAATGCTTGGTTCTCAGAAGGATCTAAGCTCAATAGTAGGAGACGATTAATTTGAGACAATTAATTCCTGCTCTACTCACCACCTAATGTAGGATAAACCTGAAAAACATATTAAACAAAGTAAGCCAGACTTAGGACAGACTTATGACCAAGATTGTGTATTCTCTCTCATATGTGGATGTCAAACCTAAAATATAAAGATTTATAAACACATAAACTATCATATATGTGTGTGCATATATACAAGATAATATATATGCATTATATGTAATATGTATATTATGTAGTATATAATGTATATGTACATATTTATATATAAATACATGCATACACACACACATATATATGCTTTCTTTTTTTTTTTTTTTTTTTTTTTGGGGGTCCGGTCATGGGGCCTGAACTCTGGGCCTGGGCACTGTCCCTCAGCTCTTCAGCTCAAGGCTAGTGCTCTACCACTTGAGCCACAGCGCCACTTCCGGCGTTTTTCTTTTTGATTATGTGGTGCTGAGGAATCGAACCCAGGGCCTTGAGCATGCAAGGCAAGCACTCTACCACTGAGCCACCTTCCCAGCCCCACACACACATATATATAATCTGATTAAAACATGACATTTGGGCTGGGAAGGTGGCTCAGTGGTAGAGTGCTTGCCTTGCATGCATGAGGCCCTGGGTTCGATTCCTCAGCACCACATAAGCAAAAAGAAAAAAAAAGCCGGAAGTAACGCTATGGCTCAAGTGGTAGAGTGCTAGCCTTGAGCTGAAGAGTTGAGGGACAGCACCCCGGCCCAGAGTTCAAGCCCCACAACCGGACCCCAAAAAAATAAAATATGACATTTGCAGGTATGAGATACAATGGTAAAATCCCTTCAAATGATTAACACAATGTTTAACCAAAAGAATATTAGGATATTAAAACATGTCTGGACTGGAGTGTGAGTAGTAATGAGGGGTGTGGATGAACAGAGAGGAGGATGGGGGGCAAATATGTCATAATAACATATACATTCATGAAAATTCAACAAAGAAATGCAATGAAAGTGGTATGGGAGAGAGGAGAGGAAAGAGAAGGATGGGTGTAACTCCAATCAAGATGCATGGTATCCATAAATGAACATATTAAAATGAAAGACCCTGTACAACTAAGTTATACCTTTAAAAAAAAGGCGGGAGCTGCTTTCACAAAAAGCTGAGAAGCCATTGCTAAATTGCACAGACTACTTCATTACAATCTTCAAAATGGAAGCAAAATAAGTAGTTTAATTTCTGGTCAAATAATATTCCATTCTATGGGTAATCACAGGGTTTACATTGGCTGCAATCTTACATGAAGCATTGGTTTTATGCTACAGCTTGAACAGAATTGAGAACACGTGAAGTGAAAGAAGCCTGTCATAAAACACCACATGGCTTAATTTGTATTAATGTCTGGAACAGATAAATCTATGGAGATAGATTAGTGGGTATGTGAGGAGAAAGGAGGAATTGAAAGATCGATGGTGTGGGATTTCTATATGATATAAAATTGATTTTCCTTATGATGTACATGTACAATTCTGTGGTTATGCTAAAATAATTATATAGTTTAAATGGCAAATTGCATCTCTATAAGTATATTTTTGAATGTATCATAATTGCCTTGGGAAAAGTGTTTTTGCTCGATTTGTGTGTTAGACAAGTCACTTTTCCACAGGAGAAAGTTTTTACCTGAGTAATGGACAGGACAGACAGCTACTGAGGGCACTTCAGATTTGAGTGTTTGGTCAGTATGTTCTTATAAATGATTTACAAGGACCTGTAGCTTCAGGCAAAATGATTGAGAGTACTTGTTTTAAACATTAATTTTCAAGATTCAAATGAACAATTATCAGGATTGAAATGAATAATTATAACTTTCTGTGAAGACTGAAGTAAAATGGAAGAAGAGTTTGTGTTGTGTAAACACATATAAATTATTACAAATAGTAACAAAGTGTTTTCTTCTGCTATTGAGAAAGTTATGTAAAGCAATATGGAAAATCACATCTGATGTGTGACTTTTCCCTCATGTCTTTCTTCCACTAAATCTTAAACTCCTGTGGCTAGTTCTATATTCTTGTTATATGTCTCTATGCGTTATGTCCTGGTTCTATCTCAAGAATTTAGGTTTATGTTTGGTTACTTAAACACTTGTGGTTAGTTACATTTGGTTATTTAAATATTTGTGGGTCAAATGACGAATATACTGATTGAGAAATCTCAATTCTATTTTATATTTGACTTTTGTTATGTAGATGTAATGCATTTATATTTCCAGTGAAATCAGGTAATCATCAGATAACCATCTCTTCTCAAAGCCATTGTCTCCCTTCCTATGATGCTGTGAATAAATGTTTGAAGTCCTTATAGTGACCTTTCTACATGCTCTAAAGCATCAGTGCTTCTCTCTGATATTACGTGTCTCTTCCACTTGCTGACTCCATTTTAGCTACACTGGCTTCTTTGTAGGTCTGGAATACAGAAACTGAAGTTGGCTTCCAATATCCTCAGATATGTACCTGTATACTCACCTCTTGATAGCATACCAGGCCTGGATGGCTTGCACCAAACTAGCTCTCCTACTCTCCTTCTTATAGTTATCAGAATGCCTAAGATCTACCAAGATAAAATGTCCATTTGTCTGGAACAGCCAAGGCTATGTCCTTTCTTCTGTTAGAACAGGACTTGAACTCAGTGATCCAAGTGGCTCCCAAAGTATAAAACTCAGGAGAGGCCTGGAGTGTGTGGCTCAAGTGGTGTAGTACTTGCCCTGAGTTCAGTCCCTAGCAGTAAGGTGCAAAGGGGACCAGAAAACTCAGGATTGTGCTTTCAGGGTGCACATACAGGTGCATCAAGGAGCACATACAGGCATGAGGGCCTCTGCCTCAGTCAACATTCCTGAGACCGGGAGCAGAGATGCATGATGGGTTGTTGGCTTCTGTTCATTCTTGCTGTGTGTGTCTGTGGATGCTAATTCTTCTTTGTTTCTTACTTGTGTAAGTGCTCTGTTTCACCAAGCTTGTTCAGCCCTTGTAATTTTAATTTTTGCTCAAAGATTACCTTTTACTTGAAGCTTTCTTTGAGTATTCTTTTTATTTTAATTAATTAATCAATTTATTATTATTATTATTATTACTATTAGTCCTAGAGCTTGAACTCAGGGCCTGGACATTGTCCCTGAGCTTCTTTTACTGAAGGGCTAGTACTCTACTACTTGAGTCATAGAACCACTTCTGACTTTTTCTGTTTATGTCGTACTGAGGAATCAAACCCAGGACTTCATGCATGCTAGGCAAGCACTCTACCACTAAGCCATATTCTCAGCCCCTTAGTATTCCTTTTAAAATGGTCACCTCTGTATGTTTGCTACCTCTTTCTCATTCTTTTTATTTCCATAGCACTAAGAAGTTTCTAAATTCTGCCACAATTATTTATTTTGCCTTTTCTAGTCTGTTTTCTCTTTCTAAAATGCTCCATTTAGATAAGGGATTTTTAAAAAAATTTCTTTTTACAGCAAAAGCAGTGGTGACATAAGGAGGCTTTCAATGTCCAGTTGTTGAATTTATTGAATTGCATGACTCCATACAACTGATTATCTTCTTGCTATATTCCAAATTCATTCCCCCCAAAACCTGTGTTGGAAACTTAATCCCCAGTACAATAGTGTTGGGAAGGGAGTGCCTAATTGCAGTGTTAGGTTAGTAGTATTCTAGCTCATGAATGGAGAAATACTAATATGAAAGAGTTGGAAGCTTTGAGTTTCAATCTCTTGCTCCCTCTTGCCCAGGTGATGCCTTCATCTATTTCATTCAGCAAAAAGGTCCTACCAAGACCTACTAAGACCAAGACTCTTGGTCTTAGATTTTGTAGCCTTCAGAACCATCAGCCAAACAAATTTCTGTTTATTATAAAATATTTATTCCATGGCATTCTCTGATAACAGAAAAAAGAGGAATAAGACACTGCTGTAACTCCATTCTTTGAGTCTGAATTCACTGCTGTAACACTATTCTGTGAGTCTGAATTTCCTCTTCTGGCATACATCATCACTCAGCTATACTGAGCTCTGCTCGCTGTCTCCTATTATAAACTCTGGCTTGTAAATCCTTTTTTTTTTTTAAGGCATCAATCTCTGTTGGTATTTATGCAGCTTATCTAAGTCTTATCTCACTTCTTCAGAACAACTTCATGTTGACTGTCTGTCCAGTCATCTCTTTTCTGAAAGCAGCCCTTATTCCTTCACATCACTGTCATTCCTCCTGCCCCTTCCCCCAGGCTTACATCCAGGTCACTGTTGGCAGCCTTAGCTTGTATCGTCTGTCAGGTAATCAGATTGCTGAACAAGTTGCTGCTTTCACTACAAATGTTAACATGCTGAATTATCCCACTTACCTTTCAAGTATTCTTAAACCAGCTGAATTAAGGCCATTTCTCTCCTCTCTCTCTCTCTCTCTCTCTCTCTCTCTCTCTCTCTCACACACACACACACACACACACACACACATACACACTTGCAATTATTTTTTCCAGAAAGGGAAGAGATGGTTTTTCTTCAGGTAGTGGCAGTGAAGGAGAAAGGATTAAAGTTTGACATAGTAATTACATGGTAGATTTGGAAAGCTTCACAGTTACTATAGTTTATTATATTTTTTTGTATGTGAGCTGACATAGTTTCTTTTTCTTTTATTTTTTGGGTCCGGTCATGGGTCCTGAGCTCTGGGCCTGGGCGCTGCCCCTCAGCTCTTCAGCTCAAGGCTAGCGCTCTACCACTTGAGCCACAGCACCACTTCCGGCTTTTTTCTTTTTGCTTATGTGGTGCTGAGGAATCGAACCCGGGCCTCATGCATGCAAGGCAAGCGCTCTACCACTGAGCCACCTTCCCAGCCCCTGACCTTCTCAGCCCCTGACATAGTTTCTTTTAGATCATTTCTCCCATTGCTGAAAATGAGTCAGTGCTGACCTGTGGAGAGTAACGCCATTGGCTTGGTAGAGCCCTGAGCCAGCCTCGGGTTTTCTGTGTCTCAGTCTTGTTCTTTCCAGTCTACCAGTCAACCAATAATGATATTTCAGAAAAAAAATTATTTTTTTTCTTTTAACTGCCACCTTTAACCTCTTATCATCTTCACTAGGTTACTTTATTCGTGAATGTATGAATTCAGATTAATATGCACTGTTTAGGCTTAATCCCAAAGACATCAACTCAAGGAGTCATCAGTGGAAATGAAATGTAACTGTTTTGATCCGATTCATTTCCCCTCTGGGTATGCATAGTTTTGCTTTGTAACATGAAGATGAACATCACTTACCACTTACAACCTATGAGGTTAACCAATACAGTGTAGTCTGGTTAAAATAGGATCATTGTTGGTCAATGCAGTAGTTAATCTTGTTTGTCAACTTGATTGGCTTGGAAAGCAGCAAGAATATTAGTTAAACTCACCTTTGGGTGTGTGTCTTGGAGACTACTCACGGAGTACAGGCAGAAGAACTTCCTTGGTGGGTGATATATAAGGATCTAGCTTTAGTTTTCTACAAGTGATTAACCAATTTTGCCAGCACCATTTACTGAATAACAAGCGATGCTGGAGGGGATGTGGACAGAAGGGAACCTTACTGCATTGTTGGTGGGAGTATAAACTTGTTCAATCACTTTGGAAAGTAGTATGGAAGTTCTTCAAAAGATTCCACATAGAGCTCCCCTATGACCCAGCAATCCCACTTTTGGGCATTTACCCAAATGTTCACAAACAAGACCATACTAAAGCTACCAGCACAACTATGTTTATTGCAGCATTATTTACCATAGCTAAGACATGGAACCAACCCAGATGCCCCTCAGTAGATGAATGGATCAAGAAAATGTGGTATATATACACAATAGAATTCTATGCCTCCATAAGAAAGAATGACAATTGCCCCATTTGTTAGGAAATGGAAAGGCTTGGAAAAAATTATATTAAGTGAAGTAAGCCAGGCCCAAAGAAACATAGGTCCCATGGTTTCCCTTATTTGCAATATATGTCTGAGACAAGCAGAAACAGTCAGATAAGTTGATGTTAGGGAAATGAACCCTAAGATATGTATTCAAATGTTTTTTTCTTTCAGGTGATTGTTTCTAACATATTTATAAGATTATTTCTTTGTTGCTTTGTATCTCCCTCACCCATGGTATAACCCCTGCTTTTACTGTATTTGATGTTGGTATAATTTGTGGAGGGGAAGGGAAAACACAAATCATTTAACTACGGATACAGGTGGATCCATTGCAACAATGAGATGTACAAGTTGTTAGTTCCAAAAACAAACTTTACAACTTTGGCGGGGGGGAGAGAGGGAGGGGCAGGGGGGGAGGGGGAAAATGGGTAGGGATGGGAAGGGGAAACAAAGGAGGAGGCAACAATGCTTGATAACAAATAGCGAGGCTCCAGTGGCTAACGCCTGTAATCCTGGCTACTCAGGAGGCTGAGATCTGAGGATCGCGGTTCAAAGCCAGCCCGGGCAAGAAAGACGGTGAGACTCATCTTCAATAAACCACTCAGAAAACCGGAAGTGGTACTGTGGCTGAAGTGGCAGAGCACTCACCTTGAGCTGAAGAGCTCAGGGACAGTGCCCAGGCCCAGAGTTCAAGCCCCAGGACTGTCAAAAAAAAAAAAAAAGGAATGTACTCATTACCTCACTCATGTAATTGTAATTCCTCTGTACGGTATTTTCACAATTTAAAAAAAAGAATCACACAGCACATTATAAGTACATTAAAAACAATAACAAGCAAGAAAAAACCACTAGGGTCCCTGTCTTGGGGTACATTTCGCTTAATATCATTTTATATGGTCATATGTACATAGCCTTTGACCTTCTCTGCTTGTCCTAGACATGTACTAGTTATTGCAAACAAGGGAAACCATGGGACCTATGTTTCTTTGGGCCTGGCTTACTTTACTTAATATAATTTTTTTCCAAGTCTTTCCATTTCCTAACAAATGGGGCAATGTCATTCTTTCTGATGGAGACATAGAATTCCATTCTATATACATATATATATATATCTATATATCACATTTTTGATCCATTCATCTACTAAGGGGCATATAGGTTGGTTCTGTATCTTAGTCTTTCACATTTTTATTAGCACAAATTAATTGTGCATGGGAGTTTCATGTTATCATGTCCATATGTGCAGAAATGTACCTTGATCACATTCACCCTTTCCATCTCTCTCTCTCATCCTTCTCCTCACTTCCTAAACCTTAAGTTGGTTTGCTCAGTTATTCCTGTTGTAGCAATAAGAAGTCTCCACAGATAGAAAGTGAATAAAATATAAGTCAAATAAATTTCTGAGAATATATTATTAGCTTCTTAGTAAGTTATTGCCTTAAGCTAAATGAGAACAAAATCTGAAAGTATTCAAGGAAGAGCAATGTAATTATACATGTTAGATATCAACATGGAAGACTGAAAAATTATGGGAACAATCCCACTCCTCCTTCTACTGTATACAGACCCTACTGGCCATTTGACTCACTTTGGCCAAGAGAATTCAACAGAAGTTTCAGTGTGCCAAATCAGAGCTAAGTTTCCAAGAGTCTTTAAATACTTCTTAGGCTGCAGTAGCTACTCAACTGCTTTAGCTGAAAAGCATTTACTTGGGCGCACAGATTAGCTAAAAACAAGAGAAAAGATTGCATCCCTTTTCCATTTTGTATCTGTCTTCGCTCTAAGTCACTTTTTATTTTTTTTTCTGCAGCCACTTTGCAATCAGGACTTACTGAAAACAAGTTGACAAAGAACATTGGGGGAAACTGTTCTAAGGAAAGGAATAGCAGAATTCCTCCTCAGGACAGTCCACCTGCCAGATGACAATGACATCATTCTGATCAGAATATTCCCTTCAAGTTATAACAGCAATAAAAACTTTTCTAGGATCTTATCCCAATACAGGTGCAGATGCACATGCAGGCATGCAGCAATAGCTAGTACTAAGTTTTGAATTCTAGGCCTTAGGCTCTAGCTCAGTTTTTTCACTCACATTTGGCACTTAATTACTTGACCCATGCCTTTCAATTCAGCTTGTTTGCTTTTTAACTGGGGAGTCTCCAGGATTTTTCTGCCCCAGTTGTCTATGAATTGAGACCTTCAGATCTCAGCCTCCCAAGTAGCTAGGAATACAGGCATGAGCCACAAGCATCTAACCTAGGATTGTTTTATACATACCTCTCACCTTTTACAGGCATATGCCAAAGACACATAGCATTTGCCACAGATATCTAGCTATCTCTAAAATGACCACACATGTCTAGCTATCTCCAAAGCAGTTTAAGCATAACTCAGTGGCCTTGCTCTCCTTTTTTTTTTCTTTTTCTATTTAAACCTAAAGCTCCTGTCTGTCTCCCACAGATGGCTGGAGATAGGCAGAAGTACTTACTTTACCTCTTTCTGCAGTGTATCTTATGTCATATAATAAACCTCTTTTCTCTTCCTTTCACCATTAATGTCTCTTTATTTAGTATATAGGGGAAAGTGGCTGGACCCAACATGGGAAATCGCAGGAGCTAAACTTTTGTTTCATTATCTCTTTTTGGAACCATGGAGTAAAGGAGTTGTGTGTGTAATATTTTTTTTGGGGGGGAAGCTTGGTCTTGGGCTTCAAAATTAGGGTCTGGGTACTGTGTTTTTGCTCAAGGCTAGAGTTCTTATCACGTCGGTATTTTTGGCAGTTAATTGAAGTTAAGCATCTCATGGACTTGGCTACACGGGCTGGTCTTCAAGCTGGGCTGGTCTTCAAGCCGTGATTCTCAGATCTCAATCTCCTGAGTAGCTAGGGTGGCAGACATGAGCTACTGCAGCCCAGCTAGAATTTGTGTTTTTTTAGACTATGTAAGTGTGATTACATATTAAGCAAGTGAGGGAAATGAAATGAAAGTGAGTGAGGAGTAGAGACATGGAAGCCTGTTTTGACCTCAGTGCTGGCACTCTGGTGAGAAGTCCCCAACCTAACTAATGCAGAGGACCGTGCCAATGAGCTTCCAGGTTCTTCATGTTAGCAGTGAGGGAAGAGAAGGAAATAGTCCTCCAATGCAGAGAGAAGTTAAAAAAACGACATCAACAACACGACAGGCAGCAAAGCAGTATGTATTTTTCAAGTTAAATGTCTAAACTGTGTCAATAGAGTCTTCTAAGGGTGTCATTAATTGACCAGATAAAAACTACAAATGATACACTGGCAGAGAATGTAGCTCATCAGTGAGAAACCCATGGCATTTTGTAAGTTTCAGCCTTCCTTTGTAAACTCAGATACATCTCACATCTTGTCTCCTCTATCAACAAATGAAGGTGAAATGTTCTTGCTTTTCAGAGTAATCTCAAGACTGAACACCTGAGTACCTGGGATTTTGAAAAAATAAAAAGGACAAAATGCATCTGGTCATTTGAAATAATAGCTTATAAACCTTACATAAATAAACAATTTATGTACCCAGCTTTAGTAGAGATCTCTCTCTCTCTCTTTAAATACATTGTAGTGTGGGAATGAAACCACAAGATGGCAAAAGAATGACTCTAATCTCTAAGGCCCCCTGCTTTTTCTTATTTTCCTAAAGAATGTATCCTCTTTGAGCTAATTAACCCTGTCATTCATCCAATGGAAGGGTTAATTAAAGCTAGGTATAGTAATTATGGTTTCTAAAACCACTTTAACCCTTTATTAATTCTCATTTCATTTGTGTCTAGAGAATGCAAGGAATGAGAATTTGGCTTGCTAAGAATACATTTGCATTTCTTTTTGGTTTAAGGACTAGAAATTCAACATTTAAAGTCTAAGGCAGTAAGTAGATATGTGAAGTTCAAATATGCTAAGATCTCTCTGGAATGCATATGAAATCGATTATTTTATACTGGCCCTAAATGCTTATACAAGAAAAGGAAATCGGTGAGAAGGAAGCACTCCGTATAGATTGAATTTGAAAAACATAGATTCAGGAAGAGTTGAGGTTAACTTTCCGCTTCAATTATTGCTGAGGCAGATGAGGCTACTGTATAAGGGAAGAGAAGAAGAGGAGAAACATGAGAGAAAGAAGTTTGAGCCAAAAATACAATAAAAGGAACACTTTCCATGAGTTATCTCTTCAAATCCTTTAGTGTCCCTATGAAGTGAGTAGTATCGTTGCCATCTTGATTTTGTAGTAGCAGGAATTGAAGCTCAAAGTGGATAATTGACCAAAAATGACCTCACTAGTAAGTGGAAGAAATCACATTTTTTCACCATTCTTCCTTTTAGCTATTACATTCAATTACTCATGAGCACATGTTACTATTGGCCTAGCTCTTCTATACTTTTATCAAAAATATATTCTAGATATAATATTTATAATATAATATGTAATATATAATACACTGGCACAATATATAACATAGACTACTTACACACAGGGGAGAAAAACATCTTTTCTTCTATGCGAAATAATAAGGAAACAAACATACAATTTACTTAGAATAACTTTTTTATCACATTGGAGTCTTCATAAAGAATGACCCAAATAAATGGTTAATTCTGGGTGCTTCTATACTAGGTTTGATACACAGTGGAAAGTTTTGAGTTCTTCTTGTGCCTTAAATTACTTCAGCTGAAAATATGTAAATATGCCAACTTTCCCTATTGCAGGACAGCATGTCTTATCATGTGAAATAACACTGAATACAATTTTATTCCAGTGTGTTTTCAAACATAGTTGATGTCTATTTGTAAGGCAAACAAGGATGAACAAACAACAAGGATTTCCAAACCATTGCTCTGTGATGTAGTAAAGTTTTCCCAGGAGTTTGATTTACTTTTGGAAATTGGCAATAGTTGGCTATTTGTTTTATAAACCTTCAAGACCCAACTTTGAAGATTTTGCAAATTCAAGGCTTTTGAATTGGTTTTTCCATGTGCACTGGTATGTGTGAATATATGTGTTTGCTGGTAGCAATTACATTTTTTGGAGTTATTAAAGCTTAAAGTTGCACTTTGAGATACTACAGTGATATAAGATAAGATAGACTTACACATATTAGAGATGGTGAGATACAGATACAGATATATGGTTTGGAAGAGTGAGAGAGAACAAGGGAGAGAGGACATATGAAGCTCTAGATTCTATTCACAACACAGCAGACACACACACAACTGGACTATTAGGGAAAGTGAAAGAGAAGAGAGTGAAATTGGGAGGTGGGAGGAAAAGAAAGAAGGAAACCTGGTTTGGCTTTGCCAACTTCTAGTCATGGAGGTATAAGCAAATTTTTTTAATATCACTGAGCGTTAGGCTCCAAATACAAAAAAAAATGAATTAAAAAACTATTATTTCCTTTTTCTTTCCAGTAGTACTGGAGTTTGAACTCATGATATACTTCCTAAACTGCACCTCTAGACCTTTTTGTGTCCATTATTTTTAGATTCTGCTCCCTGCCAGAAATGATGATGAGCCTCCATGAGATTTCCTGTTGTAGCCTGGATGATGGGCACAGCCAGTCACATCTAGTATCTTTCAATGACTTTCAGTCTCATGGACTTTTCTTCCTAGCCTGGCCTGGAGCCATGACCTTCCTAATCTTGCCTCTCATGAAGTTTAGAATGACACCAAGTTTCCCTCCCTGTCCTCAGCCTCCCAGTGAGTAATATGAGTTCCAGTTCCCAGCAATGAAACTATTCTTGATCAAATAATCCGCCATGGTGTCTAGGGGAGAATGGGAAGGTATTGGGGACGATGGATTCAGCACATCATAGAAACTGAAGAAACAGAAGAAACAGAAGAAGTGGGAACAGCACACTCATTTTCTCCACCCTTCTCCTTTTATTGCCCCTGAAGCAGGTAAAAAAAACCTAGCTGACTTTCCTCTAAAAGTAACTCAAAGACCTTCCCATGCCCAATTCCCAGAAGAATGTTGCACTGATACATAGAAGAGAGCTGACCTAATCAAGCTTATTAAACTCCTCTGCGCCGAGTACCATGATCTCCTACCCCCTCATCCTGCCATCTTCCTTTTGCATGACCATACACAGAAAGAAGATTTCCTTGCTTCATTTTCCAAATCACACAAAACTTATATCTAGTAAGTTTGTATGGGATTCTCTTTTTTTTTCTTTTTTTTAAAAATTTAATTTAATTTGTTTTGTGAACATACTGTACAGAGGGGTTACAATTACATGGGCAAGATAATGCGTACATTTCTTATCAAGCATTGCAGCCTCCTCCTTTGTTTACCCTTCACATCCCTTCCCAGCCTCCCCCTTTCCCCCCTCAATCCTTCCCCCCCCCACACCAACGTTGTAAAGCTCGTTTTCAACATGACCTTGTACTTCTCATTGTTGCAACAGATCCACCTGTATCCTTAAACGACTTGTTTTTTGTATGAGATTCTCTTGTTGATCTGTTGGCTTTACCAAGCCAAGTTTTCTGAGTTCAGATATTTTTTCACT
Source organism: Dipodomys spectabilis (assembly GCF_019054845.1). Classification (NCBI taxonomy): domain Eukaryota; kingdom Metazoa; phylum Chordata; class Mammalia; order Rodentia; family Heteromyidae; genus Dipodomys; species Dipodomys spectabilis. The sequence continues at coordinate 24,157,559 of NW_024870720.1, read as the reverse complement.
GAAGGTGAATTATAATTATCATTGTATATCAATGGTATAAATTAATGGATTTCACTGTGACATTTCCACACACACACACACACACACACACACACACACACACACACACATCATGCCTTACTTGATTCAAAACTTTTGAGTAATCTTGGGAAAGGGATACATATTTGCATGTGCTTTAATTACTTTTGAACAAATTTTAGGGTTATTTTGCTTTTTACTTTTGGCAACAGAAATTTTACTACTAGAATATCAGTTTTAATCAAAGAAAATTGCTTGTATACAAGTGTACACAAATGTATTAACTGAAACATGATCGATTCATGGGAGAACTCAGACTGTGCAATTCCTTAAAAAGGCTAATCATAGTTCAATAAAATAAGTACCAGGAGGTGGGTACTTGAAAAGGATGGGTTGGGGTCAAGGGGGGAGGGTTAAATAACTGAAGAGAAGGTGGGAGAATGCAGTCAAAAATTCAAGGCATATCCGACAAAACTAACAAAAGGGAGGGAAAGGGAGGGATTGGGAACAATGATGAGAATCTTGAAAATGGTGACACAGAAAAGCAAAAGAAAACAATTAAAGATTAAAAAAAAAAGAAAATGCATAAGCTTATACATTATACCAGTAGGTGGCACTCTAAACTCTTTATTTTAAGTAATTTCTAAATGTTTAACTTTTTGAAAGTTTGAATCTGATGGATAGGACCTGTAGCGATCCTACCTCACTTATGATAGGAAGCACCATTGAAAGTGGCTCAAAACAAATGTTCTACAGGAAAAGAACTAGCTATTTGGTCTTATTTTGGAAATACCCCAAATGTATAAACTTTCCACAAACTGTCAACTCCTTTGTTTTATGACGCTTCCAAAGATGTGCTATTATTTCAATGTGTGTCCCTCAGCCTTATAAAGGTATCTAGTTGCCTTTAAATACAAATATAGATTTCAATGCTTTTAAGCGGGGAAAATAAGCAACAGCTTAGATAAATTAATGGGTTTAAAAAGAACTGTGATTGTGTTACTCAACTGGGAAAGCCTTAATAACTATATTGAATCTTCTGGTTTAAATACTGCATATTTCTCTTATTTAGCCCACTTTAAATTATCTTAGTGATATTTGATTGTTCCCCAGATATAGACTTTGTACATCTTATACAAAATATATTTCTAATTGTTTCAATGCTAGTTTAATGTACTCTTAAAGTTTTTCCTTCTGATTGTTGATCCATTTACAGAAATACAATTAAATGCTGTTTCTTGTCACCTGCAAAAAAAATGAACAAAAAATAAAAAGAACTGAATGTCTTAACATAATAATGAATCTCTCCTTATAAAAGTAATGTGCACTAATAAATAGGTCTTTAAAAAAGTTCACTGTGGAGAGAGTCCGGGACGAAGGAGCCAGACGCAGCGGACGAGCAGATTCTACTCAACACCAGCAAGAACCGACAAGGAGCGGACAACTACATCCTGCACTTTGCAGACCAGAGATGACCCAGGATCCAAGACTCGGCGTGAGTAGAAGCCCCACTTCCTCACTCCTTCCCAGGGAGCAGAGGAGGGAAGGCCACCCCTCCCCCCACCCAGCACCGGTGATCTCCATCTTGGATACCGACAAAGCTCGGAGGAGCGGCTAGCTCCAGCTCAGGCCTTGGAATAAAACGAGTCATTTAGCAGGTCACAAGAACTTAACGGCGAAGTGACCTCACAGACTCAGTTCCATCCAGGGAAAAGTCACCCAGCTCAGGCGCCAGCCATTGGAGTGGCTCTCCTCACCAGGTAACCAGAGCCAGAGGCTGCCCCTCCCTCTAGCAGGCACAACAATCAATTGAAAAACAGAAACCCTGAGAATGGCTCCAGGCTGGGTGCTGTGAGTTTTTTTCACAAAATAGCCCCAGGGAAAAGCTACTGTTTGTTGAAAGGCCTCAACTCTACCCAGAACCTAGCCTCATCACTGCATCCCCCTCTTTTGTGATTCTCAAAGCAGATCACCCTCCCAGTAAACTAACCTGGGAGGGGGAATCTCAAAATCTTGGGTAAAGCAGAGCATTTTTCTGCCTGTTCCAACAAACTGACTTAAGAAACCAATCAAGCCACAGGACCTCAAGCTGACCAGAGACTCCAACCACACTCTGGTTACAGACAAAAGGGAGATACAGGACTCTTCCCACCCCTCCCCCCCAAAAAAAAAAATCAAAGACCTTTTTTTTTTTTCTTCTTCTTCTTCTTTTCTTTTTTTCTTTTGTTTTTTTTTTTTTTTTTTTTGTTACCTTATATATATATAAAAAATTTTTTTGCTTTTCTAAAACTTTTATTAATCTTTAATTTTTGCCTCTTCTGAAAAAATAATTGTTTTCCATTAACTTTTTTTTTTTTTCTTTTCTCCTCTTATAATTTTTATTTTAGGAATACGTGAATGTGTGTTTTCCTTTCTTTTCTTGTCTTCTTTCTCTTTTTCTTTCATTCTTAATTATCTTTTTGTTTTTTGTCTAGCTCTACTGAACTTCTGATCTTTTCTTCTCACTTTCCTATCCTTTCCATCTTTTCCTCTTTGTTCTTCTTTATGTGACTTAACTCTTGTCTTGTCCTCAGATAAACCCGTAGTTAACCAATAGACCCTACCCCCCAGTGTGTACACACTTAATCCACAAACTTATTACTCAATTCAAAACCTCTGAGACTTAAATTCATTAATAGCAGTACTACCTCTTTATACCTATATAATATTTTAAGCATTTTTTTAAAGTTTTTCACATCTCCTCTATGTCCCTCCCTTTCTCTCAACATATTCATATTCCTCTATAAATAGATGGTCTTTTAATCTCTAAAATAACATTAATTTTTACGTTTCTTTTTTTTTCTGGTCTCTTTTCATTCCCCTTTCCCTTTCTTCTTTCTCTCTCTCTCTCTACTTGCATCCTACCCAACCTATTTCCTGCACTGTGATTAGGACATAGTTAACTCTCCCAGTGCCTCCCCACACCAATCTATTCCTATTTTTTACCCACATCTCTTCCTAACCCTAATAATTTCTGGTTTTCCAAATTCTTCTCTGAGGTTCGAAGCCCTTTAACATATAGTTGTTTGATGTCGAATAGATGTATCTGTTGAACTAGATTGTATCTGTAGACTATCGACTGTACAAATGCAAACTTTGGTTGATGGTTGCCTTAAGATAGTGTTCTAGCACAAAACTGATGCTATCTTCATCTCAAATGGGCAGAGTAAGCCGGAAAAACACAAGAAAAATGGCAAATTTGGGTATCTCAATTCCCAATCTTGATAATCAGGGGTTAGAACAGATAATGAATAATCCAGAGGAGAGTTCCCAAACAGCTCTACAAACACTGCTGGCAAACATGATAAATGAAAAGTTTGACAATGTACAAAGGACTCTGTATGAGCGTGACAGGGAGAGAGTGGAGGCATCCCAGAAGTTTATACAGGAATATCATAAGCGTGAGGAAGCTACTCAAAAACTGATACAGGATTTGTGTGAACAACTTGAGAATACTCAAAGAGAAAGGGAGGAATGGCGTGAGCGGGCTGATAACACTCAAAGAGATATGCAGGAATCCCACGAACGGGAGGAAGCTAATCAAAGAGTAATACAGGAATTGAGAGACCAGGTAGAGAACACACAAAGATCACTAAAGGCATTCATGGAATCCATTAACAAAGAGCTGAAGGAAGTCAGGGAGACCACAAAGGGAATGCTGAATGGAACCCAACAGAAGGAATGGGAGCCCAAAGAAACCATAACCAATCAACTAAGTGATCTGAGAACAAACACTGAACACCAAATTAAGGAAGTAAAGAAATTCATACAAGACCTAAAACAGAGCTTCAACAAAGAACTTGAAGCCATCAAAGCTGACCAACTAGAAGGAAAAGAGATAAAAAAACAAAGTAGAGAGTCTTGACAGCAGGTTAGACCATGCAGAAGATCGAATCTCAGGGATTGAAGACAGCCTAGATATTATAGAGAAAGAACATACAACCATCCAAGACAAGTCCAAGAAATATGATAGATCTATCCAACACCTGGAAGACACCATCAGAAGGCCTAATCTAAGGATAATGGGTGTAGAGGAGCACCTAGAAACAGAAGTTAATGGTCTAGGAAATTTGTTTAACAGGATCCTAGCAGAGAACTTCCCAAACATGCAAAAAGATAGGCCTGTCCAGATACAAGAAGCCTTTAGAACCCCAAATAGACCAGACCAGAATAGGACATCCCACCGCCACATTATAATCCACACAGGATCAACTCAGAACAAGGAAAAGATCCTTAAAGCTGTCAGAGAGAAAAGGGTAATCACTTATAAAGGGAAACCAATTAGAATCACCTCAGATTTCTCAGCAGAGACAATCAAAGCAAGAAGAGCCTGGAATGATGTATGCCATGCCCTAAAAACAAACAACTATCAACCAAGAATACTGTACCCAGCTAAACTCTCCTTCATAACCGAAGGCCAAATAAAAACCTTCCATAGCAAAGAAAAATTGAAACAATACATCTCCACCAAACCAGCCCTACAAAAGATTCTTAAAGATGTCCTACACATAGAAAACCAACAAGACCACAATAAAGGCCAAAAAACTGCACCCAAACTGAGAATCCAAGAACCATAGGAAGAACCCAGTTCTTGCAGCCCCCAAGAAGGTAGATAACATGGCAGGAACTCCCAAATACCTCTCAGTCCTATCTCTTAATGTTAACGGACTGAACTCTCCAATTAAGCGACATAGACTGTCTAGTTGGATTAAAAAACAAGACCCTTCTATCTGCTGCCTGCAGGAGTCACATCTTGCCCGTAAAAACAAACACATTTTCAATGTTAAAGGCTGGAACAAAATCTACCAAGCAAACGGACCGCATAAACAGGCGGGAGTTGCAATCCTAATATCAGATAAAATAGACTTCAAATTAAAATTCGTGAAAAGAGATAAAGAAGGTCACTACATACTAATTAAAGGATCTCTCCTTCAGGAGGATATTACAATTCTAAATATCTATTCACCAAACAATGGAGCACCCAAATTTATCAAAGAAACACTACTTTCCCTCAAATCCCATATAGATCCAAAGACATTAATTGTTGGGGATTTTAACACACCACTCTCCCCACTAGATAGATCAACTCGGCAAAAACTCAACAGAGAAACCGCAGATCTAAACAGCTGCATAGATCAACTAGACTTAACAGACATTTACCGAACATTTCACCCAGCAGCATCAGAATACACGTTTTTCTCAGCAGCACATGGAACGTTTTCTAAAATAGACCACATTTTAGGCCACAAAGCAAACTTGTCTAAATTCAGAAACATTGAAGTTATACCTTGCATTCTCTCTGACCACAAGGGAATAAAATTAGAACTCAACACCAAAAGCCACCAAAGAAAGTCCGGTATCACATGGAGGCTGAACAACACACTGCTGAATCATGAGTGGGTCATGGAAGAGATTAGAAAGGAAATTCAAATGTTCATGCTATTCAACAAAAATGAACACACAAAATACCAGCTCCTCTGGGACACAGCAAAGGCAGTACTCAGAGGCAAGTTTATAGCTCTGAGCTCCTACATCAACAAATTGGAGAGATCTGAAACTAGCAATTTAATGACGCATCTAAACCTCCTTGAAAAAGAGCAGCAAGATAAACCCCAATCCAGTAGACGGAAAGAAATAATCAAAATTAAATCAGAATTAAATGAATTAGAATCCAAAAAAACTATAGAAAGAATCAACAAAACAAAGAGTTGGTTCTTCGAAAAACTTAACAAAATTGACAGACCCTTAGCAAATCTTATCAGAAAAAGAAGAGAACACACCCAAATTAATAAACTCAGAGATGAGAATGGAAACATCACCACGGAAACAACCAAGATTCAGAACATTATAAGGGAATACTTCTCAAAACTGTATGCTAATAAGTTTGAGAATTTGACAGAAATGGACCTCTTCCTAGCAAATATTGACATGCCAAAACTAAACCAAGATGAGTTAAACTATCTTAACAGGCCCATATCAAGCATTGAAATAGAAACAGCAATAAGAGACCTCCCAGCTAAGAAAAGTCCAGGACCAGATGGTTTTACAGCGGAATTTTACAAGGCCTTCAAAGCAGAGCTCACACCAATTCTCCTCCAACTCTTCAATGAAATTGAAAGATAAAGCTCACTACCGAACACATTCTATGAAGCCATCATAACCCTCATCCCAAAACCAGGCAGGGACTCATCAAAGAAAGAGAACTATAGACCCATTTCTTTGATGAACATTGATGCAAAACTTCTCAACAAAATTTTGGCCAACCGACTTCAACAATTCATCCAAAAAATCATACACCACGATCAAACAGGATTCATTTCAGGGATGCAAAGCTGGTTCAATATACGCAAATCAATTAATATTATTCATCACATCAACAGGAGCAAGAATAAGAACCACATGGTTATCTCAATAGACGCAGAAAAAGCATTCGACAAGATCCAACACCCCTTCCTGATGAAGGTTTTGGAAAAATTAGGAATCCATGGAACATTCCTCAATACAATAAAGGCTGTATATGACAAACCTACAGCCAGCATTATACTCAATGGTGAAAAACTAAAGCCATTTCCTCTTAACTCAGGAACAAGACAAGGATGCCCACTCTCTCCACTTCTCTTCAATCTAGTATTAGAATGCCTAGCTACAGCAATAAGACAAGATGCAGACATAAAGGGGATCCAAATAGGGAAAGAAGAAATAAAACTCTCCCTCTTTGCAGATGACATGATCTTGTATTTAAAGAATCCCATAGACTCCACTCCCAAATTACTCAAGCTGATTCAAAACTTTGGCAAAGTAGCAGGTTATAAAATTAACCCCCAAAAATCCATGGCTTTTCTGTATGCCAACACTGAGAAAAGTGTGGCTGAAATTAGGAAAGCAACTCCATTTGTAATAGCCCCACAAAAAATAAAATACCTAGGAATTAACTTAACTAAAGAAGTGAAGGACCTCTATGATGAAAACTTTAAAATCTTGAAAAAGGAAATCAACACAGAACTTAAAAAATGGCAAAACCTCCCATGCTCCTGGATTGGAAAGATTAACATCGTGAAAATGGCAATACTTCCCAAGGCTATCTACAAATTCAACGCAATACCTATCAAAATTCCACCCTCATTCTTCAAGGAAATAGAAGAGGCAATCCAAAAATTCATATGGAACAATAAAAGACCCCGAATAGCAAAAACGCTCCTCAACGGAAAGAACACTGCTGGAGGAATATCAATACCAAATTTCAAACTCTACTATAAAGCCATAGTAATCAAAACAGCTTGGTATTGGCATAAGAACAGACCTCAGGACCAATGGAATAGAATTGAAAACCCAGAAATGAACCTACAGACCTATAGCCATCTAATCTTCGATAAGGGAGCTAAAACAATAGAAAGATGGAAGACAGACAGCCTCTTCAGTAAATGGTGCTGGCAAAACTGGTTAACTACATGTAGAAAACTAAAGCTAGATCCTTATATATCACCCTGTACCAGAATCAACTCCAAATAGATCAAAGACCTTGAACTCAAAGCAGACACTCTGAAAACATTACAGGAGGGAATAGGAGAAGCCCTGGGTCTCCTCTGCTCAGGCCGAAATTTTCTGAATAGAGACCCGGAAACACAACAAATCAAAGAAAGGTTGGACAAATGGGATTGTATAAGGTTGTAGAGCTTCTGCAGGGCAAATGACATAGCTAGCAAGATCAATAGAAAGCCCACGGATTGGGAGAAGATCTTTACTAGCCATACAACGGACAAGGGTCTCATATCTAAAATATACTTGGAACTCAAAAAATTAAACCACCCAACAACAAATCCTCAAAGAAACAACTGCCCAATAAGTAAGTGGGCGAAAGACTTAAAGAGAAGCTTCTCTGAAGAAGAAAGAAGGATGGCCAATAGACACATGAAGAAATGTTCAACATCCCTAGCCATAAAAGAAATGCAAATCAAAACAACATTGAGATATCACCTCACTCCAGTTAGAACAGCAAAAATCAAGAACTCTAACAACAACAGATGCTGGAGGGGATGTGGACAGAAAGGAACCTTACTTCATTGTTGGTGGGAATGTAAACTTGTTCAACCACTTTGGAAAGCAGTATGGAGGTTCCTCAAAAGACTCCACATAGAGCTCCCCAATGACCCAGCAATCCCACTTTTGGGCATTTACCCAAATGATCACAAACAAGGCCACACTAAAGCTACCAGCACAACTATGTTTATTGCAGCATTATTTACCATAGCTAAGATATGGAACCAACCCAGATGCCCCTCAGTAGATGAATGGATCAAGAAGATGTGGTATATATACACAATGGAATTCTATGCCTCCATCAGAAAGAATGACATTGCCCCATTTGTTAGGAAATGGAAAGGCTTGGAAAAAATTATATGAAGTGAAGTAAGCCAGGCCCAAAGAAACATAGGTCCCATGGTTTCCCTTATTTGCAATATCTAGTATAGGTATGAGTCAAGCGGAAAAAGTCAGAGAATGTGATGTTAGGAAAACGAACCCTCAAATATGTATTTTAATGTTTTTGTTTCTTTCATGCATGTGTTTCTAACGCATTTATAATATTATTTCTTTGTTGCTTTGTATGTCCCTCCCCCACAGTGTAACCCCCGCTTTCACTATATTTGATGTCAGTATAACATGTGGAGGAGACGGGGACAAACAAGTCGTTTAAGGATTCAGGTGGACCTGTTGCAACAATGAGAAGTACAAAATGTCATGTCAAAACCAGCTTTACAATGTCGGTGGGGGGGGGGGAGGGGGGGTATGATTGGGTGGGGGGGAGGGGGGAGGCTGGGAAGGGAGGTGAAGGGTAAACAAAGGAGGAGGCTGCAATGCTTGGTAAGAAATGTATGCATTTTCCTGCCCATGTAATTGTAACCCCTCTGTACAGTATGTTCTCAAATAAAAAAAAAAAAAAGTTCACTGTGAGCCACAACTGTTATAAAGAGAAGTAGTAAGATGGTATATTTTTGGCAAGAATTGAAAAAAAGAATCAAACTCGTAAAGAGTGATTTCCCGTTGTTGAGTGATGCAGTTTTTGAGTGCTGCTGCTCATGCCTATTATCTCAGCTATTTAATAGGCTGAAATCTGAGAATCACGAGCTGAAGCCAGTCTGGGTAGGAAAATTCATGAGACTCCAATAAACTTCCACTCTCCAATAAACTATCGAAAAAGCTCAAGTAGAGCTGTGGCTCAAGTGTTACAGCACTAGTCTTGAGCAAAATAGTTCAGATGCAGTGCCTAAGCCCAGAGTTCAAGCCCCAGGACCAGCAAACACACACAATAATTCAATGTCAAAGCATGCTAGTTTATGATTCCATGTGCAGATGTCATCATGGAGATTATTTGTGTCATGAAATACATCTTTAAGGAATTATGAAAATATTTTTGAAGGAAAAGTGCTTCATAAAATTTGTTTGTGAAAAATTGCTTTCTACAAATAATTCCAATGTTTTTGAGAGGGTAAAACTTGTGTGAATCCTTACTAGAGTCATTCCCAAACATCATTATGACATTGGCATGTTCAATAAAATGTGAATTTCTCTTACTCGATGGTACAAGATCTAAATAGATCATGCAAATACTCACATACTTCAAACAGCTGTTTAGGGGTTGGAGGCATGGTTCAGTTAGTAGCATTCTAGCCAATCAGCAAAAGCATCAGTTATCAAGTTTGAGTCCTGGTCTTGTCTCAGACCTAAAAGAAAAACAAAGCAAAACAAAAAACAACTCCCAACTGCTGAAAAAAAAACCCACTTGAAGTGACCCCCCTCTATAATTTATTGTTTAATAACAAATATTCATGTATGTTCCATAATAAGAAATTCTGATCTGTTCCATATCTGTCTTCTGAAAAAGCTAGTGATTTTTCAGTTAGGGTCTGTAGGCCTGCATAGAGAGTGGTAGAGAGGATGTTGGGTGAGTCTCAGATGAACTGAATGCCTGTCAATGGCAGGTGCTCCACCTGTTCACCTGGACAGCTCTGGTCCATTACCAGGCCCATCATCTTGCACATCTGGCTTTGAAGTTTGAAAGCTATAACTTCACCGTTGTAAGTATTGATCATAACATCCTTTGAATCTGCTTCAGCATTATTCCATAGTTCAAGAGAGGTAATGTATGTGAAAGTGCTTTGCAAAGTGTCAAGTGCTGGTTAAATGTGGGCCTTATTATTATTACTCAGGAAGAACACTTAGCTCATTGCTTAGTAATGGTGAGGCAAACAGTGTCACTAAATAAGACAATATAATGGTCTTAAGAGGCTCTAATTCAGTTTCTCCTTTTTATTCAAGCACACAATTGCATTCTAACACTTTCCAGACAGCCTGAAATGGGCCCTGTGGAGGATGATAAGGAAAATTAGAACAAGGAGCTATTTGAGCCCTCATTTTAATAACTGAGTCAAGGAGCAGGCACTTTAATTCAGGAGAGAAGGAACACTTTCTCTTACTCAGTCCTCAGCAGAATAATGACTCCATTACCACACGTGCCTTCCATAATAAAGGCTGCAGTGCTCTGAAGAGCTCTCCCTGCTTGTGAAGAAGTAGAAGGGCGCCATCATCATCAAGAAAGTGACCGCCCTGAGTAAAAGCAGACAGTGAGTTAGCCATTTGTAGAAGATGGTCATTTCCATGAGTTCTGTTTTCTTCTTTTATCTCTGGGACTATTGAGTCCTCAATTACACAAATATCTGCTGGTATCTGTGCCTTCCAATTGAATTTGCCTTTGTGTAGATATTTGCTTTCCTTCTTATTCACATACACACATACACACACACACACACACACACACACACACACGTATGCAATTTTAAATGTATTTTATTTTAATGAGGAAATACAAATTCATGCCTAGAAACCCATGGAATATACTCCATGTAGAAGTGTGTGTGTGTGTGTGTGTGTGTGTGTGTGTGTGTGTGTGTGTGTACACTCATGCGCACATGTGTGTGTGTGTAAGGTGGGACATTTTTTCTTTCTCAGAGAACAGTATTCTAAGAAGCTTAAAATAAAAAATAAATCCCCTTTAAGTGGACTTTTGAAAGCATCAGTAGCATCTACCACACAGTGCTAAAAAGAACAGATGCTCTGGGCACAAATGAAGAAATACATGAATGATATCTGTATTCTATGAATGCAAGACAAAAATAATGCTTGGGTCTCAAATTTATAAGGGACTCTTTCAGATGTTTTGCACAGGGAAGTTTGTTGTCACACATTTTTTAGTGATGGCATCCCCTAGTTTCCTAGTTATCTTCAAAATTGTAAGCTAATACAGGACTTTCAAGTCAGTGAGGCTGTGCTGAAAAAAGCCCCATGTACGTTGGGACTTCTTTCTGCTATGGTTTCTATGGTTTGAATATGTTTGTCCCTTGCTTCTCCCTTGACCATCGAGTGATGGTATGAGGAGGTAGCATTTTTGGGAGGAGATTAAATGGAGAGGGCAAAATCCTTATGAATGGTATTAGCACCTGATGAACGAGTTCCAGAGAATCTCCTTGATACTTTCACTAGATGATGACACACTGTGCCGGGGCTTTCTATGGACCAGACACCAAAACTTCTCTGTGCATTTTGACTCCCCAGCTTTCAGAACCGTTACAAATATATTTCTGTAGTTTCTAAGTTACAGGTCTATAGCATCTGCTTATAGTACCCAAACCTGATTAATAAGACAATTCAACTTATGTGGTGTGTGTGTGTGTATGTGTAATTAGGTACACAAGTACATACAGATGCACAAGTGCACACATGAGCATGTTTTTGAGTTTCCATAGCTCAAAGTTAGTCTGAGTACTGGCAATATGCCCAGGATTTTGTTTGAATATTGCTTTGATCCTCTCTTAGCTATGTGAATTGAGGCAAGTTATTTAACCTCTTTGGTTCCCCTTATAAAATTTGGCTAGTGGTACTATTTTATTATAGGTTGTGGAAAGCTAGGGAGTTGATGTATTTGCAGTGCTTTTGTTTTTTAAATCAATACTAAATGGTCAGTGTTACTAGTCTTTGAAGGTGAGGTTAACCTATACCTGTGTTTGTGCTATTGAGTGGTTAGTCATAAAGGCCAATTTCTAGCCTATTACCTGAGAGAGGGTTTAGCATAATGCCTTTTGCTGACAAGGATAGACTCACTTTCAAAAGGAAAGCTGGGTAGCAGTAGACAATATAACTTTTAAACATCACACTGGTAAATCTTCAAATTGACATCATTCCTTTATAAATTCTTAGAGCATTTTAAGCTTAAAGTTTATTTATTGGAGCATATTGAAGAATTTGGTCTCTATCAATCACTTAACAGATTTATTATACTGTTCCATTATTATATATTTAAGTGCATTTTCATTCATTCCTTTTTTAAACAAATTTTCATTCTAGATAAGTTCAGAAGTATAGATATGACAAGGAAACAAAAAGGGATGTGTATTCTCCCAATCTAGACATATTGGGATATTTTTCTGTATTTCTTGTTTGCGTATCTACATATGCTAACAAGATATGATGAAAACATAGATTTTTATTTGGGACCTTTTTCATTAAATATATCAAAAATATAGTACCATTAATAAGTGCTGTTGGTGAGTCCTCACCTTTATCTCCTTATAAACAATAATGACTTATTTGTTCAATGATATTCTCATAGTTTTATGGGTCAATCTTATTCTTATATCTCCCTTTTTCTGTGCCAGTAGTGGGGCTTGAACTCTGGGCCTTGAGCTCACACTTGACTTTTTTGCTCATACCTTGGGCCAGACCAGGTTGGCTTTGAACATTGGTCCTCTAGGTTTCTACTTCTTTTTTTTTTTTTTTTTTTAAATTATTGTAAAGATACTGTGCAGAGGGGTTACAGTTACATGAGTAGGTAATGAGTACATTTCCTATCAAGCATTGTTAACCCCTCCTTTGTTTCCCCTATCCCTTCCCTCCCCCCTCCTACCTCCTTTCCCCCCCAAAGTTATAAAGTTCCTTTTCAACATAGCGTCTTGTACATCTCATTGTTATAATGAGTCAACCTGTATCCTTGTTTCAACATTTTGTTACTTCTTGAATAGCTAGGATTACAGGTATGAGGCATTATCTCCCAGTTTATTACAACTTTTTATTTGTTTGTTTTTGCCAGTCCTGGGGCTTGAACTCAGGGTCTGGGTGCTGTCCCTGAGCCTTTCTGTGACAAGGCTAGCACTCTACCACTTGATTTTTTTTTTTTGTTTTGGTCCGGTCGTGGGCCCTGAACTCTGGGCCTGGGCGCTGTCCCTCAGATCTTCAGCTGAAGGCTAGCGCTCTACCACTTGAGCCACAGCACCACTTCTGGCTTTTTTCTTTTTGCTTATGTGGTGCTGAGGAATTGAACCCAGGGCCTCAGGCTTGCAAGGCAAGCGCTCTACCACTGAGCCACCTTCCCAGCCCCCACTCTACCACTTGAGCCACAGACTTCCAGCTTTTTCTGTTTATGTGGTACTGAGGAATCGAACCCAGGGCTTCATACATGCAAGGGAAGCACTCTACCACTAAGCCACAGTCCCATCCCAACGTATTATACCTTTTTCAGAGATGAAGAATCTAAGGGACAAAGGCTTGATCTGGCACAGATCAACTGTGGTAGAAACACAGTTTGAACATAATGGTGTTTCTCTATTACTTTCTCTTTTGTCCTCATTTTGTTCTCAGTTTTCCTCAAATGATCTCATGCTTTATTTTTTTCTCTTCTAATCCCCCATGCTCTAATGACTGCAGTAATTTTCCACATGTTTGGCAACAAGCTCTTCATCCTCCCCAGATGCTGGCTGTGTCTGGCCTGTCACTGTCTTCATGTTGTCATCTGGGTACAATTTTCTTTTGCTACTTCCTGCTACTACTCCCTCATCTCAGACTTGCCAGTCATTGTTCTTTTCTTCTTGTTTCCAGGACTTTCTCCTCATTTCTCACAGTATTGATCAGGTTGCCTTTGAGTCAATATTTGTCACCTGTCAGGGCATAACATAAGGGAATCCAAACACGGCAAGTCACTTAAGTGTCATTCCTTGTTGAGCCTATTCTCCAAGCCTGTATTCCTGGCCAATCCTCAGGTGCTGTAGAAAAACCATCCCTGCCTAACCTACTGCTTTCTTCATTTAGCAGGTGTCAGATCCAAGCATCTCTGTGCCACGACATTTAAGGTCTTGTCTCAGTCTAAGCTTGGGTCTCAATTCTCACTTTCTGCCCTACGCAGTGTTCTCATGGGTTACTACACAGGACATAGTGACTTCATTTCCAAGAGTCTTCTTCCAGCCATGACATGGTAAAAATTAGGTAGGAAAATTATATTAGAATATAATGTCATACATTAGCTTCTCTGGAGTTATTAAGTCTTAATTAGTGCTGCATACAGAACACCAAAAGTCCAGTTAAGTCTTATTTTCCACTGCTCTTGCATTGAAGATTATGGATATGCTGGTATAGAACTGTAATCCCAGCACTCAGGGGCTGAGGTAGCAGGACCATGAGTTCCGCGCCAGCCTAGGATTTGTAGTAAGGCCTTTCTCAAACAGAACAGAGCAGAACAAAACAGAACAAAACATTCCCACAGGTCTTTCCTATAGACCCTTGGTTCTTTTCCTAAGTGGCCTATAAGCCACTTAAAACAAAAACAGGTAACCATTTCTAACACATGGACTAATATATATATATATACACACACACACACACAAACTAAGCTGTACAAAGATGACATTTTCCTAATTTCCCATATCTCTCATGTAAATACAATAATGAGAATGAGATGATCATAACCCAACCCCAAACCCCCAAAATGTAAGAAAGGAAGAAAACACAAGAAAGGATGAGTGAGATTAGGGAAGATTGGGGAGAATTAAGGAAGGGTGACATTGACCAAAATGCATTATACTCATAAATTTTCATGTTGAATTGAAACCCCTTCATACAACTACTTACAGTTAATAAGTTAAAAAAAAACAAAGCAAGCATCTTCTTTGTTAGGAAATGAAAAGACTTGGAAAAATTATATTAAGTGAAGTACACCAGGCCCAAAGAAACATAGGTCCCATGGTTTCCCTTATTTGCAATAACTAGTACATGTCTGAGTCAAGCAGAAAAGGTCAGATAAGTTGATGTTAGGTGAAATGAACCCCAAGATTAGGATTTAAATGGTTTTTTCTTTCTTGCGATTGTTTCTAACACATTTATAAAATGATTTCTTTGTTGCTTTGTATGTTCCTCCCTCATGATATAACCCCTGTTTTCACTGTATTTGATGTTGGTATACTTTGTGGAGGGGAAAGGAAAAAACAAATTGTTAAATAGGGTTACAGGTGGACCAATTGCAACAATGAGATGTACAAGACATGATGTCAAAAAACGAACTTTAAACTTTGGCGTGAGGGGTGGGAGGGATGGGAAGGGATGGGAAGGGGAAACAAAAGAGGAGGCAACAATGCTTGATAAGAAATGTACTCATTACCTTGCCCACGTAATTACAACCCCTCTGTATGGTATTTTCACAATTAAAAAAAAAAAAAAAAGAAAAATCAGCATTAGAGTGCTTTTCTCCAAGATTCTATTCATTGACCACTTTCATTATTTGCGGAATGAAGATCATAGACAACACTAAAAATAGGCTTAAACCTCTAACAAATCTGGACTAGATGGAATTCCCTTAACTTGTTAAACTGCAGCAATAGAAGTCTCAACATCAAGCGTAATGGTGAAAGTTTTTTCCTGACGATTAGAGAGTTCTGCTCTCACGAAGCTGCATAGTTGAGGTTGTCGCTTGTGCAATAAAGCTAGGGAGACAAAAAATACTGGTAAAGAAGTCTAGTAAATAAGTAACATTCTATGTTTTCAGAGAACATGATCATCTCTGTGAAGATTTTTATTAGGACCTCTTAAAAAACCTGGTTAAAAATAATTAAGATGATCAAAGATGCAAGAAAAAGCAAAGATGGCAAAGAAAAAGCAATTGCAGTTACTTCTTACTGGTAACATTGCTGACTTAATTTTAGTTTCCAGTTACTTTTTAGTAACTGGAAACTAAAATTAAGTCAGCAATGTTGTTTATAATAGCATAGGAAATATAAGATACTTAGAGATTAGAAGAAAACAATGCAGAAGAAATAGCTGAAGCTCATTGACTCTTTCTCTGGCTGTGTCCAAAGTTGTATTTGACTCTGAAACTGGTTTTGCTTTACATTTTCAGCCTATGATTCTCCTGCCTTTTGACATGTTTTGTAATTTTTTAAATCATTATTTGAATATATTTTATGGGCTAATATGAACTTAAACAGGTCTTCAATGTGGAGATGTCCATTAATATGACTAGGAATTCTACAGCTATTGGAGGCATCACACACTCCTAGTTGAGTGTCTTGTTTTTCTCTCTCCTGATGTCCTTGGTCTTCTCAAGTACTTTGATGGAATCTGCATCTTGGAGCCCTGGGAGCTATAATCCATTGGTATTATACTGGAACCCTGTTAGTGTGGTGCTAAGGTGTGGGCATGAAAATGATTCTACCATCAGTCTCTTAGTAAGTCTGGGCCTTCAATTCTCCAGTGTTTCTTAGTTTTATTTTTGTATCTTATGTGAAAACAAGAAGCTAGAAGTGGCTAAAACTAGAAAATTTTGATCCCAGATAGGATAAAACTGTGAGAAATCGTTTTCTTTGAAAGTACTGTAGTGGAGAATGCTCAGAGCACTTCACAGCGATTATTTTCTCTTGCCCCTTCCAGAGCCACACACTCTTTCCTGAACTTTTTATTGTAAGAACCTGGTAAAGCTTTTGGAGATAAAGGTCCTGAAAATGTGGGCATGATGCTTCCCTAAGCCTACAGTTCCCAACTCGCTGACTCTCACACTCTTCCAGCCTTCAGCAATTCATCACAGTTGCCAGATAAACAGTTAGCAGTGACTGCTAACTGTTTATGGCTCTAGAGGTGTCTGCACCAAGTAAGCAAATCTCAGTTATAACTGTTTATTTCCCCAGATTTGGAGATGGTAGATTCACTCACAGCTTCAGTTTTCTGACAGGTCCAAGAATTGTGGCTGTTTTTCATTTTTGACCTACTTTCTTCATTCAAAGTTGAGCACCATAATCCCTTAGTACTTTAAATGTTGGTGCTGATTATAGGAAAATCCATTTTTTTTCCATTTTAGGACCGTTTTCCTAAACATCCATATATCAAATTATATCACTTGAAATTTGAAACAATTTCCTTTAGAGTGTGGACATATGTTTCATTTTTTTTTTTTATCTCTTGGAGCTTAGACTAATGCACAAATGAAGAAATGAAGTAGGGATGCACCATCTTGGCCAGGTGTTAGATGATAGGATTTTGGGTTTAACTGGCTCCATCTTGTCTTTTTTTTCTTTTTTTCCCCCACCATCTTGTCTTCATGGTGGAGGAAGGGAAGTCCCACCTCCTGGGTGATGGGCCTGAATTCTTATAGGCAGATGTGGGGCGTGGACAATTGGTGGCAGTCTTGGTTTGTGAACTCTCAAGTTCCCTGTGACCTTGCCCCTTAACGGGACTCTATTTAGGCCCAGACCAGTTCAGGCATCAGGATAACATACCTTGTTTCCTGTGTCCTGTGTCCTGTCCCCGGCTCTTCTCTGGTAACCATGTCAGCTCTCCATTGGAGCTGATCGTTGGTACTGTTTTTGTGCTGTTTCCTCTCCAGCTCTCGTGGCTTACTTTTTGAGTGTGTTAATTATGATCATGGGGCTGTGACTAGAGTTGGCCTGCAATCTTCTAATAAAGACCCCCAATTCGATCGCTCAAAATGTGGCTTCTCTGTTTTCTTGCCATACAACAGCTAAACACAGGAACATAGGTGGTTGATAGAGATGAACACAGAGGAATGCTCTAATTTAGTCTGCTATAAGGGGATAGAATACCAAGTTTGAAGGTAGGCACAGAATCAGGAAAGATGAAACACTGAAGTTGGGTATTTTGGGAGTTAACTTGCTGAAGAAGGAGAAGTGAGAGAGGAAAAGCACTCTGGTTATAAGAATAGCAAATGCAGCAGGTACAACTATGAAAGAAAGAGCATATTGGACATTGATGCTTAGTATGTGGTGAGTTCTTTGCCTGTTTTGTGCAATTAGCTCCTATTGTTTCATACCACTTAATTTAGAATACATTGTGCAGCTACAGAGAGTATAGTGGGAGACCTTGGCATCCCCAAACACTTTGCAGCAACTCTAACCCAGTACAATTAGGATTTTATTTTCTATTGCGTTATAAATGAAAACGTGATGCACTCACTTCAATTATAATTTATTTCTAACATCTTCATTTGTGAGATTGTACAACAAAGGGGAAATCCTTAATTTTCATGTGTTTTGAGAATTTGTTCTGTGAGAAATACTTTAGACTAATTAATGAGGCTAATAACAGAATCCTAGGAGTTGCAAGACGTTCAATTAACCACAGCTGTCCTTTGGGAACGTTCCTGGACTTGAGCTATCTGTTGAAGGTTTTAAAAACCTTAAGGCAAAGCTTGAAGCAGAGGATTGTCTAATAATTAGAACAACAGACTGGGAGTTGGTTACCTTGAATTGTATTTTTGCTTTAGCAAGTTATTCTCTCTGACCTTGGGCAAATTACATAATCTTTGGGGGCTTCTTTATCTTTCAAATGCTGATAATACTTGCTTGATTTTAGGTCTTTTTAAGGTCCTTGGATAAAAGCTGTTTTATAAGCTTGTTGTATTATCAGGAAATGCCAGATTTAGAAGTTATTATTAACTATGGGCATGTGATTTCACATCCTCCCTCCTCCTAAGATGAAAACAACACTACCATCAGAGTTCAGCTGCTGGGTTGCCATGGGCACAGTCCTCTTTTCATGATATTTTGCAGAACAGTTAACACTCAGTAGTTACTTAGAGGTGGAAATTCTGTTTTCCTGATTTTTTCAGGTCAACATTACTTATGTATTGGCTGCGGTCTCATTATATTTCCCTGGATGGCTTTACCCGTATCGCCACTATGAACATCTGACATTGGCTTACAATGTAAGAGAAATAACTTGACAAAAATTTGGAATTCCACATAGTGAATAAATAAACATGTTTGAAATAAAACACTAAAATCATACAGGGAAGAAAGTAATTGGTCTAGTAGTTAGCCTTTTCAGACCTGGGGCTTGAACTAAGGGCCTGGTCACTGTCTCCAAGATTTTGTGTTCAATGCTAATGCTCTGCCACATCTTTCTGTTTGTGTGCTTAATTGGAGATAAGAGTCTCATGGGCTTTTCTATTTGGGCTGGGCTTTGAACCACAGTCCTCAGCTCTCTGTCTTCTGAGTAGCCAAGATTACAGATGTGAGCCACTAGGCAAGTAGCTTTTAACAAATACAATAGGCTCCTTTGGCCAGAGCAAGGCACCCATGCGTCATGACTTCTACAAAGTGTAACCAAATAAGTAAATATTTTCGCTGATAGAAATAGCAGACTCCTTATTTTACTCATTTATATTCTGTGAAAGTATTGTGCTTCTTTTAATGATATTATCTGTTGATGCTTCAAAAGCACAGAGACAAAATTATTAGGAGTATGGCTGCCAAATCCTTTGAGGCAATTGCTGCTAAAACATACCAAGCTATTTGTTCCTGAGCTTGTAATCCTCCTCCTCCCTCTTCTGTTGTCTTGCTCATGTAGGGCTAGAAAACATGGTAAGCATAAGGCAAGATGACTTGCTGACAGCAAGGAGGAAAGCCTTGGCTTGAATGCTACTCTTAGGTTGATTGAATACTGTGGCTCCTTCCATGCTCAGACCCAGAGGAAGGCTTAATATTCTGCTACCAAATTTCCTTAATAATTAATACTGAAAAAAGTTACATTTAATATTAATTAATTCATTTAACTACTAGTGTTGAATATATATGTGTGTATACACACACACACACACACACATATTGGGTGCCATCATAGACACTGAGAAATCAAAGATTAATAAAACATGGCTCACAATACAGTAAAAGATATAGACAGTTATACAATGTAATTTGAGTATTTCTAAGTATAATCAATTACGGGTAAAACTGAACATCTACGTACCCAGTAACAATTCTCCATTTTTTTTTTTGTGGCTATTCCTATGAATGATTCACATGTTTTTAAGAATATTTTGTTTTTACCTTGGCTGCTGATGCTGGTGTTCCAAAAGAATGATAACAACATCTCCCAGACATCTAAGGACAGGAAAAATGATCTGAGATGAACTCCAACTTGAATCAATTTGTACCAGAAACTGGTTAACGACTGGCATTTTAAAAAGGGAGAGCAAGCTGGTGCCTCATGCTGTAATCCTAGCTATTCAGGGGGCTGAGATGTGAGGATCGCGGTTCAAAGCCAGCCTGAGCAGGAAAGTCCATGAGACTCTTTTGTGTTTTTTTTTTTTTTTTTATCGGTCATGGGGCTTGAATGCTCGGCCTGGGTGCTGTCCCCAGGTCTTCAGCTCAAGGCTAGAGCTGTACCACTGGAGCTACAGTGCCACTTCCGGTTTTCTAGTGGTTTATTGGAGATAAGGGTCTCAGGGACTTTCCTGTCAGGGCAGGCTTTGAGCCACGACCCTCACATCTCAGCCTCTTGAATAGCTATGATTACAGGTGTGAGCCACCAGTGCCCAGCTCCATGAGATTCTTATCTCCAATAAACCACCAGAAAACTGGAAGTGGCACTGTGGCTCAAGTGGTAGAGTGCTTGTCTTGAGCCAACATCTCAAGGGGGGGGAAGAGGGAGGGGGGAGGGAGAAGGAGAGGGAAGGAGAGGGGGAGAGAGAGAGGGAGAGGGAGAGAGAGAGGGAGAGAGAGAGAGAGAGAGAGAGAGAGAGAGAGAGAGAGAGAGAGAGAGAGAGAGAGATTGAGAGAGAGAGAGAGAGAGAGGGACTCTCTTAAAATGAGACTAAAGATGGTTGGCTGACAGCCTTTGTCACCTTGAACAAACTGCCTGATGAATAAAGCCAGTAAAAAAGTAAAAGGAAATCAAGAACAGGAGGGAGAGACAGAGTTTTGGCAGCAAGGTCTGATCTGGAGTTAGCCCAGTCCCTCAACTTCTCAGTTACATTAGATATTACATTTCCTGTGTTACCCTTAAGTCCAGTTTAGTTGGATATCTGAGAGGCCCATTCAGCTACTTAGTGCAAGGAAACGATTCAAATCCTTGTCTTCCAGTCTCTTAATTGGACTATTTTTGCACAAATCGTACTGTGACTCGAGGCTCCGCTATGCTGGTACAGATATCACTAAATATGAACACATATTCAAATTTTGTGTTGAATTCTAGAAATAGAGCCCTAACAAAGCTTTGGGAAGGAGGGGCCTGGAGAGTTTGAAACCCATTTGGAAGGTTATATTCTGAGTAATGTGTCACAACACAAAATTAATATATTAGACAATTCTGTCATTGTTCCCAAGTCTACAAATTGATTCTCGAGTTCCCTGGTCCATGGCACTATAAAAAGATACACATCCATCACTCTACACAGGATGGTGAGATTTTATCTTAGTACTTACCTCAAAGTGACAAATAGTTAATTAGACACATAAAACATTTTCTAGCATAGACAGTTTTTGAACTTGAAGTTTTGTTGCTGACAGAGAGCAAAATCCCAGAAGGTGCAGAGGTGTGAACATTAAATAAACCCAGAACCCTTCTCAATGTCTCAATAACTGCCAAATCAGTTCTAAGGCTAATTAATCAAAACAAATTTACAATTAAGCCCAAGAAGCAGCATTAATTATGATACCTGGCAGGGGAAAATGTGCTGAAAAGGGAATCCTGTGGGTAAGAAGGAGCTTATTTCTGTCTTTGGCATCAAGGGCTGTGCTGCAGGGTGATTGCTTGAGCAATACTGCACCTTGAGTCATTAAGGTGAGGGCTCAGGTGCAGGCTCTTACCTCCATGGATGCACAGGGATCTCTTGCTCGTCCTTCAGGATGAGGACTGTTCCTTTCAGCCTTATTTCCCTCCATGAGACCTCATGAGTAGGAAGCAGATTCCATGTGGGCTACTTCATGGCTTCCCAGTTAGCATACCAGCTCCTCTTTCTATTGGACACACATTGCTTTATGGTTTTTGTATTACTGAAAGGTCCTGCCATTGAATTCCTACTTCTGCATCCTTCCCAGCACACTGACCTCACACGAAGAACCCCCCTGCACACACACACACACACACAAACACACACACACACTTGGATTTCAAGAACAAGTTGGACTCAAAAATAGGCAAAACTTTGAGGGTTACCTTTGCTGCCAGTGGGTTGCTGTTGATATTTGATGATGTTGAATTGTGACATTGGCCACTGTCTTTGGAGCTGCATTTTTGTGTTTTCTTTGATTTTAGTCCTGGAAACTCATTTTTGAATCTTGTTCATCTTGTTTATCTTCTTCTTACATCTCTCAGGATCATAGAGTCAATCCTATTCCCAAACCTTGGTTACTATTGCTGGATAAAATTTCTCAGTCCACTTTTTAAGGCTAATCATGTAGTCTCTCAATAGTTATAGAGTGACCTATGAAATAAGAGAATATGGCTAGAGTGCCACCAAACCAATTTCCTCTTCCTTTTGGACTCATGTAGCTTTATAAATTGGTGGGCCCACATGATTGAGTTCTGTGAGGCAAGTGGTAGATATCACTTTCATTTCCTAAAACTTCCCTAGAACTCCTCCTCATTATTTTCTTCTCTTAATTGTTGTTCGATACAGAAAATTCAGCAGAGTATTTGATAGCCATGTTGAAAGTGGAAACTTTTGATCTTGGTGTCTGAATGATGTCTGCCAATCTATACTTCACTGGATGTATGAAAAAATAAATGTATTTTTTTGGTCTAAAACACTTTGATATTGAAGTTGTTTGAAACAGAAACTTTCTTGTTATAATGAATATATATTACTGTCATCCATCTATGTACAGATATATCTAGATTCCATGTTTGGGATACAATTGTGAAAATGCATAATGTAACTGTAACCCTTCTGTACATCCTCTTTACAACAAAATAAAATTAAATTAAAAAAGAAAATAGGGGCTGGGAAGGTGGCTCAGTGGTAGAGCGCTTGCCTTGCATGCCTGAGGCCCTGGGTTCAATTCCTCAGCACCACATAAGCAAAAAGAAAAAAGCCGGAAGTGGCACTGTGGCTCAAGCGGTAGAGTGCTAGCCTTGAGCTGAATAGCTGAGGGACAGTGCCCAGGCCCAGAGTTCAGGCCCCACAGCCGGACCCAAAAAATAAAAAAATAAAAAAGAAAATAGACAGACCTTAGCTTTGTGGCTTTTATAATACACAGTTGACTAATGAACATGGAGAAGGAGGTGTTGGTGGAAGGAGACAGAATTCAAAGGAGCATGATTTATGTTCCTTCCAAAGAAATGCTGTCTATAGAATTGGGTAAAAATAATTCCTAATGTATGGACCTTGTGCTATTATTAAAATAGGATCAGATGTGAGTTAGTAGGAAAAGGGTTATGTGACAAAGATTTGAATTGCCTAGAAAACCATATTTAAGAGAAATCAGACAAAAGTTTACTGATTTCTTTCTAGATACTAGCCAACGTTTGCATACTCCTGTTGAATTCTCCTGATGTTAAAGACGATGTGTTATCTCCATTTTCTGCTGCAAAGACAGGCTCAGGACAATAAGTTACTGTCCAAGAACAAATAGCTAATGAGTGGCAAAACTGGCACTCTAATCTAAGCCTCTTCGCAACCTGTTCTTTGGTCCTTGTCAGTGGATTTCTATCACAGCATGCATGGTGAGAGTGTATCTCGCTCATTAGCGATGCAACAAGCTTCAGTCTCTGGAATGAAAGCAAATGGCAGCCATGTCCCTCCTTTCCCATAAGAGATATACACTCTATTAGTTTTTCATTTGGCAGAAGCATCAGGTTTTTAATACTTTTTCTTTCCTTTTATCTCAGGAGAATATCAATCTGTACAGATTTATTATTAATTCCCTGGTAACATGCTTAGCTGCTCAAAATTTTTTACTGTAGCTTGTAAAAGAAGGCCTGCTTGTTCTTGAAATTTCAGGGACTTCGATCACTCAGGGATGAAATATTACCTTGAGGGGCACTATAAGAAGAAAAGTACAGAAAAGAATAACTCCTCTGCCTCCCTCCTACCTGCCTTTTCTTTGGAACTAGTAACAGTCACTTTAGCCGAATCTGTTTTTCCATCAGACAGATTCTATGCTGCACCTTAATCCTCTCTTTCCAAGCAATATTATATTTGGACTTAAAATAAGATTTTTCACAGGAAAGCAATCCTCTCTGCAGAGTTCCTCCTTCCCTCCCTCCCTCCCTCCCTCCCTCCCCTCCCTCTTTCCCTCCCTCCCTCCCTCCCTCCTTCCTTCCTTCCTTCCTTCCTTCCTTCCTTCCTTCCTTCCTTCCTTCCTTCCTTCCTTCCTTCCTTCCTTCCTTCCTCCCTTCCTCCCTTCCTTCCTCCCTTTCTCCCTTCCTTCCTTCCCATTTCCTCTTATCCCTTAGCATCTGTTTTTCAGAAGACTCCAGATAAGGGTATCTTCATGTGTGGATATGGCAAAGCACATTTTGGACTGTTATTCTGAGCAACTGTGATTTTCAAATGAAAATTAATAAATAATTAACTTCAGCATCTATTCATTTGTTTATTCAGTGAATATTGATTAGCAGTCTACCATGTGTCAGAGGGTGGATACAAGGGATGTGACTTTCAGCTTACATTTGACTCATAGTGTATTGGGAGATAAAAAAATTAGCAAGTAAGCACCTTGGTGATGTTATAAAACAACTATAGGTGATTTTTCTCATCAGTTAATAAACTACTTGAATTTGCTGGGATCCCCATCTTCCACGAATTGCCTTTTGCTATTTTAGACGGCTCCTGACTTCAAATGATTCAGTTTATGCCTTTTGGACTTTATGATAGTATGACTCCATTACAAAGCAGAACTCATAATTTGAATTTTAGTCTTCTTCTGGGTCAGTGATATGCAATCCAGTTCTGTCTTGTTTGGACAGCACCAGTGAATCCTAGCTCCTAGATAGCCCTAGGATCAGGACAAACAGTCACCACTCCACAGAGTGCTGGTGGCTGAGCTATGATGTAAGCCAGGGTAGATTAGATGCATTTTACACTTAGGCTATTACAGTGGTTTTATTGGGATGCAACTCATTGTAAGTTGAGAAGCATCTGCATTTATGTATTCTTCCTTTGTTACTCTTTAAGGACAGGGAGATTTTATAACTTTCTAGCTGCTATGAAGCCTATCTATTCCAGTTCAGGTCAGGTTAGAAGTGCTCTTTCTTTTCTGACTCATGGGTCCCTTTTTTTCCCCCTCCCGATAGGATCTAGCTGTTGATAAAAGAGCATGCACTGGGAAAGGAGATACAGTCCCTTCATTTTCATTAATTTTTCCGGACCCAATCTGTTGCATTTTCCATAGCCTATGGTTTGGGGAATGAGGGATTACAGAAAAGAGGAAAGGGGATAGGGGACAGGTTATTATTATTAATTTTCTCTTCAGTACTGTAGTTTGAACGCAGATCCTTGCATTTCCTAGGCAAGCATTCCATTACTTGAGCCATGTACCTAGTTACATCTGCTTCAAATATTTTTTAGATAGGGTCTCTTGCCTTTTGCCCAGGCCAGCCTTGGACTAAGATCTTCTTGCCAAAGCTTTCTGTGTAGCAGGGGGATTACTGTTGTGTTATTGCCCTACCAATGAAAGTGTTTTTATCAACAACCACTGAAGTTCACTTTTAGTTTCTATCCTACCCCAACCTCTGTTGTACATTTAGTGATCCCTTGCTGTAGGGCCTCTCTTTTCTTCAGAGCCGTACTCTGATCAGGATATCGCCAGGTGTCTCAATTCTGGCTACCTTCTACTGTGTTTCCTCGGCTTTAGGACAGATGTATGTCACTGATCAGGGCGGTGGAATTAGCTGAGATTTTGTCTCTGTGCTGTTCTCTGCACCATAGTGCTCTCACCTCTCCATTTCTCTGCTTAGAGAATACTAAATGGTCTGCTGCGTGAACACTCTGAAGGCATCACTATTTCCTTCTCACATACCATCTTCAGCCTCTCTCTGTGATTTTTTAAACCTGAGCTATAGATTCAACATAACTATCCAGACACTGGCTGTGTTTTATTTTCTCCTCTCCTCTCCTCTCCTCTCCCCTCCCTCCTTCCCTCTCTTCCTCCCTCCCTCCTTCCCTCCCTCCCTCCCTCCCTCCCTCCCTCCCTCCCTTCCTTCCTTCCTTCCTTCTCTCCTCCCTTCCTCCCTTCCTTCCTTTTGCTTTTATACAATAATTAACAAGCTGGTCTCAAAACTCATATGGTAGTACAAAGAACTCAGAATATATTCAAAATAATCTGGCAAAAGCATTAAATTCATATTTCATAATTTTATAATTTCCTACAAAACAAGTAATCAACTCACTGTGGTATTGTTACAAGGATCAATATGTGCTTCAGTGGAGGGGACTCAGAGTCTAGCACTAAATGCATTCATATATGGTCAGTTGATTTTCCACCAGGGTGCTAAAACAACTCAATGGGGGAGAGACTACTCTTTCAAGAAATGGTGATGAGACAACTGGATAGCCACCTAGAAAAGATGACTTGATTCATGCCTCACATTAGGCAACACACACACACACACACACACAACAACAACAACAACACCAACACCAACAACCCTCCTCCAACCTCCCATAAATCTTAGACCTAAAACTATAATAATTCTATGAATAATTCATGACTTTGAGTTAGCTAATGTGTCGCAGGGCACTAAAACACAAATATCAAAGAAAAATCTGATAAATTTAAATTATTTCAGAATTAAAAACTTTGATGTTGCTATTTACACCTTGAAGAAAATGAAGTACAACCTAAAGAATGGGAGAAAACATTTACAAATCACATATCTGGCATGAAAATATCACACAACCAATGAATGAAAAGACACCTCGTTAAAAAATAACCAAAGAAATGGAAGGGATAATTGGTTTGGGAGAGACTGGGGAGAATCATGAAAGTGGACACACTGATTATGAAGCATTGTACACACAAACTGATGTGTTGAATTGAAATCCCTTTGTACTACTATTAAAGATAATAAAAAAATAAATAGAACTATAATTTGGCAACACTGGTGTTTGAATTCAGGTCCTCATGCTTGTTTTGGGCAGGTGCTCTACCATTTGAGCAAATGTGCCCAGTATCCTCCTTCTCCCCCCCTCCCCACTTTATTATTTGGATAGAGTCTTACATTTTTCCTTGGACTGCCCTTGGAGCACAATCCTCCTACTGAGGACTTGCAGGTAGCTGGTATTGCAGTTGGGTATTCATGTACTCATTATGTCTG
The DNA here is from genome assembly GCF_019054845.1 of Dipodomys spectabilis. Taxonomy (NCBI): domain Eukaryota; kingdom Metazoa; phylum Chordata; class Mammalia; order Rodentia; family Heteromyidae; genus Dipodomys; species Dipodomys spectabilis. The sequence goes on along the minus strand of NW_024870720.1, from coordinate 24,130,139 downwards.
GCTTATTTTGTTGAGATGGGGTTTTGATAACTTTTTGCCCAGGTTTCCCTGAAACAGAAATCCATCTAAACTTATCCCTTGAGTAGCTGGGATTACAGATTGAGCTGCTGCTGTGGCCAGAAAAGGCTTTGAATAGACATTTCTAAAAAAATTGACAAGCATATTATAAGCTTCTTTTTATGGTAGGATTGGAAACCACCTTGAGATCTTTGAATAATGAGGTAAGTTTTCAGGAGTTGGAGAAATCATTTAATCTAAGCTTATCAAGACTTCAATAAACAATGTCTTAGTGTACAGGGATTGAAAGTTTAGGCTTTTAAATAAAATATATCTGAATCCTAGTTCTGCTTCTGCTTGCTGGCTTTATGACTTAAGTTCACAAGTGTTAATTACTTTTTCTAATCACATTAAATATCACCTAGTCACTTATTAGGTGCCTGACATTCTTCTGTCTCACCATTTTGTTGAACTTTATTATCAATAACAACAATCTGATTAGTTACAAATATTATTATGGAAATTATTATTATTATGTTATTATTATTAGTTACAAGTATTGTTTAAATATTGAGAAACAGACTATGAAGAGGAGAATTTCCAACCTGACATATTCAGTAGAGGGTAGATCCATGAGTCAAACTGAATACAAATCAAGCTCTTTTTAAAAATATATTTTTATTGTAAAAATACTGTACAGAGGGGTTATTGTTACATGAGTAAGGTAATGAGCACATTTCCTATCTAGGATTGTTACCTTCTTCTTTGTTTTTCCCCTATCATCCCTTCCTTCCCCACTTCCCCAACTCCTCCCACAAATCAAGCCCTTCCTTGAAACTCATAAACAACACCTCAGTTTCATTATTAACAAAAATTAAGAAAATAATGACACTTATTTCATAGAACTGTGAGAATTAGAGGAAAGAGATTATCAATAGTATGTGTAGAACACACACTGGAAAAATGTGGATTATTTAAAAGTTCTTTTGCATGTAGGCATATTTTAAGTATGGAGCTACACTTAGATATATAGCTAGAGTGCACTTAAATAATTGACTTACATGCTTTGGCTAGTCTTTCAATGGTTTGATCATCATTTACTGTTCTAAGTGCACTTTGATACTTATAAAAACATTTATGGCTTTTTAAAATGATCAACAAACCACTTACGGTAGCAATAATAATTTTTTTCTTTTCAAAGTTAATTGCAACTTTATACACATCCCAAATTAATCATTGGGTAGCTTTAATACCAAATACTAAACAATACTGTTTTAGATGTATGTCCAGAACAATTTAAAATCAGCATATATGTGCCAATTGACAGATATATGCACATTATCTGCATATTACATCTGTATCTGCCAATATAAGAGGCAATATAGTAAATGATCCACTTCTTTCACTCTCTGCCAAACCTTGGAAAATACAATTTCCTATCTTGTACTAAACTAGAAGATCAACACATACATTATAAATCAGCAGAGACAAGCAAAATCAACTAAGTCAAATGATTCCCAGGCCTGAGAGTATTAACTGAAGTTTGGTGAAATGAGTACATGTAATTGAAAAAAAAAATCTCCAAGGATAGAGGAGTAGAAGAGAGCTTGCTTAGTACGAATGAGGTCTTGGGTTCAATCCCCACTCAATAAAGATTGGCATTTTCATCTAAGCTATAATCATGAGAAAATGAATTTTGGGACAAATAGGATAATCATTAATTTTCAAAATTGGTAATTTAATTTGATGTCATTAAATCATTGGATGAGTGTTACAATTTGAATGTGGAATGTCTTCCTGAACACATTGTCTCAGATATTGAAGGCTGTCTCCAATTTAAGCAATGTTCAGTGGTAGGGTTTTTTGGGAAGTGATTGTATCATGAAGGCTCTGTCTTCCTCAATAGATTAATCTGTTGATGGATTCTTAATTGATGGCACTATTGATAGGTAATGGCCCTACTGTGAGGCGGGCTGTGACTGAACTAAGAAGGTCATTAGAAGCATATCATTGAAAGATGAATCTTATCCCTTCCCTTTCCTCTCCATTTTCTTTCTCTACTTCCTGGCTTCCATGAGATAAGCAACCTTGCTCTTAAACACCTTCAGTATTGAAGTTTTGCCCAGAGACACAGAACCAGTCACCATGAACTGAAACCTATGGAACTGTGAGTTAAAATTGTTCATACTTGTTTAGGTCAGGTAACTTATCATAGCAACAGAAGTCTGACAGAATTACTTGTTCTGATATTGTACTTACGAAACTACATTTAATTATAGTTTTCTCTTTCACATGGGTCTTTATGATGGCTGTGTTAGTTTCTTTTGCTAACTTCTGTGTGTGTGTGTGTGTGTGTGTGTGTTTATATTAGGAACTATAATATTTTTTCATTTTTAGCTGTTAATATAAATACAAAATGCAAAAAAACAAATTCTTCTAGATGCCAATCTAGAACAATTAGAAATTAACAAGTTTTGATACAAGTTTTGTGCATGTATTTAAACATACACACAATTTCTGACTAGTTCTGTTTCTCTGGAAAACCTGGATTAATTCAGTATTCCAAGAGAGGGAGTTCATAGTGGTGTTTTTTTAATGGGAGTTCATAAATCCTTACTGTGTTTTACTATCTCAGTTTTCTGAGTCCCATCCCTGAGAGACAGGTTCCTTTTAGGACTGAGGCTGAGCCTGGCAGCCTTCAGAAAAATCATCAACACCTATGCCTGGATACGTTCATCAAAGTTCTGCTATAGCATGAAGTATCTGAAGATAGTTCCTGTATTTTCAAGTGTCCCAAACAACTAATCAGATTTGAGAGTCAATACATATATTGGCTTATGACATGTGACACATGGTTGCAACATTTCGTTCTAGCCTATGCTAGTGCATTAACAGTATGTAAAATAGTCCTGGCATCTGATAAAAGGGCACAGTTCTAACATCTGACATTGTTCAGACTAAGTACTTCTATATTCATTCATTATTTTATTCATATATTTAAAGTATTTATTGAATATATATTATATTTGAGATCATACAAGACACTGAGTATATAGCAGAAGTCAGTATTTTTTTTCTGTGGAAGGTCAGATAACAAATAATTTAGGCTTTATAAGTTGTAAAGGTATCTGGCTACATTTTGTCCATTCTGACACTGTACTGTAATGGCAGCCACAATGTATAAAACAATAGGAGCATCTACTAAAACTTGAATTTCATGTAGCTTTCAGTTGCTATGCAATATTCTTTTGAGTTTTTTATTTTTAATAATTTAGAAATGTTAAAATGTTTCCTGCCTTATGGATCATACAGAAACTGGAGGATTTGTCCTATGGGATATATTTTTGCCTATCTCTGCATATATTAATGGCTAAGACAAATAGGTTGTTTATCTTTGATGATAACAGCCTTGTAAGATGATCACTTTAGGTTACAGACATCTCATGGTTAACTGTGAATATGCAGGTAATAGGGACAGAGCTGTCTCTTCCCTAATTGTATGACATCACTAACAACTGAGGGGCTTTGAGCAAGAATATGAATGGCAACTCTATATAAGTCTAAATTTTAAAAATTGTAAACCAAGCTGAAAAATTTAAGTGTAAAATATTTTTTACCACACCAAAAAAAAAAAAAAAGACTTTCAGTGTGTTAGCTTTCTTTGACCATGATCAAAATATTCAACATAAATCACTCATTAACCTTATGGAAGCAAAGAAGTGAGAAAGAATAATGGGAAATGGTCAGGGCAAGATCTAGCTCGTAGTGACATGCCCTGGGACCTGCTTCATCTAGTTCGGCTCCACCTCTTTATGCTTCTAGCACCTCCCCAATTTTTACCACCAGCTAGAGGCCAGGGCACATAAGCCAGGGAGGAACATGGCATGTTCAAACCATAATCTTCTTTGTCTGGTACTCAATAATTCATTGTCATCTCATAGTGAAAAATCCATTTATTTCCAACAGTCTCAATAGTCTTACCAGTTCCATCATTCTTCAAAGCCCAGCCCCAAGTTTCTCTGGAGAGTTAAGGCAAACGTTGCTGTGAACCCCTGGATAGTAAAAATAAGATATAATGGTTCAGAGTAAATATTACCATTCTAAAATGGAGGATTAAGAGTAGAAAGGAAAAAAAAATCATGTCAAATCTTGTGGCTCCACATGAGACATCATGATGTCAGCTCTCAAGGGCTTGGGCAGTCTGCCGCTAAGGAACCCATGGTAGCCCACTTAGCCTTGCTCTTGGGCTGGCTTTTCTGGCTGCCTGTGGCTTTGTTCAGCAGGTGCTTCACATTCCTGGTGTCTCTAACTTCCTGGGATCTCTACTCTGTTTTTGGCTTCAATCATACAGCCCCACACACTACCCTCTCAGAGACCATTGGAGGAATGCTGATCCTGTGACATAGGGTTAGATATAGCTTTTTAGCTATATCTGCAGAAAGCAGACTTTAGTTCATTTCCTTACTGGTCTTGAGATTTCTTAGAAACTGTCTTTATAATAAGGCAACTTTCCTTGCTATTTCTTATGTCTAGAGTTTGTTCAGTGAAATGATTAACCTTCTCTTTTGCATTGATTTACTTTCTGTGTGGGAATTCTTTACTTTTCCTTCACCTGTTTTTTTCTTTTTTACAGAATTTGTGCATTGCAAAGATTTTTATACTGTGACATGCAAAAATATGCACCTCCAAAAATGGGAAGATTGCCATATTGAAAACAATTAAGATGCAGATACAGGAAAGTTCTCTATTTTACTTGCCCTAAAGAGGAATGGAAATTAATACAGACACTGAAGAACAGCTTTAGACTCTTACTGGCTTTGACATGATAGCAGAGAGCTTTGGACTAAAAGATTTGGCTAACTGAAGCCAGGCCCAAAGAAACATAGGTCCCATGGTTTCCCTTATTTGCAGTATTTAGTATATGTCTGAGTCAAGCAGAAAAGATCAGATAAGTTGATGTTAGGGAAATGAACCCTAAGATATGTATTCAAATGTTTTTTTTCTTTATGTGATTGTTTCTAACATATTTATAAGATTATTTCTTTGTTGCTTTGTATGTCCCTCTCCCACAGTATAATCCCTGCTCTCACTGTATTTGATACTGGTATAATTTGTGGAGGGGAAGAGAAAAAACAAATTGTTTAAATAGGGATACAGGTGGACCCATTGCAACAACGAGATGTACAAGTCGTTATGTCGAAAATGAATTTTACAACTTTGGTGGGGTGGGGAGGAAGATTGGGTTGGGGGGCTGGAGGAGGATGGGAAGGGATGGGAAGAGGAAACAAAGGAGGAAGCTACAATGCTTGATAAGAAATGTACTCATTATCTTGCCCATGTAATTGTAACCCCTTTGTACAGTATTTTCACAATTAAAAAAAAAAAGATTTGGCTAACTGAACTTTATTTGCCATAGGCTTGTCATTCCCCAAGTTGCTTCCTATTGAGACTCAAAGTCTGTGTCCTTTGATTTATCAAAACTTTGAAAATGTACCATTCTTTGTTGAAGACATAATATAAGCTGGAATGCAAAGCTACTTCATTGGGAATTACTTATTCTCTGGTTATTTCCGATATAAATGAAAGAACACATGCGAATAAACTTCTACTTCTTTTTCTCTTTTTTAATCTGCCTTATGTAACAGAGATCTATTCCAACTATGAAGCTTTGTGGGTTAATACTTTTTTCTCAGCAATATTTAAGATGAAGGAAGCTAAGAATTAGAGACTTAGCTGTCCTATTCTGCTTGGTTTTCCTAAATTGTAATTTTTTTCAAATCTTGGAGCTTGGCTTAAACACATAAGTAGAAATAATTTAAAATAGGCAATAGGAATTTTGTTTCTCTATAGGTATATTTAGAATGAAATAGCAGTTTGGAAGTTGTTCATTTATTAAAATATGTGCATGTCATCCTTGTTCAAGATTTTTTTCGAAGTAAGTATGAATCCTGGCATTTTATGAAAACCTCTCTGGTTAATGGTATATTTTGTTTTTAAGTACTAGGTTTATCCATTTTTATCAGATAAATTGGATGTAAAATGCTAATGGCTTATAACACTGTTTAACAATTTACTAAAGAAAAAAGAATCCTACACCATTCCTTTCTATTGGCAGAGAAATTTTGGGCACTGTATTTCTTTTAAGCATAAGCTTCTGTGTGTGTGACAACTAAATGTTTTGCCACAAATAGGTTACCAAATAATACAATCATTAAATTTTGTGTGTAAATACAGGCTAACATTCCACAGAAAGTCTGTGTTTTAAACTGACTTTTTTTTGGTGGGGGTTTAAAATGTCAGACTCTGAATACAGGGTTATAGCATTGAGAGAAAATTGTACCTCAAGAACACAGGAGCTTTGTATCCATCAGTGATGTGCCACCAGATTCCCCAGTATTTCAACAGCACTAATAGCCAATACTACAACACACACTTGATTTTAAAATTGCTGTAGTCCATTTTGTGCTGGTATAATAGACTTTCTGAGTAGTTAAAATGGACTTCACTTTGTAGTTCACAGTGTTGGAGCTTGGGAAACCTGAGAGTTTTGTACTGTGGAGGAAAAAGAGTATGGGATTTTCCCAGTACCATCCCAAACTGAGACTTATGTACCAGATTTCTAGTTTGTTTTCCAGTAATGGTCTATCTCAGGATAAGGATCTTGGTTTAAGTGTTTTTTTTGGGGGGTGGAGAGGGAGCTTAGAAAACCTAGTTGAAGGAGTACAGAAATAAAAAGAATAAGGGGAGAAAGCCAATGATGTATTAATGAACAGATAACCATTGAGAACAAGTTTCTATCTTTCAGGGAAACGTCTAAGAAATTGTTTAGAGCAGACCATGTAATTGCTCTATGGAGGGGTAAATGATCCAGTCTATTAATCCATGATAGTTTGCCCTTCACAACTTGAGAGTTGTTTCTGAGCATTGATCTTTCTTTAGGGGAAGTCTAATGTAGAGACACAGGAGCTCGATTTTGCAAGACAGTCATCGGCACAGGGGAATTCTCCAGTATTGCCGGGGGATCATCAGGTGATGTGGGTGGGCCACTGCATTAGTTAGCATTCTGTCACTATGACACATACCTGAAGTAGTCAAGTTATAAAAAGAAAAGGTTATTCTGTCTCAGAGTTTTAGAAGCTTCAGTCTGTGATATTGGTTCTGTTACTTTCAAGCCTGGAGCAAGGCTGTCATGGTGGGAGTTCATCATGGAACAAAACCACTCATCTTATAGCACATCACAACCAAGGAAAAGAGGAGAAAGAAGAAAGGATCCCATTATCCACTTTCTCTAACCTCCCTTATTTTGTACTTGTCCTGCTTGAACTCAGGGTATGGTCACTGTCCCTGAGCTTTTGTGCTCAAGTCCATTTGAGCCACAGCTCCACTTCTGGCTTTTTGGGGCATAGTTAGTTGGAGATAAAGAGTCTCACAGACTTTCCTGCCTGGGCTGGCTTCGAACCATGATCCTCAGATCTCAGCCTCTTGAGTATCTAAGATTATAAGCATCAGCCATGGGGGCCCAGTGTCATTATCCCTGTAAAAGGCATACTTCCAATGACCTGGAGACCTCCCCCGAGACCCCACCTCTTAAAGGTTCCATCTTCAACAACATCATGGACAAAAGACTGAGTCTTGAATGTAAGAGCTTTGAGGAGTACTTTTCTTTTTTAATATATATATTTAAAAAATACTGTACAGAGGGGTTACAGTTACAGTTACTGTACAGAGGGGTTACAGTAAAGTAATGAGTACATTTCCTGTTGAGCATTGTTACCCCCTCCTTTGTTTTTCCCCTACCATCCCTTCCCACCCCACCTTCCCAATCCCCTCCCCCCCAAAATTGTAAAGTTTGCTTTCAATGTAGTGTCTTGTACATCCTGTTGTTACAATGGGTCACCTTGTATCCTTATTTAAACATTTTGTTATTTCCCTTCCCCTCCCCAAATTAGAAAAATGTATATACAAGATGCAAGGCATCAGAATCAAACACGGCGACAACAGGGATTATACTATGGGGGAAGAACATACAAAAGAAACAAAAAAAATCACATAGTACATTATAAGTACATTAAAAACTACAGTAAGAAAGATAAAAACTCTTGTGTCCCTATCTTGGGGTTCATTTCGCTTAGCATCATCTTATCTGGTCATATGTACAAAGCTTTTGACCTTTTCTGCTTGTCCTAGACATATACTAGTTACTGCAAATAAGGGAAACCATGGGACCTATGTTTCTTTGGGCCTGGCTTACTTCAATTTGAGGAGTACTTTTCTAAATCATAGCAAGCACTAAGTAGAGTCTACCCGAATCTTGAAATTGGAGGCTCAGAGAACCAGGGTTAGATGTTTTGCAGGTCTTTTATTTTTCCCTTTGGATTATTCCCTTTTATCACTGCTTTTTGATTTCTGTATCCTTTGTCTTGTGTATAAGTTTATCTGATTTGGGGAGGGGAAGGAGAAGCACAGAAACAGTGGGACAAAGGGTGAATCAGTTCAACAGTGAAACCCACTAGACACTGTTGGAAATGAACTGCACAACTTGAGGGGAGGAGTCAGGAGAGGAAAAACTGGGAGAAAATGAGGGAGAGGGTGACACTGTTAAAAAAACGTACTAATTACCTGACTTATATAGCTGTAACTCCTCTGTACATCATCTTTACAATAAAATTAAAAAAGAGGATACCTCTCATCAAAGATGACTATGCTGTTTGCCCAAAGTACCACAGTAGCCTTCTCAATAGGAAAGTCTGAGTGGCTGGGATTACAGGCACAAGCCACTAGTACCTGGCTTAATTTGCTGATTATTAAACACTTGATAGTTTAAAAATTCTATTCTGTAACATCCAGTTTCTAGTTATATATTTATATTTATCCTACATATAGTTTCATCTGTAAAGTGAAAGTAGAAAAAATATCTAAAATAAGTTTGATCTGTTTTATGATATGAATGACTTCTTTGGTTGTAGCTTTAATGATTAATCTTGTAAGACCATTTGGTCTGAACGGTATGTTTTTGGCATCAGAATCTGATATATATGTATTTTACATATATAATAACAGGTGACACATGTGTCTTGATTTTCACCTTCCCTCCAAGTGATCCTCACGCACAAACTTTTCTACTTAAGAGCAATCCCCACTCGTCTCCTATTTAATCAAACTGAATGTAATGTCCTGACTTGCACTTGAAAGAATTTAATGCTGAAATCTCAGCCTGAATTTTATTTATGAACCAGTTGACTGTGAAATATGCATAGGCATTTGAAATTAGTAATGATGAATAGAATATATACATATTAAAAAAAGACATGGGTCATTTCTTGTCTTTTCTTTTGGTTAAAGAAGAGTGGAAGAGCCACAGACTCCTACAGCTGCCATTATCATTGCACATTTCTCTTTTATTGCCCATCAAACATGTATAGATTTAATGACCTGGAGAGGGATCAGTGAAATTCTTCATAGCACTGCATGTTTATTAATGGGCCTCCTGTTCATTGTGATGTGATAGTGTCAGGATTATGCCAGTGGTATCGCAGGTGGCAATTAAGAGTTTCTTTATTCCTGATAAAAAGTAAATTAGACACTGATCAGTAACACAGACACAACTCAACATTCTGGCAAGCACATGGGGGAAAGACAAAAGCTCAAAGAGGTTAAGGGATGGGAAGATGTTTGATGAGTTTGCTGTCTTAGGACAAGACGAGGAATAGCAGTGGATCTGAAAAGGAAGAAATATTTTAAAAAATTAAGAGGAGAAAAGAATTTAAACTATTTGGCTGAATGGCAACTCCCCTGTACAACCATTTAAAGATAATAAGTATATATTAAAAAAACTTTAAAAGTAAGTCAACTTCACATGTTATAACAAAAGAATTTAAAAGTAGGTGTGAGTGGAGGTCTTTGTAAAGCTCCTAGTTTCTTTTGGCAAGGACAATCGTCAGTTAATTCAATTAAATTTATTTCAAGATCAAGAACAATTGTTTGATGAACAAAGTACTGGTATGAGTAGAAAGGTTTGTGGGGATGTAAGAACGGTCAGAATTTAATCCCTACCCTTAAGCAGGAAACTGTGTCTTTGCATGGAGTTTATTGATGCTTGGGGCAAGAGGTTCTTCATGTGATCCAGGCAAGCTGTCAAGCATTTGTTCGGGAGGCAATCGCTATGTAGACTGTTTGGCTGAGCTTGTAGAAGGAATGTGAAGGAAACTGGGCATATTCCTCAATCGTGCTGAGTTTTTAAGAGCCCATCACACATTTACCTAGGATGTGCTTGGAGATCAGTCAAGAAAATGAAACCTCAGAGACAGAAGAGGAAAAGAAGATCATCTTCATGAAACAGTTTATTTCCATTTTTTTGTTTTGCAGATACTAATTTTTTTTTTTTGGGTCCGGTCATGGGGTCTGAACTCTGGGCCTGGGCACTGTCCCTCAGCTCTTCAGCTCAAGGCTAGCATTCTACCACTGGAGCCACAGTGCCACTTCTTTCTTTTTGCTTATGTGGTGCTGAGGAATCGAACCCAGGGCCTCATGCATGCAAGGCAAGCACTCTACCACTGAGCCACCTTCCCAGCCCTGCAGATGTTAATTAAGTACTTACTATATACAAAGCGCTACACTAAATTCTGAGAATACATATACATATATATATTCTATATATTTGGGTTATGTTTTAACAGTGATATTTCTTTTCATAACAGCTACTATTAGTTATTCTTCATGTGGGAAAATTCATATATTGGAATCTTAGCCTCAAATATCCAGAATTCAGCTGTACTTGGAGGCAGAGTCTCTACAAGGGTAAGGAAGGCTAGTGAGGTCTTTAGGGTGATCTCTAATCCAATATGGTTGGTATCTTTATGAGAAGAGAAATTAACACAGTCAGAAGCCAATGTGAAGTTTCAGGGAGAAGATAAATCTACAAGCCAATGATGGAAGTCTCAGAAAAAAAACAAAACAAAACAAAGCAAAACATAACCCTGTTGACATCACAGTATTGATCTTCTTGCCTCCAGAGCTCCAAGAATATAAATTGCTGTTGTTTAAGCCATCCAGTCTCATATTACATAAGCCTTAATACAACGAATGTAGCCTTAAAAGGAGAAGCTATGATTCTATTTTCTGATGCTGTGGATTCAGAACCTTATTTAAGTAATCAAGTTTATTTTTTAAATTTTATTTTTTAACTTGCAATGATTTATTTTTCTTCTTTGTTAATTTATTTTTTAAATTTTATTGTCAAGGTGATGTACAGAGGGGTTACAGTTATGTAATGAGTACATAATCAGGTTTATAAAACTAGTGAGTGGTTTTCAGAACCAGGATAGAGAAAATTCCCACAGTCACTCAGAACAACTGAAAAATAAGTGTATGTATACATAGGTATATGTATATCTTCATACATATATATGGAATTTTACTCATCCATTAGAAAGGATGATATTTTTAAAACTTTATTTCATTGTAAAGATACTGTACAGAGGGGTTACAGTTACATGAATAAGATAATGATTGCATTTCTTGTCGAGCATTGTTACCCCTCCTTTGTTTTTCTCCTACTGTACCTTCCCTTCCCCACTCTCCCTGCCCCAAGTTGTAAAGTTCATTTCCAACATAGTATCTTGTGAGTATCATTGTTGCAATGGGTCATCCTGTGTCCTTGTTTCAGCATTTTGTTATTTCCCTTCCTCTCCCCAAATTAGATAAATGTATATACAAGATGCAGGGCACCGGAATCAAATACAGTGACAATATGGGATATACCATAGGGAGAAGAATACCCATGGAATTGTGACCCCTCTGTACGGTATTTTCACAATTAAAAAAACAAACAAAACCCAAACATCACATAATAGATTAAAAACAACAACAACAAAGAAAAACCTCTTATGTCCATATCTTGGGGTTCATTTCACTTAGCATCATCTTATATGATCATATGAGTAGAAAGGATGATATATTATCATTTGCAAAGAAATGGAAGGACCTGGATAAAACCATGTTAAGTGAAGTAAGACAGGCTCAGAGAAACAAAGGTTGTAAGTTTTCCCTCATCTGTGGAAGCAGAAATCTTATAAACATAAACATATAAGTAAATACGTTGGGTGGTATGCAAGTGTGTACAAATAAATGAAATATGGAAGATTCAAGGGAGAATTCAAAAGCATAATTCCTTAGAAAAGTAAAGCCAAAGTTCAACAAAATAAATAGTAGAAAAGGGGTACTTGAAAGAGGTGGAGGGAGTCAAGGAGAGAGGGGTAGACAAATGATGAGGAGAAGAGCAGCAGAAGGTAGTCAAGGACTCAATACATATCCTACAAAATGAAGAAAAGTTAGGGAAAGTGTAGGTTAGGTAGGTTAGGTAGGTTAGGTCAAGATGCGTTGTATTCATCAATTGTTTTGTCTGGGTCTGTATTAAGAAAATTTCAGCCTGTGCCAAGGAGCCCTAGAGTTTCTCCTATTCCATCCTGTAATGTTTTCAGGGTGTCTGCGTTGACTTCGAGGACTTTGATCCATTTGGAGTTGATTCTGGTGCAGGGTGATATATAAGGATCTAGCTTTAGTTTTCTACAGGTGTTTAATCAGTTTTGCCAGCACCATTTACTGAAGAGGCTGTCTTTCTTCCATCCTATTTTTAGCTCCCTTATCAAAGATTAGATGGCTATAGGTCTGTAGGTTCATTTCTGGGTCTCCAGTTCTATTCCTTTAGGTCCTCAGGTCTGTTCTTGTGCTAGTACCAAGCTGTTTTTATTACTATGTCTTTGTAGTAGAGTTTGAAATATGGTATTGATATTCCTCCAGCACTGTTCTTTCTGCTAAGGATTTTTTTCTATTCAGGGTTTTTTTTATTGTTCCATATGAATTTTTGGATTGTTTCTTGTATTTCATTGAAGAATGAGGTTGGGATATTGATAGGTATCACATTGAATTTGTAGATAGCCCTTGGAAGTATTGCCATTTTCACAATGTTAATCCTCTCAATCCAGGATCAGGGGAGGTTTTTAATTTTCTTTTTCAGGTTTTTAAAGTTTTCATCATAGAGGTCCTTTACTTCTTTAGTTAACTCCTAGGTATTTTATTTTTTGTGGGGCATCTTGTATATACATTTTTCTAATTTGGGGAGGGCAATGGAAATAACAAAATGCTGAAACAAGGATCCAGTTTGATCCATTGTAACAATGAGATGTACAAGACACTATGTTGAAAACAAACTTTACAACTTGCTGGGGTGGAGGGAGGGAGGAGTTGGGGAGGTCGGGTGGAAAGGGGTGGTAGGGGAAAATCAAAGGAGGGGTTAACAATGCTTGATAGGAAATGTACTCATTACCTTACTCATGTAATTGTAACCCCTCTGTACAGTATCTTTACAATTATATATATATACATATAAATAAAAAATAAATTGCTTTGTTAAATGGCAACTCCTTGGTACAACTACTTAAAGATGGTATAAAACAAGAATTTCTAAAAAAAAATCTTGAAACTTAGTCACTGGTAACCTCTGTGTATAAAGGGTTAACTGATGCCAATGCAAGCATTTTGGAATTTTAAGGAAGAGCATAGTTGTCTCCTTTCAACTATTCCTTGGCTAGGGTGTCAGATCTCTTGATCATTTGTTTGACCAAAAACATAAATTACAACTTGTTCTGAAGAAAATGTTCCAAAGATTACCAATAGACTCAGCACCATCCTACATCAGAAAGAGCCAAGGGAACTAGCATGTCCATGTGAAGAGAACAATTCCATTTGAAGAAGAGATAATAGATTGGTTTTAGGTGAATTTATAGGGGAAAAACAGGATCCAGGGCTTAGAAGGATAGATTTAAGCTCAAGCAAGGCTTGCTAAGGCACACAAGGAGAAAGAGTATTAAAACTATGTGGACACCAGAGTTGATAGAACAGTATTTGTTCTGCTCACTTCTACTATAAAATATGTTTCTAAAAAAACCATAGCAAAATCAAACCCCAAGCAATGAAACACTTCATTCAAGGTGACAGCAAGAGATTTGATGGACATATTAATAAGCCAGGGAGGACAGTTTTTAATGTTGTATTTTAATTAAGAACCCCAAACTTTAAACTTCAAGTCACAAGGGAAAAAGTGAATATTGACTTTACTTTCTTTAACTTTTACTTGTTAGAGGATTTATTCTTGAGCCTTAGATTCTCAGTGGGATGCTGATTACCAGAGTGGCTTTATTTCTAGGAAAGCTTTGGGAATGTCTATTGTTGGTGTTTTATTATTAGGGCACATTGTATTCTAATATTATCATGAGTCTCCTGGAAGTACATGTTAAATACTATGTGGGGCAGTGTCTCTATCATTGTATTGAATGGGACATCTAAAGGAATTGATTCTCAGTTGTGCCCACACAATAGGCTTGGAACTGGATTAATCCATACATGGTTTTGATGCAGATTAGAGTCTTTTACGAGCAAAATCCAATTGCTCAGCAGTTTTTTTGAGAGGAGATCAGTGGTTGGTATTGAGGAGTATATTTGCAGAGATAAAATAGGACTATTCTGATAGAAGATGCTTTCTTAATTGGTTAAGAGCAGTGGTGCGTAGAAACTGGGAAACTGTCCTTAACTCTAGGATTCTGATAGGAAGGATTTGCTATAAACACACGTTTATAGCAAATTAACTCTGCTCTGAGGAAGGGGATCTCATGGGAAAGAGTAACTGAGCATGCATGGTGCATGCTCCTTCTTGGGAGAAGTCAGGAGATAAAGCTCTTTACTCTGCTTCTTCATGGACAGACTGCTCCTGATCCCACCCACTTACGACCATCACCAGAGCAAGTCCTATCTTTCAAATTGTCTTCATTTGAAATTCAACATGAGATTTTGATCTTTCTTCTTCCATTTCTTTGTTCCAGTTAAGTGATTCAGTTTGAGCAACATAGACAGGCATGAGGCCTATGAAGTTTTAGAATTTCCAAAGATTCCAATGTGAAGATCCAATGTGAAGTTTCTGTCTCTATGGTGAGAGTCAATTACTGTCCTGCTCATGCTTATTTCTTTCTTGGGTCAAGATAGGCATTTTAAAGTCAGAACATCAAAGTCATCTTAATTTCAGTGGGCTGAAAATAGTGATAATGTATACAATGAGCGATTTATCATTATCCACAGCAAGACATATTTATTTTTCTAGTGCCCTGATCAATGCCAGGCTTTAGTGCTCTTACTTCCCTTCCTTCTTATGTAGCTAAAAATAAATATGTTAGTACATGCTATACTGTTGTTCACAACAGAATGATAGGATAGGAATAAAACAAGTGTAGGGATGTTCCACAAAGTTCTATACTTTTCCCGTGATAATGCCTTCGGCTCCTGTGTTAACATGTCACATATTAAGTTCTAGAAATCAATCTTTCCTTATCTCCTTCTGTCCTTTTATCCCTACTTTTGGCGGTATTTTTTTGCTGGGACTTTGTCTTCATCTAGAATAAAATACCAAACGGAGTGGCTTATAAACAAAACAAATTCATTTCTCACAGTTCTGGTGGCTTGTAAGCTCTGGACAAGGTAGATCTGGTATTTGTTAAGGACATGCTGTCTGGTTTATCAGCAGCACCTTCTTGCAGTTGATGGATGGGGAATAGAATCTCTTCAGGGTTCTGGGCTTAGGAAAAAATCCCACCCGACCTCCTAATATTACCACTTGGGGGGTTAGGATTTCACCAAATCAATACTGCAGACACACAAATATTAGGATCATAAGAAACTTCCATGTCTTACTGAAGACTTACGTTTCCCACACTGTCAGGGGATCATTAGATATAAGAGAATATACTACATTCTTTGCCTTGAAAATCTAAAAAGAAGTAAAGAGTTTATCTTGACTGCGTTTCCAACACACATTTTGAATCCAACATATTAAAAAAAAAAAACTGGATACTGGATTACAAGAATGGAATCCTAGCTATTCAGGAAGCTGAGATCTGTGTTTTACAATTTGAAACCCAACTGGGCAGCAAAGTTTTCAAAACTTTTTTTTGTTGCTGCTTTTTAAATTTAATTTCATTGTCAAGGTAATGTAGAGGGGTTACAGTTACCTATGCAAGGTAGTGAGTACATTTCTTCTTGAACTTCTTACCCCCTCCTTCATTTTTCCACTTAACCTCCTCCCTAAGCCCTCCACCCCAAGCTGTACAGCGAATTTCCAACATATTGTGTTGTGAGTATCTCTGTTGCATTGGTTCCCCCTTGTCCTTTGTCTCACCATTTTGTTGTTCCCCTTCCCTTCCCTAATTCAGATAAATGTATATACAATTCCCAGGGTACCAAAATCAAATACATTGACAATAGGGGATAAAGCATAGAAAAAAAACACAAAAGAAAGAAGAAAATCACATAGCATGTTAAAAACAAAAACAGCAAAGAAAAACCTCTTGTTTCCATATTGAGTTTCATTTCACTAAGCATCATCTTATATGGTCATAAATATATAGCTATTGATCTTATTCTGCTCATCTGTTAGGACTATCCTAGACATATATTAATTAGTACAAATTAGGGAAACCAGGTAGCCTATGTTACTTTGGGTCTAGCTTACTTCACTTAATATGAGTTTTTCTAAGCCTTTCCATTTCCTTGTGAATGGGGTGATGTCATTCTTTCTGATAGAAGTATTGAATCCATATATATATATATATATACATATATATATATATATATATATATATATAAAATCACATTATCTTGATTTATTCATCTACTGAGGAGCATCTGCGTTGGTCCCATATCTTAGCCATGGTAAACAGTGAACATAGTTGTGCGGGTAGCTTTGGTATGTCCTTGTTTGTTGTCATTTTGTTAAAAGTGCAGAAGTGGGATTGCTGGGTCATAGGGTAAATTTGAGACTCTTAGCTTTGATTAATCATCAAAAAGCCAGAAGTGGAGCTGTAGTCCAAGTAGAGTGCTAACCTTGAAAAAACAAGCTCAGGGATAGGGCCCAGACTTTGAATTCAAGCTCCAAGACTGGTACACACACACACACACACACACACACACACACACACACACACACACACACTCACACACACACACACACTAGAGTGGTTCCTTACATTCTACAGCTATAAAATGCCTTTCTTTCAACAGAATGACACATAGCTGCTCAACGATCTTTGAAGTGTTGGGTGTCTCTGGCACAGAAAAACTCTTGTGTTCTTACATGTTTTCTGGTTTGATTTGCTAATAATCTCAGTTAAAATGCAATTAAAAAATCAAAACTTATGCAACCACAGTAAAATTGCAATTATTTTAAAACTAATTTGGGACTAAAATTGTTGTGCTTGCATACTTACAAATGCTATTTGACATATATTTGAAAATTTTTTCTTTATCCAATCTGTTCTCTTACCTGTGAGGATTGGAACAGAACTATATCTGACCTTAAAGAAAAGTGTGCCATCAGCTTTTTGTTGAATAACAAAATTCCTGAGACAGAGCTCTCCTAGGTTCTGATTTAATTTCAATTGTACCCATAGCATAGCACTTCTTTGCAATATCAAGGATGTATTGAGCTGTAATTAAGGCTGTCTGAAGAAAAAGCACATTCTATGTAGGATGACTTCTGTACTACACAATTTCCAGAATAGAATAAAGATGCAGCCCCATTGGAAGCAGGTTTAAGAGAGGGTAAAGGTGGAGAGATAGAAACAAATATTTGTACAATTTGATATGTATTATTTTGAATACGAGTTTTTCCCCCTCCACATAGACAAGCCTAGGGACTTGATGCTACTTGTTGTCTTTTGGCCTTACATGATGTGAATCCAATTTCATTATTACATTTTTTTCTTTCAGTCATTTTGAGCTGCATCATTTCTACTTGCTTCACTTCTGCAGCTTATTAAAGTCATTTTTATTAATTGCCATTTTTTTAAGAGTCCTAAAAATTTAAGTTCCGAGTGTTATTATTCAAACTTGTGACATGGAGGTGTTCATTAGCATCTTGTCTCAGTTTCCAATCTGCAGAGCACTGAGCAGCCTGTGAATTAACATTTAGAATACCCAAGCTAACACGATGACCTAGGCATTTGCCATATAAATGTAATCAAATCTATTAATGCCTTTATAGATCAAGTTTATTTCTTCTTTATGGAAAGCAGTTCAAGAGGAATGGTACAAAAGAACAAAGAGGTTGGCGTGTGGTGGGTATAGATGAGGGAGTTTTCCCCTTCCAATTGCCTCACAAATCACAGGGAGCATTTTGCTTTGTTGTTGTTTGTTTAGCAATAAACTCTTGAGCAGAAAATGAGGCTGAATGTAATTTTCCTTGGGTGAGATAAAGATGGATAAATATATTAGTTGTTTGTGAATGAAGATGAAGAAAAAGTGTTTTTTTTTCAGTACAATATCTGGCAGTCATCTCTGGGAGATGACAATTTTCACCAAGGTCCAGTGTCCTAAAATAATTTAGAAATCAGATAAAAAATCATTTGCATTTTTCTTGTACGTAGCTGTAGCTGTTTTGTGCTTTATAAACTTGTGTTGGATCCAAGTATTTGCTGAAATTTGCATAAAAAGGGAGCACAGGAAATAAATACTCAGGCAGGAGAAAGGCCGAGGGAGTGATGGAATTTTTCACAATTTAGTGCATTTCAATTGTTGGCTTTCCACGTCATAGCACAATCTGGCCACTAGAGGGCAGTAAAAGGCAAGTGAAGGAGAACTTTCTAGCAGGAAGCTTCCCCACACCCAAAGCGGATGCTCAGATCTAACTGGCATTTTGAAATGTTTTCTTTCAGAGATGACTAAAAAGTGGTGTTCAAGGTTTCACAGGAGAGGAGAGAAAAATAAAGTACTTCACCTCCGAAAAAAGTGAAACTGTGAGCAAAGAAATGTTTGAAGAAGTTTCAGAGTAGGAAACCTTTCTGTTGCTGAGGTAAACCAAGAGTACCTAGGGTATTTAACTTCACAGCTCTTTTGGGTGTGGATTTTGACCGCTGCAATGAAATCCAATCTACATATTCAGTGTTTTCCTATGGAATTGGAAGGCACCTCCTTCCTCTGACTGCAACAGGGTATTTAACTTACCAATGATATGTATCCCATTCTACATTCATTTTTCATGCATCTACCTTCCTGCTTTGTTAGTTTGCAAGCTTCTTTATGACATGCACCTGATATCAGGCGTTTAAAAATCTTCAATATTTGGCTATTGTTCTACTGCAACATCATCTTCAAGTCCAAAAGTTTGTGGGACATTATCTATGAAGCGGCTTATAAAATGTCTTCATTATTGTTACTTAACAAAATACAACAGGATTTTGTCTGTGTGACCCGTCATTTGTTAAGAGACTTTCAGGTGGACAGCCCACGGTTGTGTTTTACCTTTATCTACTTTCTACTTTCAGGTTCAATTCAGACCTAAATTCAGATATAAAATGTAGGAGGGAAAAAAAAAAAAAAAAAAGGTTCCTGTCACTTTAACCAGAAGTGGTTTCCTGCCTAAAGTCAAGAAGGATTTTAGAGCTTCTCAAATTGATGGGTGTTAGCCCAGCCAGCAGTGAGTTCTGGCCCTCAATTCTCAAGTTGTCAGCTGACTTCACAGACCTGCATGATGGAAGGCTATTGAATATTACTCAGACGTTGACCATTATGCTCCTTTCTTTTGGCAAACTTCAGCACAGCTTCCTTTTAGGTAGCCTTCTGTAGTTCCCTCCTGCGTTGTGAATTTGGAAATCTTATAGAAGAAGCCAGAACCCAATCTGAAAACAGGAGCCCTCTGAGCTCTGGCATCCAGCTCTTTCATGGTAGGTGGCTCAACATGGTGCCTTTGAACACAGGATCCCAGTGGGAGCCTTATTATCTGCTAAATATTTCTGGAAATGTTTATACAGAACATGGAACACAGCAGGCTGCCCCCCAAACCCCTCCACTGACAGCTAAGCCTTTGAAATGGCAAGTGCACAGACCTCCTAAGCTTCTCCCCTTGGCCCCTGCTGTTGACATTTTCAAAGTTGAACATATAAAATGATTTCATTGAAATAATATTTTTGAAGATAAAGCCTAAGCTTTACCAAGGTTCATAAATTAGCTCTAGGTTGACATCTGACTTAGGTAGAAAGTATGAGTTTAAAATGAAAAGCCGGATCCCATTATGATATCCAGAGTGCCTTGTTCAGTCCTCCTTCTTCTGGTAAAACTGTTGTTTTTTTGACTTTCTGATGTCCTTTCTAAAACACACAGACTTAAATGTGTGAGCCACATCTGGTACAACAACCCTGCACTAAGGAGCTAAAGACATTATAGCTTGTAGTCTTCAAAGACTGACTATTTGTGTTTTATTTGGCCATGGATGTTGAAGGCTTTTTTTTCTGCCCAGGCTGGTCTGGAGATGATCCTCAGATCTCAGCCTCCATATAAGTTGGGGTGACAGGTATATACCACAGTGCCCAGCTATATGCTGACAGTGTGCAGTGTATTCAAGGGCCTGTAAGTCCTTTGTGACAAGAGTTCATCTGTGGTTACCTGCTTTCTAATAAAGACTCCCGATTCAACCTCACAAAATGACCCTTCTCTCTTTCTTGGTGACTGAATTACCTTACAACAAGTTGAGTACCAATGATTCATACCTATGATTCTAGCTGTTCAGGAGTGGGAGATTGGATAACCACAGTGGGAGGCCAGCCTAGGGGGGAAAAAGTTCCTGAAGCTCTATCTATCATAATCAATAATTCCCATTGCTGTCATTCCAGCTTGGTAGGAAGTGAAAACAGGAGGATCATGGACCAGGCCAGCCAGGGCAAAACGCAAGACCCTGCCTCAAAAATAACCAGGCCAAGAAAAGGCTGAAGGTGTGACTCAAGTGGTAGAGCACCTGCTTGGCGGGCATAAAGCCTGAGTTCAAACGCTAGTATCACCAAAAGCCCCTACCAAAAACCACCTTATTGTACTCATTACCTTGCTCATATAACTGTAACCGCTCTGTACAGTATTTTCATAAGAAACTTATTAACAATGGAAAATAACCACCTTATTTAAAACAGACTGTGTTCTATTTCATTACATAGAAAAGATGAATTGCCAGTATCAACATTTTTTATGAGTTACAAAAAAAGGTATAACTTCTCTAACATTGTATTAATTATTTACAACTATGGTAGGTAGTATCTTTGAAGTTGCTAAGAAATTGATATTTAAAATATGCGTAAAGAATAATTAAGCCATTTAGCATACATACACATTCTATATAACTCTACTATGATGGAAATGACCAACTGAATTTTTGTCTTTTTTTTTTTTTTAAGAAACAGGAAAGCTTAATCATTAGGGACTCCAGGGATGTTGTTGCTTCACTTTGGGTAATGTCAATTCTCTTCTCTGTTTCACTCCTTTCTGTTAGGTAATATGAAATTCTCGATGGAAGGTTCTCCCACTACCTCTTTTAGCTGTAGTTTAATGTAAAACAAGGTCTCTATCTCATTGCATTTAGGTTTTTCCATAGTAGGAATAATGTAAAACAAAATGAAAAGCATATGTGCTGGTTCCTGCTGATTTGAGCTTTGAGGAAGTTTCCAGCTTTCCAGAGAGTCTTAACTAAAGGAGGGAGAATTTGAATATGGCCAGAACTATCCCTACGGGCTGGGGGATCTGGATGGAATAAAAATAATAAAAATGTGTAGTAGGGTAGGCATTCTCTCTCTCTGCTTCCTGGCCACTGTTCAGTGAGCTGCTGGGCTCCACAGCAGCCTGCCTGCCACAATAAACAGAAACCTCGGGCTGGGCAGGTGGCTCAGTGATAGAGTGCTTGCCTTGCATGCTTGAGGCCCTGGGTTCAATTCCTCAGCACCACATAAGCAGAAAAAAAAGCCAGAAGTGGCACTGTGCCTCAAGTGGTAGAGTGCTAGCCTTGAGCTGAAGAGCTGAGGGACAGCGCCCAGGCCCAGAGCTCAGGCCCCATGACCAGACCACCCCCCCAAAAAAAAAAACAAAAAAAAACCTTGAAACCTCTGAATCTTTCTTCCCTCTGAGCTGTTTTCTTCAGCTATTTTGTTACAATGACAAAAGTTTGACCCGCACAGCCTCACCGTCTAGTTTTATGTGTATCCATGAATGATTTGAAGATGACAGTGAGCATATTTTGATTTTGACTGCTCAACATCACTCCTTGAATTGTGAGGGTCATCAATTATAAGGCCCTGTCCACAATTCAGAATATTGTGATTGTTCCAAGAGTACCTTTGGATAAGAAGATTTTCTCCTCTCCCCTTCCCTTCCCTTCCCTCCCCTCCCCTCCCCTCCCCTCCCCTCCCCTTCCCTTCCCTTCCCTTCCCTTCCTTCTTTTTCTGGGATAATTTCAGCATTTGGACTCAGAGCCTTGTACTTACCAGGTAGGGGCTCTATCACTTGAGTATTTGAGTTCTCCCTGCCCGCCAACCTCCCCCCCCCCGCCCCCCCCCCCCCCAGCCTTTTGCTTTATTGCTTTATTTTTTTCAGGTAGTGTGTGTGTGTGTGTGTGTGTGTGTGTGTGTGTGTGTGTGGTTAGGCAGCAGTCCTCCTACCCCACGCCTCCTACATGGCTAGACTGACAAGCCTGTCTACTACACCTGGCTGGACAAGTAGATTCTTTTGTGGGAGTGATACATACAAATTAGGAAAGACCACTTTCTTTTGGAATTCCCAATCTAGAAAAAAAAGGTAAATTTGGAGATTTTTTTGTAGCCATTTGCTATGCATATAAATTTACTGAGATTTTAAAAACAAGGCATTGCCATTTAGACTCTAGGGCAAGAAGAAAGAAAATGAAGGACTGCATCTAGTTGTCTCTTAGCACATAATATTTGTGAGCATCTTTCTAACTAAATATAACCCAAGGTTTGCTTTGTGTTCAGCAGGATCAGAGAGTCTCCCTGACCCTCAGATGAGAAAGGGGAGTGGGAAAAAACACCTGCCATAAATTAGCAGGGACTAGGAGTCTTTACACTTGTTTTGGTTGCTATGGTCCTAATGTCTAGAACAATGCCTTCCTCAAAGTAGATACTCAAGCCAGGTGTTGGTGGTTCATGCCTGTAATCTGAACTACTCAGAAGACTGAGATCTGAGGATCATGGTTTGATGCCAGACTGGGTAGGAAGTCCGTGAGACTCTTATCTCCAATGAACCACCAGAAATCTAGAAGTAGTGCTGTGACTCAAAGTGGTGGAGTGCTAGCCTTGAGCAAATAAGCTCAGGGACAGAGCCCAGACCCTGAGTTCAAACCCCACAAGCGACAACCCCCACCCCCTACAAAACCCCCACAAAAATGCGAATGCTCAGTAATATTTGTTGGATGAACACATATGAATAAAAGAATGAATAAAGGAAAGAAAGTCAGTTTTCATATCCAGCTGATTAATGACACCCTTTGTAAAGTATTCCCAGACTTCCTGAGCCTGAAGTGACTTTTTCTCCTACTCTGATTTTCTATTGTATATCCTGTTTAAAAGAAACACAGCAAATTCTTATATAAAGTCTTTACAGTACTAGGACTCTAACACATACTCCTTTCTGTGAATGGTGTTGTACTTTGTTGTTTACAGAGTATGATCTGAAATGGAAGGTTTACCCATTTCTCTTAATAGTCACACATTTAGTAAATGGCAGAGCAAGATGAACTTAGAGCATGCTCCCTTAATCATTGTATAGCCTCTCATGAAACAAGTATGTATCTGATAATGCTTGGCAAAGCTTGAAACCACATTGCCAGTATTACTTCAAACATACTTTATGGCAAGTTTGTATTCTCAGAACTGGAACTCAAAGAATTATGAACATTAATAGGTAGAGGAGGAATATAGGGAAAATACAGTTTCTGAAAGGTGGCTGATCTACAAAGGTAGAATCATTACCTAAAATATAGGGAAGAAAAGGAGGAATTGGCTTTAAACAGCTTGACCAAACCTTTCTGTTTTCTTGATGATGTTAGAAGGCTGGGGAAGACTTAACTTTTACAAATTTTAATCCCAGTGCTTTTTCTACATTCTCAGCTCAGCGTAGGACTAATGACTTGGTGTTTGTGGCTCAAATATCTCTCACCTGCCACATAGGCACAGCATAAGCTCAAATCAATTAGATTGGGATAATGGTTATCCCAAATGTTGCTAAATCAAGGACTGTCTATCCTTAGAATTAGTTCTAATAGTAAGTGAGGAAGTGCTCTTTTGTGTGAGATACTGGATAGAATGGCCAAGAGCAGGGTCCAAGACAGGTTCTTGAATGATCTTCCCACTAAAGACAAGTAAAGGGCGAGGACTTTATCAGGAGCTTGTGAAGGATTAGCCACAGAACGTGGAGAAATGAGAATGGTGGAGTAGGTGAATTCAAATGGGAGAATGGCCACGGAAGCAAGATGATGAAAATTCAGTCACAACATCATGGTGTGGCCAGAAGTCAGATGGCAGTAGGCTAAAAGGAAAGTAGAAGAAGCAAGGACAATGAGTTGAGATTATGGTGGGAAGAGGCTTAACAATTGCAGAAGAGAGGCAAATAGTGACATACAAGGGGCAGAAACTCGGTAAGTTTTAGTACTACTAGGTATTATTCTGATAAAAAGATATTGAGAGTAAGAATTTCAAAGCAACAGTAAAGAGAGGAATAAACAATGTGGCTGTTTCTGAGGTCTAGGTAGAGGGATGTCTTTAAACAATATCAAAAGTTTCTATAGGACAGAGATGTAAAAATAACCCAAATGGTCATACCTTCTTAAAGGCCCATACACACTTTTTTGAGAGCCAATTCTTTCCCTCTTGATTGGCTGGATTTATTTATAGATGTATTAGTTTAAATGGAGCTAAATAACCCCCCCCCCCCCCGAAAGAGACCATAAATACAGTAGCTCAAACATGATAGATTTTATTTTTACATTTAACTATACTGTTCCAGGAAAGCTAATGTGCTAGGTATTTCTACTCTGAAAGAGAAAAATCTCAGTCAAGTTTCTTCCATTTTGTTTTTCTCTTCACCCATTATATGGTGAATCTACTATGATCTACTCTGTGCTTTGTCTGTTCTCTGAAGGAATGGGGAAGAAAGTGCAGAGAAGATATTTTCTGTACAATTCCATTTCACAGTTCGTCAGTTTCAACTGTATAATGTGGCTCTCTCAAAAACATGGTCAAACACAATGTAACATGGGTGTGTAAAAGGTGGGGTGAAGGCATGGTGAGACAGGAAGTTAGAGAGGGATTCAGGGGTAAGTGTGATCTTTCACAACTCACTTTTGTTAGAATGCTTCAATGAGATCAGTAAGAATCTCTAACAAGGTTGACAACCTCAAAGTCCTCCTATGTAGGAAAAGGAGAGAAGTTTTGGGGACAGTTTACATCCTTTTCTTACAGGAGGGAGAGTTCAACTCTATACTATCTACTATTGAAAAAAGGTATTCCAGAATTAAAAAAAAAATCATTTATTTAAAAACTTTCTGTAAGTTCTGAGGAAAGTCAGCTGATTGATCCAATTCAAAATAAATGTATTCATGACGGAAAGCCTACTATCTTTTGGGAAGATTTTACATTGCTGAAGAGACTATTACAATTTTCAACTTGACAAACATATTCTAAGAATATTTGACCAATAAGAACTAAGTTGCTTTAAGCCAGCACTTTCAGAAAGAATTAGGTCTTGGGGAAGCAACATATTTTAGGAAGGAAAGCTCACATGTATCACCAGATCCCCCTGCATCTCCTCCCCCCTCCTCCCCTGCACCCCACCTCTAGCCTTTTCTACATGAATTGAAGACTCTATTTTTGTCCTTAGCACTAACTAGGGTTACCTGTTTTCATAGGCTAGTTGCTATTCATGAATGTGCATTGTAGTGGGCAGATTATGGTATGATATTTTTTTTTTTTGTCGGTCGTGGGGCTTGAACTCTGGGCCTGGGCGCTGTCCCTCAGCTCTTCAGCTCAAGGCGAGCGCTCTACCACTTGAGCCACAGCGCCACTTCCGGTTTTCTGGTGGTTTATTGGAGATAGGAGTCTCACGGTCTCTCCTGCCCGGGCTGGCTTTGAACCGCGATCCTCAGATCTCAGCCTCCTGAGTAGCTAGGATTACAGGCGTGAGCCACCAGCGCCCGGCGGTATGATATTTTTTTTAAAGGACAAGACTTTGATCATTGAATGAATGAGTTATTTCTTCTTACGAGCTTTTCTTATGATATCACCAGGGTAATTGCAACTATATAATTTCTCTTTGAACTGGAGGTCATTTTTCTGTTGTTCTCAGTGCTCTGTACCAATACATACACATTATGTAGGAAAACATCTGAAGATTAAAATAAGTGTTGCAAAGTTTACTCATTGAAACTTGAACTTAGGAAATTTCTCAGAAGTGACAGCTGAGAACAAGTCAGTGGAGAAAAACAACAAAATAAGTCAAATACCACATGAGGGCGACTCTAGGAAGTTCAAGATGCAGCTCTTTGTCATTAAATGATTTTTCAGGTCCTCAATAGCTCAAATCTCAGGCTAGGAAGTCAGAGTCAAAATGGTTTTCTACAGTAGTTTACTGCAGGGTCATGTTAAATGGAGGAAAGCAAAAATTTAAACCGGTAGCAAGTGTCCCAACTGAAACAAATGATCATAAGACCCCCAAAATGAGTAAGATGGGTAATGGTACTACTTATTATATTTTGTACACTGCAAATGGTGAGTTACACTGGGGTTAAGGGAAAAATATTTTTCTCATTTTCTTGATGTAGAAAAATATGACATTAATATGATCCTTCTATTTTCACGATTGCCCTGACTTCCTGTGCTTACAATCTAGAATTTTTCCTAACCTACTATGTAGCCTTCATTTTGGCCTGTGGCTTCCCTGGAGGCTCCCTACCCACCCCCTGCTTCAGTCTCCCCAAACCACCCTAGGCAATAAGGACTCCTGTGGGATTAGGGCCTGGTTCCTAGAAGCATGCATTATGTGCGAGTGAACAAACAAATAAATGCAAAAACGGTTCTCAACACTTCCAAATTATTTCCATATTTTCTCCAGAATTAAAAACTGTTTTTAACCCAAATACTTTCTGCGAGTTAGGAGAAAAGCAATTTGACTGAGTTAATTCAAAATGAATGTGTTCATGATTGAAAACCCATCTGCCTTCTGGGAAGCATTTGCATTGTTAAGGAGAATGCATGATAACCCAGATGAATATTTTATTTATACAATTTTAGGCAAAGGAACAAGGTAGGGCTATAAGAAAACAGGAGATTTGGTAGTTATTTGGAGCAGAGGACAGCTTCCTTAGGCAAATGAACTAAGTACTTTGTTTTCTCAGGGGAGGTCGCCAAAGCTGCCTCCACCTTTTCTTTATAATTATTTTAAGTAGTTGTACAAAGGAGTTTCAATTTAATATGTCAGCTTATGAGTACAGTGAATCTTTATCACTCACCCCAGCCATCATTCTCCCCAACTGTCAAATACATCCTGATCATTATCATCCTTCCATCTTTCTTAAACTGACCCAGCTCTTTAAGTTACCTGGCTCCATTTTCACATAGATACATTGACTATATGACTGCACCTACCCTTCTTTTCTCCATTTGTCTGCCCCCTCTCTTTTAGCTCCACTCCCCTCAGACAAAACATTTTTCAGCTTCCTGGTATTCGTTTTGTTAAACTGTCAGTTTAATGGTCCAAAGGATTCTAACCCTGTCTATACCATACTTGACACTTTGACAGTGTATCTATCTACATATATGGTCCTGAATATGTTTTCAGGTATGTTTATAGTTTAGATCTAACTTCTCCATATGAGAGAAAGCATGTGCCCTTTGTTTCTCCGAGCCTGACTTAATTCCTTTACTGTATTTTTTCCCCCAGATCCACCCACATTTTCTTGATCCGCTCATTCATTAAAGGTTATGTGGTCTGTTTCTATAATTTAGCTATAGTGAACAGTGTAGCAATCAGTATGCAAAGGTCTTTATTATATTTTGACTTGCTATCTTTTGGATAAATGCCCGAGTAGTATCATTTGAGATCATAAGGTAGTTCTAGTTTTAGTTTTTTTTTTTTTTTTAGGAATTTCTAAACTGGCTTCCATAGTGGTCACACTAATTTGCATTCCCACCAGCAGTGTAATAGGGTTTATACTTTTCCTGAATCTTAACCAGAGGGAGATAGACTCTCAATATTGTTTTGAGTTCCATTTCTTTTATGGCTAGAGGTGTTGAACATTTCTTCATGTATTTATTGGGCATTTTTATTTCTCTTCTGAGAAGTCTCTAACTCCTTTTCCCCTTAATTAATTGTATTATTGACTCTGGGGGTTTAGATTTTTGAGCTCCTTGTTTATTCTTGTTATTACTGCCTCAACCTTTTTATAACTTTTTTTTTTGCCAGTCCAGGGGCTTGAACTCAGGGCTTGGGCACTGTCCCCGAGCTTCTTTTTGCTTCTTTTGCTTACCACTTGAGCCACAGCACTGCATGCAGCCTCTTCTGTTGATGTGGTACTGAGGAATTGAACTCAGGGCTTCATGCATGCTAGGCAAGCATGCTACCACTAAGGCACATTCCCAGCCCACTTTTATAACTTTTTTCTTTCTACCATCTTCCAAACCAGTAGGTTCTCCATGGACACTGATCTGTTTTCCAGACTGCTTTTATGTTTCAGTAAAGTAGAGAGTAGGACGAAAGTAGTGAAAAGCACTTGTATTAATGGATCATTTCTAAATCAGTGACTGCTCGCTTTAGAGATAGATTTAGCTTTTTCTTATAAAGGAAATAGTTTGTGCAGAGCAATTAAGTTCAAATGTAGAAACTTGAGTGTCTGGTGTAAGAATGATTCCTAAACTAAAGATCAAGACTACTTGGCTTGGAGAGAGAAGGGAAGAGAAAGAGGGGAGGGAGAGGAAGAAAATAGGAAGATGGTGGGGAGGGGGCGGGGAAGAGAAGAAAATATGTGGGAATAGTTGGAGGAGTGAGATGTCTTGAAAAGGTAAAGTTTGGAATGAATGAGACAACTAAGATTTCCCATGGCTCTGGAGAGATCTTTCCACACCTCTCCCTTTCTCTCCCCCTAACTTTCTCTCGCTGTCACCATCTTTCCTTCACTTCATGTAAGAATATGTACCGATTGCCTTTAAATGATAAACCTCTTTCTATAGTTTTGGTGCATTTAGCTATTTTATTCTGAAAGCGCACCTGATTGTAAGTCAGTGCGAACCTAATTTCAATTGACTTTTATAATTAAGTAATCTCTCGGTTGGTGGTTGTTTTGTGATTCTGGTATGTTTAAAGATTTTAAATTATAATGAAGCAGACAGCTCTCAGTTCTTTTATGCCTTATTGGTTCCTTCTGCTCAGAGCATCAAAGTGATAAAATCTCATATGAGAGTTCTTCTCAATAGCTTTCTCAGTGGGAAGAATACATGAAGGGAAGTGTCTGTGATAGCAAACTAGGGTTTGAAAAGAATTTTAACTAATTACCCAACAATTCATATGCTTGCTTTTATTTTTTCTTTCATTTCCTGAGATTGAGTCTGGGGCTCAGATATTTATTTTTAATTCTATCCCCCAATTCTGGAGTAACTGTAAACAAAAGTACTGGCTCACATTTATCAAGACAGTCATTGATTAGGTCCTGCATTGCAATAAACAATTCACAACAAACCCATGAGATAATTGATATTATTTTATTTTATTTATTTCAGTTTAATTTTTGTTTTGTTTTGTCTTATCATCTCAGTATTATAGACTGAGAAATGAGGTTGACAAAAGTCAGGTTGTTTGCCTATGGTCATATAAGGCATAGCTTGCCATGGAAGCTCTGAGCCCTACCCATAGACATATACTGTGCTTCATTTCTGATGTGAAAGATATGGACAATTGTGAATATGTAATCAGTGATATCTGTGCCATTAAAATAAGTGGATCTGTATCTTTCTCATTGACTGTTTTTTGTACTTTTTTTTTTGAGACAAGTTCTCTTTATGTACCTAGATTCAAATTCACGATCCTCCTCCCTCTACCTCTAAAATTCTAAGATTATAAGGGTCTATTACCACATTTGGCTCATGTATAAACTTTGAAACATTTCATGAAATTTGGTTGGCTATGAGTGAAAGTAACAAATTCTAAACCTTGTTCTTAAACTGAGGTTTTCTCTGTGTCAGTACAAAGATACTGGTAAGAGCTATCCTTATATTTTCTCCTCTATTTCGCCTGCTATTTTCAGATAGAATGAAATGAGTTTATGATCTCTCGCTCTCCTTCTCTCTCTCTTCTCTCTCTCCCTCTCTCTCTCCTCTCGCTCTCTCCTCTCTCTCTCTCTCTCTCTCTCTCTCTCTCTCTCTCTCTCTCTCTCTCTCTCTCTCTCTCTGCCATCTTTTTAATAGTAGCCACTGACAGCCATGGAGAAATTAGTTTGTGTAAAGAAAATCAATTTTTTATTTGAAAATGTTTCCAGGGCAAATGGTTTCTTTCCTTCAGACATCAAATGTTCATTTCCTGCCAGGCACTGGTGGTTCATGCTTGATGCCTGTAATCCTAGCTATTGAGGCTGAAATCTGAGGATTGTGGTTTGAAGCCAGCCCAGGCAGGAATGGCTATGAGACTTTTATCTCCAAATAACTACCAGAAGGCCTGAAGCAGAGCTGGGGCTCACGTGGTAGAACGTTAACCTTGAGCACAAAAGCTCAGGGTCGGCACCCAGGTCCTGAGTTCAAGACCCAGGACTAACACACACAATACAAATTCATTTCATAAAACAGAGAGGACTCTGGAGAAAATTTAAAGGCCATTGTTGATTCTTACATGTTTGAATGTAGAAACCAAAGTAAACCATCTTTTTGTGCTCTTATGGAGATTACTGACCAATTCTGTGGACAAGGCATAGCACCAAAACTTCTTTTTCTGATTTAGGCAATTTGGTGCTGCTATAAAGATTACCACAGACTGAATAAGTCATAAACATCAGAAGTTTATTTGGCTCATGGTTCTGAAGGTGGAAGTCCAGATTAAGAGGCCGCCATTGGCCAGGGCTTTTGAGTTGGATTATCCCATGAGAGAAGGCATCCTGTGCTGACATGGTGCATGAGAGAGAACAGTGGTGTCTGCCCTCTCTTTTTAAACTCTTGCAAAAATGACATGAATCCACTAATGAGGACAGAGCTCGTTGATTAAAGGTCATTGGCACTTGGGATTATGTTTCCAACACAACAATTTGGGGGCACATATTCCAACCACAGCAATTTCTATCCTAAAACATTTGTATGTCAGTGTGATGTCTTTTATTTTTGCAAAATGAAAGTTTAGCTTTGCTGTGTTAAAGTTGCACGTTTTTTTATTAAATTGTGAAAATATCGTACAGAGGGGTTTCAATTACATGGGCAAGGTAATGAGTACATTTCTTATCAAGCATTGTTGCCTCCTCCTTTGTTTCCCCTTCCCATTTCCCACCCCCCCCCCCCCCCCACACACACACACAACCCCTCTCCAGGAAAGTTGTAAAGTTCTCTTTTTGACATAAGGACTTGTACATCTCATTGTTGCAATGGGTCCACCTGTATCCCTATTTAAACAATTGGTTTTTTTCCCTTCCCCTCCACAAATTATACCAACATCAAATACAGTGAAAACAGAGGTTATACCTGGGGCGGGGTGGGGTGAGAGGGACTTACAAAGCAACAAAGAAATCATCTTATAAATATGTTAGAAACAATAGCAAGCAAGAAAAACACATTTGAATCCTTATCTTGGAGTTCATTTTGCCTAACATCAACTTATCTGACCTTTTCTGTTTGACTCAGACATATACTAGTTATTGCAAATAAGGGAAACCATGGGACCTATGTTTCTTTGGGCCTGGCTTACTTCACTTAATATAATTTTTTCTAAGTCTTTCCATTTCATAACAAATGGGGCAATGTCATTTTAAGAATCACGCAGAACCTTGTTCTGTCTAGGTTGATGCAATTGCTTTTGGAATAAGGCAAAACTTTTAGAATGTGTTTAGCTATTTCAGGGTCTAGGAAAATTGGGATGCAGTGCATTAAGTAAAGAACATAATGGTATAAAATAGTTGTATTTTTATCTCTTTATTAGTGGCTCTAGAGTTTGAATTTGGTTTTGTGCTTCCTAGACAGGTGCTTTCCTACCAAGCCACACTTCCAGTCCTTTTGTCCACTATTTGCTAATTTATTTATTTATTTATTTATTCATTCATTCATTTTTGATGGTATTGGGAATTGAATTCAGGGTCTCATGCTTGTAAGGTAAGCACTCAACCACTCTACCACACCTTCAGTCCCACACTGCCTATTTTTGAGATAGTCTTGCTTTTTGCCCTGGTATGCATTGTACCTGCATGTTATATATGTGCAAGAACATCCAGCTATTATCAACTGAGAAGTTGTCTTTTGACAACTTGAGAAAGTTTTCTCAAGTAGCTAAAATGGTGACTTCTCATTTAAATCGTAAGATGACACAGAAGAATTCTTGTATCATTTTCTATATATATCCTATATATTTTAAATAATGCTGTGATATACATGTATATGTAAGATGTGTGTGTATATGTGTGTGTGTAAATATATATGCATTTGGTTGTGATAAGGTTTGAACTTAAGGCCTTTTGCTTGATAGGCAGATGCTATACATTTGAGCCATTCTTCTAGCCCCATATTATAATATTCTTTTTTCCCCATCTCCCCCACTCCCCCCCAATATTCTTATGAAAATAAGATCCTGGCTTCACAGTTCTTGACTACTAATTTTTTGTCTCTCAATATTAGTGTAGTTCTAATTGTACTATAGGAACTTTAGGAAAAAAATCATTTATGCACT
Organism: Dipodomys spectabilis; assembly: GCF_019054845.1. Taxonomy (NCBI): domain Eukaryota; kingdom Metazoa; phylum Chordata; class Mammalia; order Rodentia; family Heteromyidae; genus Dipodomys; species Dipodomys spectabilis. The sequence continues at coordinate 24,097,373 of NW_024870720.1, read as the reverse complement.
GTCTTAATCTGTGCTACTACAACAGAATACCAGTTGCTAGATAATTTATAAAGAATAGAAAATTATGTCCTCATAGTTCTGAAGGTTGGTATTGTAACTTTATGGCACCATCAGATTTGGTTGTCGGATGAGGTTCTAGCTTCTACCTCCAGGGTAATACCTTGAGCTCAGCATGCCTCAGATGGCAAAAGAAGATAGAAGGGCATGCATTATGGTGACATTAACCCACTCTTGAGCACAGTCCTCATGATCTAAACATTTCCCACTAGGCTCCTCTTCCAGTGTCTTTTACTGGGGGCTAAGTTTCCATGTGAGCTGTGAATGCAGCAAAACACAGGGAAAGCCTAGCACACTTTATTTATTTGACAAGTAAAGAGAACTGCTTCTAATCAACTATGCCATCTGTAAAAATGAGATTATTATCTCTTCAACAACTTTTGGAAATTTAGCAGCTTTTGGGAAACTTAACATACTTTAAAGTTGTTCCCCCCCCCACCCCCCAACAGTATACTATTAGTATGAAATATTTTCATTAATGTCTAAGGTTTAGCCAGAAGGAATTCTTCTTTGGCAGTTCTGCATAATGGAAAAGTGACAATTTAAGGAATACTACAAAACTTTGAAAACTTACTCCCCTTGGCTTTTGGTAGACGATGATGATAGTGAGCTTCTTTCCTCCTTTCTGGCCTACATTAACCCCCCTTTGGCTGTCACTGACATGCTTGCTAATTTCTTTTGTCTATCTAGAGAGTAATACCCAGTGCATTGTGAATAATGACAGCTCTTCCTTTTTCCTGTTTCATTTCCTCATTTTTATCATTGCTGTAGGTTTCTGGCTCTGAAGTACAGCTTTGCTTCATATGTCTTGGGACTAATTTTTTTTTCTGTATGAGGTAAGATGAATAAATTTGGAGTTGATATCAGAATTTTGCTTTGAAGACAATTTTCAGTAAGAATCTCTGTTGATTTCATTGAGAGATAATCAGTATGTTTATTTCTGCTCTCTGCTAAGCATACTAGCTTGACTTCTAACTTGACTTATAGTGTTTCTTTTTGTTGTTGTTGTTTTTGTTTTTTGTTTTTGGTATGCCAGTCCTAGGGCTTGTACTCAGGGCCTACGCACTGCCCTTGAGTTTTGTTTTTGCTCAAGGCTAGCATTCTGCTACTTGAGCCACATCTCTAATTCTAACTTTTTGGTAGTTAATTGGATGTCACATCCTAAGTAAACAATACAAAAGGAAAAGAGAATGAAAACAGCAACAATGGCAACTAAAGAGTGTTTCTTGTTTCCTTTTGTTGGAGTTCATTTCATAGAATATTATTTTATATGGTCATCTGTCCATAGATATTGAACCTTTGCCCACTACTCCTATGCTTAGCCTTCTTTGGCTTTACCAGACACTATGTGGAAAATGAACTGGATATCTTATGCATGGGGATAGAAGGGAAAGATTGGGAGAGAGTGATGGAAGGGAAATATGGTTCAGAAAGAATTTTACTGATCATACCTGATTCATGTATCTGTAACCCCTTTGTATATCAACTACACAAAAACAATAATTAAAAAAAAAGAGTGTCACATACTTTTCTGCCCAGTCTGGCTTTGAACAGTGATTTCAGTCTCCCAAGAAGCTAGAAGGATATTAGGCATAAGAAAGTCTGTAATATAGCAATGTAAGTGGGAAATGTGAGCAATCAATAAAGAATAATCTGGAACCATTAGTTTCTAATGTTTAGGAATGCAGTATGAATTCTACTGCAGAAGGTTTAATGAACGGCTAGCTGGAAAGCTGGAAAAGATAGTTCCTCCTTCACCAGATAGGAGTATCTTTTCTCATTGCCTTCCCTTTCCTGACCCCTAACTCTTCCCCTTTGGGTCTGTCTTGACTTGTGATATGTCAGGATCTTTATATGTCAGAATCTTTCTTTATCTTATTTATTCTCATGAAACAGAAGTGGTTATTCTTTGATTACCCATTGAGTTCTCTTAATGGCAGCTTCAGTTTCAGATGGGGAGCTGATGGCTGCGACTGAAAAATTATATATCTCAGTGTCTATCATGTGCAGTGGGCTCATAGTCCTAAGGAGCTAAAAGCAGAGTATATTTAGATAGCAGGGAAGGGTTTTGCTTTTCTGGAACGTGTGCTTTCCTGTCCTCTGACCTCCATTCTGCTTCCTGGAATGCAGACATGCCAGAATTGAGCTTGAGAAACCAAACTGAACCAGGAAATGACTTATTTTATTTTTAAATTTTTATTGTAAAGATGATGAACAGAGGAGTTGCAGTTTTATAGGTCAGGTAATGAGTGCATTTTTTTTTAGCACAATATCACTTCTTCCCTTGTTTTCTCCCAGTTTTTTCCCTCCTGGACCCCCTTTTGCCCCCAAGTTGTATAGTTCATTTTCAACACAGTGTCTAGAGTATCATTGCTGAATTAGTTTAGCCTTTGTCCCCCTATATGCCATTTCTGTGCTTCCCCTTCCCCTCCCCCAAACAGATAAAGGTACAGAAATGAAAAACAGTGACATAAGAAAAACAAAAACAAAGACAAAACGAAAAACCCACTGTTAGAATTACCCCCACCTCTGGCCCTCAGCTCCACCCAGATCTGAGCTCCTCCCTTCCCTGGAGTTCCCACCATACAGGTGGTGGCCCCTCCCTCTCTCTGCTCAGACCTACTTTGCTTGCACTTACTTCAGTCCCGCCCTCACTTCCTCCCCCAGACCTACTTGAGACTTGGATAAGGGCAGATGCCATGTGTTCCCTCTCCCGGGGAGACATGACTCCTCTAACAAACCTTATAATAATCTTTCTCCTCTGCCTGCCTGCTTCTGTGTGGGCCCCTGGGATGGTCATGAAGGATTCTTAGACCCACAAAAAAATAAAAAAATCTCTTGTTCCATTTCAATCAACATCTTTTCTTTTCTTTTTCTTTTTTATTTTATTTTTTACCAGTCCTGGGGCTTGAACTCAGGGCCTGGGCACTGTCCCTGAATTTCTTTTGCTTAAGCACTCTACCACTTAAGCCACAGCAACACTTCTGGCTTTTGTTGTTTAACTGGTATTGAGGAATTAAATCCAGAGCTTCATATATGCAAAGCAAGCACTCTACCAGTAAACCACATTCCTATGATCATATATATTGCTATGGAGTTTTTGTGATCTTCTCCTAAGAATATCCTTCTTTGTTCTCACTGTGTGAATGTTTGGCAGGCATTGTTTACCATAGCCAAGATACAATCAACCCAAATACCCCTCAGTGGATGAATGGGCCAAGAAAATTCTATGCTTCCAACAGAAAGAATGGAATTGCCCCATTCATAGGGAAATGGAGAGACTTGGAAAAAAATTATATTAAGTGAAGTAAGCCAGACCCCTAAAATGTAAGTTGCATGTTTTCCCTCACTTTTTTAGTAATTAAAATGTACCTAGAAATCTACAAGCAAGCACAATGTATGGTAAAAAACAGAAAAATGCACTTGGACCTGATAATCAGGGCTTTAAAGATTCACACAGGAAGTAACTTTGATATGGGAGTTGTTACAGTTTGGATATGAAGTTTCCTCCACAAGGGATTCATGTATTAAAGGCATGGTGACCAGTTGGTAGGATTGAGAGAAATAATCAGATCACAGGGCTCTAGCCTTGTCAGTGGATTAATCCATTGAAGCATTCATGATCTGATGACTGTAAGGTCCGCCCTGGGATGGCAGAGCAGACTCCTCCCTCCTCTTGGCTAGGTCTCCATCCAGTACCTGCATCACCTTGGTAACTGGGACACTTGCAGGCAGTCACCTCCGCACCTCCCTGGGATCACAACTTCATCTGGTGTGGCTACACCTTCTTCCACACCTGGCCTTGATAAGTCCAGGCCTGGCTGTGGTTTGACCCCTTATTTCCAGCTGCCAGGGCTTCCTGTTTGATCGGAGGTGGCCTGCAGCTCGAAAATAAACCTTTCCCTTTCCTCTCAGCTGCCAATTTAATTTACCGAACAATGACGTTATTGGGAGATGCTGGAAACTAGAAAATAAGGTCCAGTTGGAGCAAATAGGTGACTGGGCATGTATATATCCTTTAAAGGGTACATCTAGTCCTAGGTCTTTATTCTCTGTTTTCTGATTGCCATGAGACAAGGAGCTTTCATCTACTCGTGCCCCTCTTCTTTATTTTGGGCCCCAAGGCAGTGGAACTAGCAGACAGCTCATGGACTGAAATATTTCTTATATTGAGGAGTTTCTATCAGGATTTGGTTTCAGCAATAAAGAACAGGTTAGCACAGAAATCAAGACTGGAAATCTGACTCTGATGAAAACTTATAGCTACTAAAGGAGTCTTCGACTTACCACTTCTAGATTTAGAGAACTTGATTTTTATTCCGGCAAAATCACTGCTATTCAAGCTATAATATCCAAGTGAACACGATCTTAAGTGATAAGCATAGATTTTCATGTTTACGGTCTCAGTTATTCTCAACTTCCGATTCACATCTCTTTACTGACATCCCAGAAAGAATTTCAGAATTGACTTCTTCAGGATAGAGTCATAGCATCTTTCTATTCCCATCCTTAACTTACTGCTATTGTGTTTGGAGTTTTACCTCTCATTCCTTCAACCCCTCTGCTAATCTTTGGTTGACTTCCCTCCTCTCTTCATCATACTCATCCAATCACCAGACTCTGCTGTTTTTTTTAATCCTACATAAATATTTATCAAGTTTAGTTTCCGTCTATCCCCCTCACATAACCCCAGCTCAGTTTCTCATCATCTTCAGCTTATCCTAGCTATTTAGGAAGCAATTCAGCTTTTGATTTTATCTTCCTCAAACTACTTAATAATAAAGAAAAACAAAGGGATGTGCTAAAAAGCAATCTGGATCACATCAATCTCCTGCTGGAAGTCATTCAGCAGTTGTGCAGCAAGAGGCCCCTGATCTGGTCACACAGGGTGTGAGTGTTCCCTTCACCTTGTTGTTACCATGGCTGTCTGGGCTCTACATCATCCTCAGGGTCGCTGCAGTTTGCAGGTTCTGTAGCATGCACGGATTCCCAGGCCTCTCCACCTTGCTCACCGCACTCCCACGCTTTCTCCTTTCCCTGCATAGCTATTTTTTTCTTTGGTGTGTATAATGCTCATTCTCTGTTCTGATCTCTTCTGCTAATCCTTCTTGGTCTGTCATCCTTACCAAGCTGAATTGGCTACTCCCCTGCACCAGACTAGCATTAAGTGGGGAGAAGCTAATGGGGGGAGGGCAGAGGAGGGCATTAGAGAAGAGGATGGAATGGGCACCAAAGAAGAATAATCAGATTTAGACTGTATAAGGACAAGATGTGAATTTTAGATTAAAAATGAAAAATTTTTTTTTTTACTATAAATATGTCCCATAGGATATCTGAAATATACTTTGTGAGAATCAGCCAGGCGGAGGGTTCTGCCCCCGGCTGACACCACCACCCTACTTCACCCCCTTCTCCCGTGATGGCAGGGCAGGGTGTCCAACGGGGTGGGGTGGTGGGCAGCTTAGGAGGCAGACTACAGGATATGGAGGGGAAATCTCTTTCCGGGGAAAGAGATGGGGGGTGGGGGAAAGCGCGGGAAGAGACACGTGGGGAGAGGGAAGTGGCCAGACGCACTTTGTGGGCCGGAATGAGAAGTGACTGAGGCCTGTGGTGCATCTGGCTCGCGGGGCCAGCAGGAGAGGCCGGCAGGGGAGCAGAGAGGCTTGCAGAGAGCTGTGGGAAGGAGGGAAAAGGACCCTCCCCCCACAAAACTCACGCCCCTTGGAGGTTCAGCTGCTCCTAATTCTGAGGTAGCTCAGGATAGGGCAGTTGTATAACTGACTAATAAAACTCCTTTTCCAGCTTTAATTGTGCCTCCGTGGATGTTTCTCAATCTCAGGGTATTCAACTTACACCCCCAAAGTTTGTGGTTTAGTTGCAATTTAAACTTTCTTGGGCATCCTGTGCTTTATCTGACATCCCAATGTGGAAAGAATGGTAACACACTTTATTTTATTTCGGTCCTTTTCTGTTTTCACCTATGAAAGTATTGATGGTAAAAAAAGAAAATGAACAAATTTGAAGTATAGTAAGGTCATTCCTGATTTCAGTCTAGCTACAGGGCTCCAATAAGGAGTGTGGTTGGAGTACAGGAGGAAGAGGAGAAAGAGAGACACATAAAGATAGAGACAAAGACAGAGACTGTGAGACAGAGAGAAAGACCTTTTCATAAGAGAGGAACTATAGTTTGCAAACACAGTCACTTCCTTTGCATGCATAGCTCTCCTCCCTTCTAGGAAGGGTAAAATTTGGAACAAATCCTATGGTTGCCTCTCAGGTATTAATTGAGCTTGTTGAGTGTCATTGTAAATCACTACAATCTTATCAATCTGGAGAGGAAGAAAATACATTCTTCACTCAGCTTCAGCAGCTTTCCAGAACCTTAGGGAAGCCCTTAGAAGGCAGCAGGGAATCAGAAATGTTCCCAGTTGTAGCTCTTCCCATTGAAGGGATTGCAGAGAAAATATAACACAGAATACAAATGAGATGGACTAGCCTGGCCTGACTGTTTTCTTGAAGGGGCAGAGATGGAAGTAACAGTTCTAGAACACCTATGATATGGCATCTTATGCTTACCATTTCCTTACAGTTCTACATATGTCAGAACTATGGCATGTGCTGCCAGTAGCATCTACTGAAACACAGGTCACATGTCCTTTGAGATAGGATCTGCTTTCACAAATCAGGATATATATATATATATATATATATATATATATATATATAAATTTATCATTAAGCTATACTATTTGACATTGTATAAATATGAACTTTAAAGGTAATGGATGGTATAAAATGTGAGTATAACATTGATTATATTTTGCCCAGTTATTTTCAACAGATTTACTCATTGTCCATTGTGACCTGCAGATTTCCCTGTTCCTCTGAAAGCAATATTCAAATCCACGGACTATCTGTGTTAGGCAGGCTTAGTCTCTTGTCCTTCTCTCTTCTCACAGCTGGAATTGCAGCAGATGAGGCTATTGAATGCAGAGCAAGAGATGAAATTAACACAGGTAATGAGCAGTAGTTTTACTAATGGTGGAATTTTAGTTCACTTGGGGAAATTCCAGCCACTCAGAAACCTATCATGAGCTAAATCAAAATCTAGTTTTGGGAAATTAAAGGGAGACAGCTGCAATCTTACATTTATCGAGAGGCAGCATTGTGCTTAACACGGCGTGAGGTAGAGGGGCAGCCCTGGTACTGGCCTCTGTTCCTAGTTTGTTGTCTAAGAAAAAAAGCTTTTAGAAGTTGGAAGCACTTCACGTTTTAATTGGTTCTGTGGGCATTTTTAAAAAGCTCACTTAGTGGGGAAGACGCCACTTTGTCTTCAGAGGCTGGTGGCTTGTGTTTATCTAGATCTACTCAGAAACAATGTGATAGATTCATGTCTGCAACTTAAATTTCAGAAGGAGGCTAGATGCTCTTTGTACAGAGGGGAAAACAGTGTTATTCTTACTTTTATATTTCTTGCTCCATTTGTTCCTTCTTTCTTCTATCTCAGTTTCTTTCTTCCTTATTCCTTTCTACATTTTTTTTACTGAGTATCTACTGCTATTCTCAAAGAATGTGTAGTGACAAAAAGGTATAACCCAAATTCCTTTGTATTCTAACAGAAGAAGCTGCCTTAAAATATATGGTAAAATGATAAAATCTAGCATATTAAAAATGAGGACACCAAGTGAAAAACTAAGCAAGAATGAGGGATAGGAATTGTATTGATGATTCCAGATAAAGTAGTCAGGAAACCTTTACTAAGATGACAATTGGGTAAAGATCTGAAGTGAGGAGCCAAATAACATAGATTTCTGTTGGGGGCAGGGATATTTAAGAAAGACTGATCAGCAAGGGCAAAGGCCTTGGGGTAGGCACATGTCTGGTGTCTTTGAGGAATAGCAGCAAGTATCTAAAGAAAAGAAGGGATGCAATCAGATCAGAGAAGAGGTGGGTGAGAGCAGACTGTAGGATCTGAAGTCTTTTTTTGAGGATTTTGGATTTTGCTTTGAATAGTTTCTTCTATTGTAATCTCACACAATTTATTAAAATATCACACATGCATTATCCATAATAAAAAGTTGGGAGATGTACATGTCAGCCCTACTTTGAAAGTCTCACATAACTTTATGAACAGCACAGTCTGTGAATCAATGTAAAAATAACTATCTGAGAGCCTTTGAGCAGAGGAGTCTTAAACTGATGCATTGATCAAGGAGTCATTCTGGCTGCTGTTTTGACAACAGACTTAAGGTGGACAGGAACTCAGAGATGAGAAGGTAGCCTGGACCAGATTGGTAGTGGAGCAGGTTATGAGAGCTAGTTGGATTTTGCATGTATTTTCAAAGCAGAGCTAGCTGAATTTGCTAATAGAATGTTCATAGGTAGCATGGGAAAGGATTAAAAACTTCAGATGAGGCTCCGGCTTTTGGTCTCACATTGAAGTGGGCATGACAGTAAGATGATCAGGTTTTAGTGGAAATAGCAAGCTTTACTTTGGTGATAATGAGTAGACAAACAAGGGGAGAGGCCAAATTGTTAATTAGCTATGATAGACAAGGGTTGGGGAAAAGTTCTGGATGGAGAGGTAAATTTGGTCGTTAGCATAAAGGATAGTCCCAAGACTAAATGAAATCACAAGACAGAAGAGCAAAGATATCCCAAATTGAAGTTGCCAGAATCTCCAAATTTCAACACTGAAGTGATAGGAAAGTAGCCAAGGATACCAGGGGAAAGCATCTAGAGTGTAAATGACAACCTTTAGGGTGTGGTGGCCCAGAAACTAGACAAAAAGAGATTGAAGCACAGGGAGTGACCAACAGTGCCAATGCTACCAATGGAACAATTAAGATGGGATCTGAGGGTTGTCATGTGGAGGTCTTGGTGGCTCAATGGGAACATAATCAGTGATACACTGGACAGGATACTGGGTTGGAGAGAAGTGAAGAGAAATAAGGAAAAAGATTGAACCTCCCTTCCCTGCCCTCCATTCCCTTTTCCTCCCCTCTCTTCCACTCTTTTCCTAAGTAATCATCAAGGGCAAAGACACTGAAATATGAATGTCCCTGGAATTTAGTAGCAAATGGGTTTGACCTTCTCTTTCTTTACCCTTCCTTTTTTTCTAGTGAAATATTTAAGAAAATAAGAATTCTAGAATCATTGTAGTTCTAAATAACAAAGAAAGGAGTAGAATGAAACAATAGGATGAGAGGAAGAAAGGAAGGAAGAAAGGAAGAAAGGCTGGTGGAAAGGAGGGAATCTAGGGCAAATATTAAAGGGCTTAATTGTATCGCTTTTGCTTCCACTTCCATTTAATTACTTAAATACATGACTTGGTAGCTCAAGATTCAAAGAATCTTATCTATAAAATGCGAAGAATCTTTCCCCACCACTATTTCGTGCAGAAGTTCTACATAAGGCATAAAAACACATAAGAAGTGATAAAATAGTCTTGGTGAAAATAAAAAAAAGATTCAGAAAATTGAAAGGCAAATCTCAGCAGATATATTAACCTATTTTTAAATGGAAAAATCGCTATGTTTTTATATCAGCTTAATGAATACAGGTCATATTTTTTTGATTAGCAAAACATAAATTATCTTTATGTAGGCAATATGTATATAGCTGTATATAGCTCTATGAGTATTTTATGCTCTAGAACTTTAATATTTGGAAAGCAAAATATAAATACAAAAAAATTTCAAATGAAAAGATATATAGAAATTTTGTAATGTGTGATTTGGCAAGATATTTTTTTCTCCTGCAGTTTTTAAAATGCAATATTGGCAAAAACAATGCACTAGTTTCTTTCAGGGTAATACATTGCCCGTGTAATATATATTTAAAAAGTCATTAAATAGTCATTAACATTGTCTCATTTACCATGCACTTAAGTAGAGAAAGTCAATAGTTTTCCTAATTCTGGAATCAAGGCTTGAGAAATAATCTCGCCTCTACCAGAGGTGCTGAAATGAAGTGAGATCACAAGGAAATAGAATTCTAGAATCTGTGTCCTGGAAATAGATTACCAACTGACAATAAAATTAAATACTTTTAGGATGGTTTCTTCTCCTGTAATTCCACACAATTAATTAAAATATCACGAATACACTATCCATAATAAGAAATTGGAAGACAGAACATGTCAGCCTTATGAACAGCACAGTCTTGTGAACCAATGTAGAAATAACTACCTCTGTGACACAGAGAATGTCAACTTGCATGCTGTATAACACAGATTTTCCAGAAAGCAGTATGCTTTTTAAAGAAATATAATACTTCTTCACCTTTTAACGCAGGGGTAGAGAATTTCCAACAGAAATTGTTACTGTATACATTTAAGAATTGTTTTCCCTGAGGTACCTCTGTCAACTTTGTGACATTTTTGTTTAGTTCCTCATTGTCTGGCATACATGCTTTGTGTGTGTGTGTGTGTGTGTGTGTGTGTGTGTGTGTGTGTGTGTGTGTGTGTGTGCACGCACATGTGTACTAGAAGTAAATGGAGGATTATGCACGTTCTAGGAGAATGCTGTTTCATAGACCTGTATACTCCAAGCACATATTCTCTTTTCACTCAACTATTTTCTTCTTTTTTATCATTTTCTCTGCAGATTTTTTTGAAAATGCCTTAGTGATAGAGAACAGCCTCTGAATTTGAAAGGTTGCCTTTCTGCTTATTTTTCAGCTGTTTTCTCAGTACAGACTTTATACACTTCAGGCATTCAGTAAGTGCTTATTAAGTTAGACCAGGGACAACAGAATTGCCGGAGCCAGTGATACTGAGTCTCCCTCAGGGAGGTGAAATTGGCAGTGGGTTAAAGCCTAGATGAGTTGGCTATGCAAGGGATGCAAGTTCATATGATTGTTTTCTTCAGTGCTGCCCACAAGACAAAACACTTTTAACAGAGTTATTGTGGTAAGTAGGCTGTTCAACTTTATGTCTCTGAATTTATATTCTCCAAATTCAAGCGCATTGCTACGGACTGAAGTATGCTTCTACCAATTCACATGGTGTTTGGGATAGGATCTTTGGGATATGATCAGGCTTACATAAAGTCTTGAAGGTGGGGATCCTCATAATGTTATTAGTGCCCTGATGAAAAGAGGGACAGAGGCTGGGCACTGGTGGCTCACATCTGTAATCTATTCAGGAGTCTGAGATCTGAAGATCATGGTACAAAGCCAGCTTGGGCAGAAAAGTCTTGGACACTCTTATCTCCAAAAGAGAGAAATGGAGCTTTGGCCCAAGTGGTAGAGTGCTAATCTTGAGCAAAAAGAAGCTAAGGAAGAGCACCCAGTGTTTGAGTGCAAGTCCCAGGACTGGCACATATGTGCAAGCATGTATGTGCATGCACACACATACACACATTCTCTCTCTCACACACACACGAAGAGGGAGAGGCATTATTGTTCGCTCTTTGTCTGCAATGTGAGAACACAGGAAGAAGGAAATGGACCTCACCAGAAACCACATTTATCAAACCTTGATCTTGGACTTCCTACCTTGCAGAACTGTGAGAAAATAAGTTTCTGCTCTATAAGATATCTAGACTATGACATTTTGTCTTAATAGCCAAAACTAATTAGGATAAGAACATATTAAGTCAACATTCTTACTTGACCATGTACTTTCCCATAGAAATAGAATGTAAAACACAGATATAATTTTTTAAATTTCTGCTAATTATATTTGAAAAGGTAAAATGATTCAAATAAAATTAGTTATATATTACTTTATCTAAAGTATTATTATTTGGTTGTTGAATAAATATTAGAAGCAGTATTCATGAGGTATGTTATGCCAGTAGGACTTCCATTCAGAATTGACTTGCCCATGGCTTTGGCTCTTCCCATGGGCAGCCCTATGTTTCACACCAATTACTGAGCAAGTCTATCTGTGTTATATTGGCAGCGATGGCACGGGCTGTGGTCAGGAGGCCTCCCGCCATGCTCAAGTTGTCATGGTTGACCTTGGATAGGAAGGGCTAAAAAGTTTTTGATTCAAAAGGCATTGCTGGTGATGAATTGTCATATTTTTAATATTTCATACTTACCACATAGTCTCAGCATGGCTGTGTCATCACAGAGGTCTCAGCAGAAAGTACAGAGATAAAGACTCTTTTTCATTTGTTTGTTTGTTTTTTGATTTGTTTTTTGTAGGTTGTGGGCCTGAACTCTGGGCCTGGGCACTGTCCCTCAGCTCTTCAGCTCAAGGTTAGCGCTCTACCACTTGAGCCACAGTGCCACGTCCGGCTTTTTCTGCTTATGTGGTGCTGAAGAATCGAACCCAGGGCCTCATGCATGCAAGGCAAGCACTCTACCACTGAGCCACCTTCCCAGCCCTCATTTGTTTGTTTGTTTATTTACTTTTGGTAGTAGTCCTAGGGCTCTCTTCTGCTTAAGACTAGAACTCTATCACTAGAACCACAGAACCACTTCTGTCTTGTTGGTAGTTCATTGGAGATAAGTCTCTTATGGACTTTCTTGCCCAGATTGGCTTCGAACCACAACTCAGATCTCAGCTTCCTAAACAGTGAAGATTACAGGCACGAGCCACTGGTGCCTAACTCTTATTCACTGATTTAAGACTGGATTTTGCTAAACTCTCCAGGTCGTTTCAGACACATGATCGTCCTGTGTTAGCTTTTTGAGTGCTGGGATTACAGGCACCATCTTCTACACACAAGTGAGATGAAAAATCTTTTGTTACTATCCTTCAAGGGAACCCTAATCTTTCAATGGTAGTAAAGGCATTACATGATTCTAAAACATATTTAATACTGGCGTTACTCTATTTGATGTTGGCTCCTGGAAGGAAGAGGTAGGCTTTCTATTGATGCTAAGCTTTCTGCTCTCAGCCTAGACTGTGCTACTGAAGTTGCCATGAATTTAACCATACTAGAAATGTAAACTATGTATTTGAGCACAAAGAAGAGGGTAATTTCCCATTGCAACAATGAGACTCATAAGACCCTACCTTGGAAATGAACTTTACAACTTCAGGGATGTGGGAAGGGAGGAGGTGGGGAAGGGAAGGGATAGTAGGAGAAAAACAAAGGAGAGGTAACAATGCTTGACAAGAAATGTACTCATTGCATTACTCATTTAGCTGTATCCCCTTGTACAGCATCTTTACAATAAAATAAAATTAAAAAGAAGAGGGTCATTAGAGTGACAATAGTTACATCACCAGGAGATTGAAAACAGCCACTGTGCCAGGTGCTCAATACAACAAAATACATATACCTTGACTTATACCATCATCATCTCCTAGAAACAGAGTTGGCCCTCTACCAAATGATGTATATGTCTGTCGAACAGGGAGGATCAGAGAGGCAACTTTTCTATAAAGCTCAATTAGGGATCAATAGTAATAAGCAACATAGCATTGTACTCTTTTCATGTTTGTAAGGTCCGCCCCTGGATGGCAAGCAGACTCCACCCTCCTCGCAGCAAAGTCTCCACCCAGTACCTGCGTTACCTAGGCAACTGAGACACCTGGAAGAGGTCACATCTGAATTTGATGTGGCCACACCTTTCCCCGCCCATACCCTACATAAGGCCTAGCCCAGGCCCAGACGCTCTCTTGCTCTTCTTTTCTAGCTCTCTTGCTCTTCTTTTCTAGCTCTCTTGCTCTTGCTCTTCTTTTCTAGCTCTCTCTGCTCTCTGTCTGCTCTAGCTCTTTCCTCTCTCTTTCCCAGCCACGTGGAGTGCCAACCTTGCCTGGTCCCAGCAGGTCTACTGAATAAACCTACCCCTTACCTGAATACCACGTGCGTGCTGGTGCAGTTTTTACTCGGCTACCTCTTTTTAAAAACCTAACAATGTTCTAACTCTGTGTGTGTGTGTGTGTGTGTGTGCGTGCATGTGTGTGTGTGTGTGTGTGTGTGTGTGTGTGTGTGCATGTGTGTGTGAGCATGTGTGTGCCAATACAGGGGCTTGAACTCAGAGCCTCATGCTCTTGCATGACATTTTTGCACAAGGCTGGTGCCCTACCTCCACTCTCGCTTCTTAGTGGTCAATTGGACTTTTCAGCCAGGTTGGGTTTGAACTACAACCCTCACATCTCAGCCTACTGAGTGGCTTGAATTACAAGCATGATTCACAAGCACCCAGCTTCCACTTTCCAATGTTTCTATTGCTCTTTAGTCTCTCTCAGCAGAACACTGAAAGAAAAGGAGTTACATCTCTAACCTTCAGCCCCATGTTAGTCTCATGGCAGTCAAATGGTAGTGCAGTCATCACTTGTGCTCATTTATGGCAGGATAGACTTTGAACAGGACCACAGCTAAACATGAAGTTTGGAAGATTGTATCTAATTATTAACCCAGGACAAGGCCTGAGATAATTATTTTGCTTTTCCAGTGATTCTTCCAGCTGCATATGGGAGGTAGAGAAAACTGATGCTATCTTATTACTGGGCAATATATTGCCACGGTTGAGGGCCCTTGTTCAGTAGAATGATCACCTAGCTTAGTGAATGCCAAACAAGATCAAAAGTTACCTGGTAGCCGGGCGCAGGAGGGCTCACGCCTGTAATCCTAGCTACTCAGGAGGCTGAGATCTGAGGATCGCAGTTCAAAGCCAGCCTGGGCAGGAAACTCCGTGAGACTCCAATAAACCACTAGAAAAAAACCGGAAGTGGCGCTGTGGCTCAAGTGGTAGACCACTGGCCTTGAGCTAAAGAGCTGAAGGATAGAGCCTAAGCCCAGAGTTCAAGCCCCACAACCGACAAAAAAAAAGTTACCTTGTAAAATTATACTTTCTAATGGGAGGAGGGACCAGAGACATCCTGGCAGGCTCTCAGGCTGCGTTGCCCCTCTCTTTTGCCCTGAAGGAGTGCTAGACCTTTCTGAGCATCTCATAATGTGGGCTCATTTTCTTTCCAAACTTCCCCTTTCCATTAATTTCTTTTTCTTAGACCCATGAGCAACGGTGGCAGCTCTAATAACAGGAACATTAAAAAAAATCCCATAACATCAAGGTTGCATATTTCTTACTGATTAGTGGTTTTCTCTTGATTAAATTATGCATTTTTAATACAAGTCCTTCATTTCTCCACAGTAACACATGGTGCAGTCATCCCTTGGTAGAGACCAAACGCAGTTATGAGTCCCTGTCCAGGCATATGTAGATCTGCTTTGAACTTCAGCCTCTGTGTATGAAAGAGATTGAAAATACTTGATAAATGTTTCTGTTGCAACGCCTCCCATGATCTCTCAGAAGGGAAAAGCCATCCTTTTGCTGTTTAGTTAATGAAAGGAAATGAAGATATTGAAGCTGGTGAGTTGCCTTCCGTTAAGAAGAGATTCAGCATCAGACTAGCCAAGAAACATGGAGGGTGACTCAGACAAGGCTCTACATCACAGATGAGGCTTATTTCTAAGTATGCTCTATTTCCAACTGGTTTAGCAGCTATATAGATAATTACTGGGGTAACATTTTATTTGTTAGCATGAAACACTCAAATGTTGAATGATTTTTGGATTGGCTTCTTTAGTATTTGCACCTCAATAACTTTGTTATGTTTCAGGTGTGTCTAAATGAAATCCAGAGCCGGATTTTGATCTGCATATGTTTAGGGGGAAGGGCATGATACTTGAGGGGTTTTCTTTCTCTTTGATTCATTTGTTCTGGATTGTAGAATACTGCATGTTCAGAATAAATGCTGTCCAGAAGAACAGAATTTCAGATGGATTTAAGACAACCTTTTATACACATTTTCCTCTGTTAGCACATTTTTCTTACACTAATCAGAGATCCATGTTGTTTTCCTGGTCTTCAGATCTTTGCTAGAATAGAGGAAGTTGGCAAGAAATGTACATTCACTGAAACTGAAAGAAGAGCCCATGGAAAATATGGCTCAGAACTTTCCAGTTCTCAGATTTGTGAGCTTTAATTGGAAGGAGATAGGTTGACTAAGGAATGCCATGACACCCACTGACTGATTTTTTTTAAATAACTTTTGTTTTATTGTGAAAATACTGTACAGAGGGATTACAATTACATGAGCAAGGTAATGAGTACATTTCTTATCAAGCATCGTTGCCTCCTCCTTTGTTTTCCCCCTACCATTCCTGCCCTCCCATCTCCACGACTACACCCCCCCCCCCCCCCGCTCCCCGTCTAAACTGTAAAATTTTTCAGCATAGCATCTTGTACATATCATTGTTGCAATGGGTCCACCTATATGCCTATTTAAACAATTTGTTTTTTCCCTTCCTCTCCCCAAATTATACCAACATCAAATACAGCGAAAATAGGGTTTTTTTGGTGACAGTTTCCTACTTATCTACATCTTCTCTTCTAGGCAATGTGATTACTTTAAAATATGTCTTGCAAGTAATTGTTCTGACAAAACTTTCTAGCAATTGTAACTTATATTATTAGGTTAATACTAAGTCATACTGCAGTAGGAAATTAACTCAAAATCTCAGTGGCTTAACAAAAAAAGGCTCTTTATTCTTCATGTCCCAGGACAGTTCAGGAGTATAAAGTGGTTATTCTGCCTTACTTAGTGGCTCAAGGATTCAAGCTGTTAGAGGCTCTACCATCTATCTTTTGCTCATTGCTGCAGCCAAGGTAGATTGGACATGAATATGCCACAATTACCTTCCTATGGCTTTTGATTCCTCCCTCCCCACCCACCCCCCAATACTGGAGATTGAACTTAGAAGCTCAAGTTGCTAGGTAAGCACTATACCACTTGAATCATGCTCCAATCATTTTCCTATGTTTGAATTAGAAGTGACATATCTTTTTTGTTCATAGCCTGTTGGGCAAAATGCCTTCCATCACTCTCTAACCCTCTTGAATTCCAAGGTCTACAAAGTAAGACACATGTATGAAAGAAGAGACCAGTATTAATTAAGTTTACTCCAATTTTCTCTGTCCTTGTTATGGAAGTTTTTATAATTTGGTTTTTACTTGGATTACAACCATGACCCATCCCTCCTTCACCATTTTTACTCTATATTTAATCTGATCACACCTACCTTCTACTTTCTCTAGCATTTTGTATTTATTACAATACTTTTTTCTCTTGGTAAGAAGATTGTTTTCTGATATTCTCATCTCCTAGTATGAGTTATTTAGTTATTATGTCAATCTTGACACTGTTACTTACAATGCCATAGATTGTATTGGCTCACTTTGGTCTGCTGACTACATTATTAAGAAGTGTCTTGGAAGAAGAGATAATGTTTTGATTAATGTTGAAGGCCAAGTATCAAACATTTGCCAAATAGTAGCTGCCCAATTTATATTTGTCAAGTGAATAAATGAACCATAGACTGCACATGCTTGTTAGCTAAGAGGGTTGGATATTAGACCTAGATTTCTTTGTTGCTTTGTATGTCCCTCCCCCATGATATAACCCCTGTTTTCACTGTATTTGATGTTGGTATGATTTGGGGAGGGGAAGGGAAAAAACAAATTGTTTAAATAGGTATACAGGTGGACCCATTCCAACAATGAGATGTACAAGACATTATGTTAAAAACCAAACTTTACAACTTTGGCTGGGGGCAGGAAGGAAAGGGGGATAGGAGGGCAGGGATGGGAAGGGGAAACAAAGGAGGAGGCTTCAATGCTTGATAAGAAATGTACTCATCTTGCTCATGTAATTGTAACCCCTCTGTATGGTATTTTCACAATAAAAAACTTATTAATAAAAACAAAAGAATCTGGAAAATTAATAGGATATTTAAACACTACAATGTCTTTTTGAATGTCTATTTTTACTCATTCTTTTTGTAGAGAAAGTTTTATATATATTGACTAGTGCTCTAAAAAGATATTATCATCCAGTTGAATTTTTTCTCCCTCAGGAATAATAGCTCTTTAAATCAGGATATACTTTTGATGCTCTTTACATCCTTGTTTCTTTTTTGGCATACATGAATTAAAAACTACTCAAGCATATCATCTCATTTAAAACCATTATATACCATTACTTACGTTGTTTAAAACTCTTGAAGCAAAATTTTGTTATTAATATCCTGACCCTTTATGTGAGACTCACTAATGCTTTACCTGAGTTACAAGAATTAATGTGTTTGAGTTGAGTCCTCTCAAAGACATGTTGATATCTTAATCTTCTAAATGTTGGAATTCGGCCTTATTCTAAAATAGGGCAATCTGATGTAATCAGACTAAGATGAATTCATTCTTAATTAGGGAAGGCTTGTAGCAAGTAGGATAGGTGCTCTTTTATTTTCATGTTTAGATTTTTTTTATTGTGAAAATATTGTACAGAGGGGTTACAATTACATGGGAAAGATAATGAGTACATTTCTTATGAAGCATTGTAGCCTCCTTCTTTGTTTCCCCTTCCCATCCCATCCTCTCCCCACCCCAACACCCAACCCTCCCCCCCAAAGTTGTAAAGTTCATTTTCAACATAACAACTTGTACATCTCATTGTTGCAATGGGTCCACCTGTATCCCTATTTAAACTATTTGTTTTTTCCTTTCCCCTCCACAAATTATACCGACATCAAATACAGTGAAAGCAGGGGTTATACTGTGGGGGAGGGACATACAAAGCAACAAAGAAATAATCTTATAAATGTGTTAGAAACAATCGCATGAAAGAAAAAAAACCATTTGAATATAATACATATCTTAGGGTTCATTTCCCTAACATCAACTTATCTGACCTTTTCTGCTTATCTCAGACATATACTAGTTATTACAAATAAGGGAAACCATGGGACCTATGTTTCTTTGGGCCTGGCTTACTTCACTTAATATAATTTTTTCCAAGTCTTTCCATTTCTTCACAAATAGGGCAATGCCATTCTTTCTGATGGAGGCATAGAATTCCATTGTGTATATATGCCACATTTTCTTGATCCATTCATTTACTGAGGGGCATCTGGGTTGGTTCCAGTTCTTAGCTATGGTAAATAATGCTGCAATAAACATAGTTGTGCTGGTAGCTTTAGTGTGGTCTTGTTTGTAAACATTTGGGTAAATGCCCAAAAGTGGGATTGCTGGGTCATAGGGGAGCTCTATGTGGAGTCTTTTGAGGAACCTCCATACTGCTTTCCAAAGTGGTTGAACAAGTTTACATTCCCACCAACAATGCAGTAAGGTTCCTTTCTGTCCACATCCCCTCCAGCATCTGTTATTAGAGGTCTTGATTTTAGCCATTCTAACTGGGGTGAGGTGGTATCTCAATGTTGTTTTGATTTGCATTTCTTTTATGGCTAGAGAGGTTGAGCATTTCTTCATGTGTCTACTGGCCAAAGGATAGGTGCTCTTAGAGAAAGAGGAGAAGAAAAAAATAAAGAAAGAGAAGAGACACAGAATCAATGGTATGTATTGGTAGAAGCAGTTACCGGAGTCCTAAAGGTGTGAGCCAAGGGATGCAAGCATTGGTGGTCACCACCAGAAGATGGGATAAGCATGGACGAATTTTACCCAGCTGCTGAACAAAACATACATAGGGAAGATGTAAAAAAGATAAGTAAGGTGGGGGTGGGGTGGGTGGGTAATATGATTAAATTATAACATGGGGGATATTTGCATGTAAAACCCCTTGTACAAAGACTATCATGCCAAAAGCCCTTGGGCAATTAATAGTCACTAAAAAATGAAAAAAAGGAAATGAATGACCGGAAAGTAAGCAATTTTTGTTGGAGAGTGTGTACTAATGGGAAAGGGAAGGGTCAACAGAGAGAATGAATGAATGAATGAATGCATATGATAGAAGTCCTTCATGTGTATATATGAAAAATAGACGAGTAAAACCTATGGAAATTGTTTTCAGAAAGGGGATGGGGATGAGGGAGAGTGATAGAGGAGGTGATTGTGATGGAGTATTTTGTGCATGTGTATTGACATGCTACAACAAACGTCTCCTTGTACAAATAGTATATGTGAGTAAAAATGGTAAAAAAAAAAAATAGAATTCTACTCAGTATCCCAGAAGGTAGATTGATACGCCTTGATTTCTCACCTGGAGCCTCCAACACTGAGTGATAATGCATTCTTTTGTTTTAAGCCATCCCTTTTGTGCCACTTTGTTTGACAGCTTTAGGAACCTAACATAACACCTTTCCAATTTCTTTTTCCTATAATACATAGAATATAACTTAGTACTCAAGTCTAGGCTAGCCAGCTAGCATGCAAAAAAATGATCCCTTCAGTGAGCCATTGAAGCCTATTTATACTCCCTTTACAAAAGCAGCTATTGTAAATAAGCTGGGAAAAGAATAAGCTTGAAGGAAGAAGAAACACCAGAAACTTTGACCTTTTCACTTATAAAATATCCTTAAGTATGAGACTGCTGCTTTTCTCTCGATAGCTCTGGATAAACTAAGGCTGAGAGGAGGCAGGAATCAATACTGAAGAAAACAGTATTGAAGAAAAACGATGACCTAAGAACTTCCTAGGAGAACCAGGTGATTGAACTTTTACTGAATTGTGCCATGGACACCAGACTCTTGTACTTTATACTTCTTATGTGACAGCTTGAGTTACAAGAGCTCGAAAATTAAAAATACATTTCCAAGATTCTATTGCAAGTGGAGTTCTAGAAGAAAGTGAAGTCCTGAGTAGCATGCACTTGAGCCAGATGTGGAAATGAGTCTTGTTACTGTCTCAGCTGGCAAGTGAGGAGGTGGAAATCGTGAGGAGGTAGGCTCTGGAAGCTTAGCTCAGAGTTTCAGTCTCATCACTGTCTTGGTGGGTATAGGGAGACAGCCATGTACATGAAGGTAACCACTTCAGGTTTTCTGCATGGAGACCCAGCACCTCATTCCCTACTTCAAAATCCCCAGTGGTGTCATTTTTTGACTCTTGACACTCCAGCTTTTCTTAGAGCTCTGCAAACATTTGATTCCTTTCAGGAAACTTCAATTTGTTAAGAGTACTAGGTCTATTTTTTTGGACTCAACTCTGGCTGATAGGAATTTGGATTGGTTATTTGATATTTGTTGGGTTTAAATGTGGGGGATATTTTTGGTATGACTGGAATTTGGATGCTGATATTCAGTAGTGCATAGTCAAAAGAGATTTTAAATGACTCATTCAGCATTTCCAGGAATTAAACTGCTTTTGGAAGGCAGAAAGGGTTTATCTAGAGATGCTTATGGTAGGGATGAAATATGAAAGGACTGTGGATGGCATGGGTATGGTTTATTCTACAGTTGTGGTGCTGAAAAAACGGAGATGTGATTTTGTGTTGCTGAATTACTGCATCAGTTGGATTAACAGTCTTTCCAGATCCTTCCTTGGTCAACATTTAAGCGTTGACTAATTGGGAAAGTCTGGGACATTAGAATTATTCTAGCTATGTGCAAATAGCCATTAGCTTGTCTGTCAGGATTTGAGTGGAGGGGTTCACTAACTCTTTCCTTGGAGTTATCAAGGGAATAGAATTTGTAGGGGCTATACTGCTTCAGGAAAACATCCATGGGGAAGTTAACCATTGTGTGTTACTTGATCAGTTTGGACCTGAGCTCAGTATTGGTAAACACCTAATTAAGTTGACCTGCTAGATATGTTGTGGAAGAAGAAATGCATAGAGTTAGGGTGCTAGGAATATTGTAATGAGGTTATAACATGTCACTTGTAATCTCAAGACATGCCTTGTTCAAGATCTTGGTGTTCCTTTTACATAGAAAACGAGGAATGTTGGGGGGGGCAGGGGGAGGATGGGAAGGGATGGGAAGGGGAAACAAAGGAGGAGGCTACAATGCTTGATAAGAAATGTACTCATTATCTTGTCCATGTAATTGTAACCCCTCTGTACGGTATTTTCACAATAAAAAAGAAAGAAAATGAAGAATGTATTGGTAAAGATCAGTGAAATTCTTAAAATGTGCATTAGTGAGTGTTTTAGTCTGTCAAGGTTACTATGAGAATATTTCAGACTGAGTGGCTTATACAATAGAAATTAAAGCCAAGTGCTAGTGGCTTATGCCTATAATCCTAGCTACTCAGAAGGCTGAGATCTGAAGATCTCAGTTCAGAGCCAGCCTGGCAAGAAAGTCTGTGAGACTCTAATATCTAATTATCCACCAGAAAACTGGAAGTGGTGCTGTGGCTCCAAGTGGTAGAGTGCTAGCCTTGAGCAAAAGTTGCTCAAGGATAGCATCCAGGCCTAGAGTTCAAGCCCCAGGACCAACAAAAAATAATTTGTTTTATAGTTTTGGAGGTTACTTGTTTCTTCTGACTTCCTTCTTCTTGTTTCACAGATGGCCCTCTTCTTGTGTTCTCATGACCTTTAAAAATATGTGTGTATTCTTGGTATTTTTGAGTGTCTAATTCCCTCTTCTTCTTAAGGTACCAGTCAGATTGGATTAGTGCCCATTCTAATGGTCTCATTTAAAGTTAATCCCTTCTTGAATGATTCTGTCTCAAAATACAATTATATTTGGTATAAGTGGAGTAGTGTTAGGACAACAAGAATTTTGAAAGAACATAGGTAAGCCCAGTGGATATCCTCTGTAGATTGGGGATAAAGAAAAAAGATGCAGTTATTTGAATCTTTGATTTTAATAACATAAGATTGCACAGGGTCAGAAGTCAAGTGAGAATTGCCAGAAGGAAGAAGAGTTTTGTTAACTTAATTGGGAGCAGAGCAAAGATAATAATCAAAATGATTTTGACTGTGGAGATCTTGGTGGGGATGATTATGGATGGTTTCCATGCTAAGTGAGATGAATGGGTTATTAGGATTTTATTTGATCTTTATAACTAATGAAAAATATAAAATCTTTGGTAAATGGACACGCACATGAAAAATAAGTTTCTTACCTAAACTTCAGCTGTTAGAGAATTTTCATACCAATATCTTGTCTCAAAAGGTGGCTGGAGCCTTTTGAAAAAGTGCTTACAATGCTCGTCCAAGCATACTGAGTCAATCATTTAACTAGTCTTCCCCAAGTTATTTGTCATTTTCCAAGAAACTTGAATACTGGAAAAATAACCCAATCAGTCTTTTAGTTTTGAAAATTAATTCTTTTGAAGTGATCACTGACTCTAAAATAATAATTAGAAACCCACTGTGTTTTTTCAAGTCTAGAGTGAGCCTTATTGAGAATCAGATGCTTAATATATATGGGCCATTTTGATATAAAAATGCAAGAAGGACTTTCTCCTCCCTTTAGAAGGACTTTCTCCTCCCTTTTGAAGTAGTATATAAAAGCCAGAACTATATTTTTAGAAGAGAATAACATTATTTCCACTACAAAAGATGGAATGATTATGTCTTGCCTTTAGAGCATGATAGGAAATTATTTTGAACTTAATACAATGGTAAAATCAGTTTCTTTGCTGGAATTAACAGACAGTCCCAGGCTTCCTGTACCCAGTTGAAATTCTGAGTGCTTAAAAATGTTTTATTATCTTTAAGTAGTTGTAACAAAGCAGATTATGAATAAGATGAATCTTTATCAATGTTACGATCAGTGTGCTCACCTATCTCTCCTAACACACCTTTTCGTCACTTTTCAGAATTTTCTAGGACATACACACATATTTTTTTCTATATATTTTTATTGTAAAAATACTGTACAGAGGGGTTACAGTTACATGAGTAAGGTAATGAGTACATTTCCTATCAAGCATTGTTACCTCCTTCTTTGTTTATCCCGTACCATCCCTTCCCTCTCTACCTCCCCATCTCCTCCCTCCCCCCACCAAGTTGTAAAGTTTGTTTTCAACATACACACACACACACACGTTACTTGACTGCATTCTCCCCACCTTCTCTTTGTTCATCTTCTTCTGAGTGCTTTTGGTTTCTTTCCTTACAATTAGGAAACACTAGAAAGCAGTTTGCTTTTAACTAGTTTACATACACATATATATCTTACTTCAGGACCAGGTCCTCTGTCTGGTTCTCTACCATAGTTAGCTCTCTACCTCATGTTATCATCCCAGAAGATCATGTAGTGATCCACCATATTGATGACATGGAGCTGATAGAATCTGGTAAGGAGGAAACAGCAGACATCCTAGACCAGTATTGTCAACCAAAGATGACAAATTTAAAAAAAGAATTCTAACTTAATAAATTACGTTAAAAATCAGTTATTAAAAGCTATGAGGACCTGAAAATAGAAAATTTAATATTTCTTTAGGTTGTGTCATATTTCTATAAACATGTGTATGTAAGTGGTTACTGTCAATTTCTAGCTATTAAGTACAGCCAAGAGCACAGCATCATCACAGTAGGTAGACTGCAGTTTGATTAACCATGCCCTAAATGCCTATATTAGGTAGGTCTGCAACAGAATGGGAGGTAAACTTTGGGTGAACTTATGGATCTGACATTTCATGGAAGGCTTTGCAATCCAGTAGCCTATGGAATATTGAGATACCTCACAACATTGAGATATACCACCATTCATTGATCTATGGAATGTTGATATCCAAGCTTATTTTTTGAAAGCAAAAGAAAAGTTGGTGTATATACCAAGTTGGTGTAAGTTGGTATAATTGCTAACACACACCCACAGACAGACAGACACATGTTTGCACCTTGACAAGCTTCTTAGATTTTGGAGGCAATACAAATCATTTAGTATATAGATACGCATATTTTGATCTTCTGCTATGAACCAATACACCTATTAGGTTGTGGGAAGGTTTTGGGAATCTAGTGGTACCCAGGGAAAGTTAAGATTTCCCATGGTGGTGTCAGTTTTCAGTGTGGTTCAAATCAGGAAACTATGCTTCAGTTATTTCTGCTATAATTCAATTGACTTTCTCAAAATCTCTGCCACTTAATATTATAACATACTGAAGCAAGGGTCATAAAAGGCAGAAGAGCATTCTGTGCAGAGATTTGTCTGCAATCCTCAGTAATTTTGAAGCAAGTGTGGTCTTTATATCAGTCAAGGTTACTCAGTGAAAGAGTGCCATTGATTAGGTTGCATGGATAGACAAATGGACAGATTTAACTTGAGTAATACTCCTACAACCCTGAAATTTGTAGGGTAGTCTATAGGCTGGAAACCCACAGATCCTGAGGCAGATTTCTTTTCTTCATGGGAATGTCAGCTTTGTTCCTAAGGTTTTTCATCTGACTGAATGAGGCCCACTCACATTACCAAGGATAATTTCCTTTACTAAACTGATTATAGGTGTCCAACACATCCATAAAACACATCTACATTACTTCTAAATTATTTATTTGATTAAATAATAGATCTATAGCTTAGTTACATTGATACATAAAACCCACCATAATACTTTCATAAATAACTTTTCTTAGTCTGCAGTTCAGTTTCTGAGTTCTGTTGGAGACTGGTACTTGATTGTGGAGGATACACACCTTATAACTTGAGATTCTTATTTATTTATTTATGTATTTATTTATGTATTTATTTTTCAGACAGGATATCATTATGTAGTTCAGGCTGGCTTTTGATGTTCTTCCAAATGCTGAGATTACTGTCATACATCACTCTGCCTTGGTTTGTGAACCATCTCTCAAAATAGATTCTGTCTCACTAAAACCAAGCTCCAGGAAACCCTTTAGCTCTGCTTGCATAGAAATTTGGTGTGGATGGATATTTCCACCAGGGAACTTGAATCTTGAGGTAGTCTCCTGGCTAGTTTGACTTTTCATACCACTGAATCAACTAGCAAAAGAAAAGATCCTAGTGTGTCCAGTCATTGACCATGACTGTTGTGGGTTTGCTGAGGGACTACAATAGTGTGAAGGCTGGGAGAGATGTGTCTGATACTCAGGCAATGTCTGACACTTGGCAATGCCTCCGCTGCCAAATCAAATAGTAAATGAAAACTTATCACAACCCTAGGCTGGCAGGGCCATTAATGATTGAGAGATATCTCAAGATTGAAGGTTTGCAAATAAATTAACATGTTAACAAACGTGCTTTCCCCATCCCATTCTTTTATTGATTTTCATAAAGCATGTTAGCGGCAGTTAAAGTTTGGGTCTTAGGTGACAGGATATCAGAATCAGACTGTGGCTGAATTATAACAGGAAGAGCCATCACCTAGATAGACAGAAAGCTTTTGGTATTCTCTTTTGGAGGATGGCTGAGTTATTTTCTGTTTTATCAAGCATATTTGTATGATCAGATACAGCTATTGCTTTGACTATTTTTGCTTGGCCTTTTCATGTCAGATGGAATCCATACAGGGGCAGGAAGGAGGAAAGCTATCTTCTTAGCAGAGTGTAGAAACATTTCCCAGACTTGCCTAGGATTCTAAATACAAGTTAGACAAGGACTGTGGCAGGAGGCCAGTGCTCTTCTCTGTAGGGCACATGGGCAGCAAAGATGGCACTGAGAGGGAGTTGAGTGGGCAGAGCTCGATTTGTTTACGTTCGGTGTGTAAACAGTAAACAGCTCGTGGAAGGGTGTGACCTTTTATAGTGATTGGTTGGTTCCTTTTCCTCCCCATGCCACCTGGTCTCTTTTGCTTTAAAAAGTGCTTGCTGTGTGTTAATAAAGGAGTTCCTGCTTGACTTGACTCCCTGCTGCTTCTGATTGTCTCCAGGGCTAAGGGAGGCTGGGGAAAGGGCAAGCGGTGCACTTACTTACCTTTCCTCAAACCCACTTCTCCTGTTCTAGTTTATTTAGGCAGACATGACCATGGAAACGCAATGGCACTGGCAGTTAGACACAGCGTTCCATCTGTCATTCTCTGACTCTTGGGTGTCTTGAGGTAGTGGTAGAAGTAGGATGGGAGGGTAGCAGCGCTCAGCATGGACAGCCCAGGTCAGCAGCTTCACCAATGTCCCAAGGCAGTTGCAGGAGGACAACAACTTCCTGATCCTTAATCTTGACTACAGCTGTTAAATCCTGTTTCGATGCTTCTTCTTTCCCTCTCCCTCCAGTCTGCCTAAAGATTTCTGCAAACACTTAACTCCTAATATGAAGTCCCTTTCTGCTGGAAACACTTAGGCTGACTTCAGTGTTTTGTACAGAAATCTGTGGGCGAGGAGACATTGCTGGATCGATGCTGGTGTCTACCTCTGCAGACTTCAGAGATATTAGAAGAGCTTTTAGCTCCTTGCCTTTCTGCTACTGTATCCTAGCCCCAAACAAAGCACAACGTTTATAAAAAGAGGTCAAACATACTGCCTTTCTTCTGTTTTGGAGATGCTACAGAGATCATTTTCTTTAGAGTAAAACTTTTATCTTGTAGAAATTCAAGAAGTTTAAACTGGAGGAAGCAAGGTATAGAGGGAATAGTAACAGCTATAAAGTCTTACATTTACTGAGTATATAAGATATTATAGGGATTGGACCAAGAACTTTTAAGACATTAGCTAATAATCATAGGATTTCAGTCAGATAGGATCTTGAATTATTCTCATTAGTGCAGGAGAAGAAACTGAAGCTCAGAGATGTAGAATGACTGGCATGAAATTATACAGCTACCAGGTCTCATAATGGTACCAGGTCTCATATCTGGAGTCTGATTCCAGAACCTACAGTTTAAAATCACAACACTGTACAGCTTTGACATCAGAATATGGGGACTTCATTTCTACCTCCAGTAGTTAGCAATTATCTATCCATTCTCTGCTGTACAGGTGGAATATTTAGAGTGTACTCTAAATATTCCACCTGTACAGCAGAGAATCTAATAGATTTTGAGTGTGAGGTAGAATTCATCAATGTAACATTTGAGAAAGCACTTTTCAGATATAGAATAATATTAATATTATGAATATTTCTGACATACATTGCAATTTTATTACATCTATTTTTCTTAGTCCTGTATGATGGGTGCCAATATTTAAGGGTGCTAAACTATGTAGAAGAGGCAAAGGATTCCAAAAGAGGAATAAGGTCCCAAAACAGACGGCTCAGGGCAGTAAAGACTTTCATCTACTTGAGTATTTCTCTATAGCTGTCCTTAAATATTCATAAAGAGCAGCAATTAGACTTTACTAACCCTTTTTTCCCCTTGCTCCTATCTATCCTTCTCTGGGCAAGCATTTAGCTGATGGTTCTCTATCCAACTCAGATTAGCAGTGATTTAAGCCAAGTTTTTGGTGGCACCCAATGAGTCTGTTCTTTATAATCTTCCCCTCATGGCCACTCCCTGACTCTGTCCACACTCCAATGTTTTGCTTATTCATGTGGCTTCTGATCCTCCTTTGTTTTCTCACTAAATATTGTGAGTTGTTGTATCTCCTTAAAGATAAAGGCATTTAAAAATATTTTTGTTTGTGAGGAAACCTATCCCAAATTATGATTGCAATATTAGCTAAAGCGATTTAGGAAAAAAAACACCTTTTCTACTTCTTACACATAGGATCATTTAAATTATTTTGATCCCTTGAAAAGAAGAACATTGTAGGCAGATCTGCTACAGTGTATCCAATGTTTACATATTCTAGTATATGCTGCTTTCCTAGGAAACCCGGCAGTTTGTATTTATGGAGTGGTTCATGTATCAAATGGCTTTTGAAGTTGTACTGGAGAATGGCACAGCTCAGAGGCTTGTGGAAAAACAGAAGTTTTTGAAGCTTCAGTTGCCTAACATGACAATCTGTGTGATGCCCAAATTCAATTTTGGAAGATTTCTAGCAGTTGTGTTTTGCAGTCCTATTACTGGTTTGGCAGCTAAATACTGATCATGAGATCTTCATGGTTAGAAAAGAAAAAAAAAAAAACCTAAAGTAACTTGTAAGCCATTTCAATCTGAGTGTTTGGCACATATGTCTTTAGCTTATTGTTTTAATGGAATTGAAATTTTCATGGGTTCCTTCATTTAGTCCCTTAATGCAAATTGCATGAACTGAGTTTTTCTCAGAAGCCAGTACTTTCCTGATTCCTTCATGCATGACAGTGGATAAAATAATGCCACCCAATATGAGTGTTTCCATACAAAACTCACTTAGTTATCTTTGAATTGGGGGTACTATTGCCACTCTTGAGTGCTATGCTTTCACTTTGAGAAAATGAAATAAAGGAAGACAATTGAATAGGCTACTTCTTTGAATATTTTCAACATGAAAATTATTCTTACTCAGACCATAATACAGTGGACTAATAGATCTTGATGTGGGAATGCAATTAGAGCCATTTTATATTTTAACAGGTGAAAGATATTCATATGTATCAGTGAAAAAGGCCATTTGTTTTGGTTAGAAGCCTTGTGGAAAACATTTGATGGATAGAGATTATATTTGTCAGGTTTAAAAAGAATGGTTGGAGTTTTAGCACTCCAAATAGAAAGCAAGATCATTATTGAGTGGATAGGCAGACAAGATGGTAGCCTAGTATTAGCATAGATGTTGAAAGAGGAAAATTTTCCTGTTCATGTGAAACACTTTGTGGTAAAAGGCTTGTAGACGAGGTAGGACATTGAACTGAATCTAGGAAAGATAATCTTAAGTAGATCAGTAGAACCACAATGAAATAATTCGAATGCCACAGATTTTTCTTATTAGTGAATATTGAATGTAGGACTTTTTAAGCACATGTTCTACCCCTGAAATATACTTCTAGCCCTATAAATTTCTTTGTGAAACAGGAGTAGCAAATTGCTGTAGCCTCCATGCCTGCATTATTGCAGTAGTCTTTGCCCTAACATTTCTCAGTAATATGTCAGACTCTAAACTTTTGAATATTCTTAAACTTTATAAGGTAAATACCAAGTTTTCCAGAGATGCTTAAAAGCTCACTTCTACTTACCCATGGGATGAAAAGGAAAATGCCATGGAAATGTTTGTTTGATTATTACAGAATTTTATTCATTTTATCATCTTCAAATAGTTTCAATTCAATATGTGACATATTGAATACATTTTGATGAGTATCATTCTTTTCACCTTTCTGCAGGTTTATATGCAGATGCTTTACATTTTCATTTTGATTAGTTGAAATGTTATCAATTTCTTTCTCTATGGCACAGTGATTAGTGACTTTGACTTTAATAACAATTGCTTTAGGAATTTGAAACTTCTGTATTACAGAATTGTGTACCATTAGAAATTAAAAATTGTTATTCTAAATGCGGTTAGAAATTTTTTGTCATTCGTGGGGCTTGAACTCTGGGCCTGAGTACTGTCCCTGAGCTCTTCAGCTCAAGGCAAGCATCTACCACTGGAACCACAGCACCACTTTGTAACAGGCTACAGAATTTAATTTATAGAAGTTTTTGTAGCAGGCTACAGAATTTAATTTATAGCTTCAGATTTAAAATTATTGGATTATTTTACTTTTCAATGATGAATGATGCTTATGAATTTAGGGGTTTTCATCTTGAAATTGATTTTATCTGAAATTATTTTCCTACTTTATCTTTTTTATTTGTCAGGTATTTGCCTTTTTGGGGACTATTTTATCTGTTAAAGGTTAGGGAGTATCTGACTTGGATATCAGTTTGTAATTGCTGACTACAGAAGAATGAGGGTTTTGAAGAGAACACTGAAGAATGAACATGGTCCAGTTAAAGAGATAGTTGCTTGTTTAACAAGTCTATTCATTTATTTTCCCAGAGAGGTGGGTATTCACTGTAATCCCTGAGGTGAAGGCAAGTTATTTGGATAAATGGATTTTTGAAGAGTTCATGAGACAAACAGTAATATTATTTTAACCTTTATTTTCACAGGCCGGAGTTTATTGGAATAGTTGTGTGATGTTAACACAAACAGTGCATGCTTGACCTTTGAAAGTCTGTGGTTGTAGGTAATTTGGTCTCGATTTGACATATCTCTGCTTGTCTTAAACATGTATTGCTTCTTTACATTAGGGAAGAAACATGCATAGTTACAAACCATATAAAGATGGGTCATGCATATGGGTGTGTTCCTATAGATTATAATTGGGCTGAAAAATTGCTATCTTCTAGTGATGGCAAGAATCACCACATGCCGAATACTGGGCTGTTTGAGAAGCTCTCAAGAACAAACCTAGTGTGTTGCCAGTCATATAAGAGCATAGCACCTGCAGCTAGTTATAGCACAGAATGCTTGATAAAACACACACACACACACACACACACACACACACACACACAATGTTGCTGTTGGTTTACATGTTTGTTACATTGTATTGATCATCATAGTTTTAGAGTGCACTTCTAATTTGTATGTTCTTTTGTAATCTGGCATGCTGTGTTAAAATGTCACCAGCTTCATGCATCTTGATTTGCCATGTTCTTTGATTGCATCAAGTAGCCATATTGAATGATTGACTAGTATTGTGTCAGTTCATGCTACAATATCACAACATCAGAGTCATCTAACAGTTGTAGTCCTCAGAGCTCATCCCTTACTTAAACCATAAGTAACTGTATTTAGGTAATTTGTTGTAACAAAAGAATTTAAGCCTTTTGTATGAAAGCACTTACTTATCCTTCATCTTGTTTTGAGCCAGTAGGAATATTTTGTTATAAGAGTTTCTCTTGAAAATGTTAGGGAGATGATACCAATGAATGGTAAATTTCTTGAAATCTTATTGGCATATGAAAGTACCACTTTTATTTTTGAAAAAAATACAATAGGAAAGGTTACACACATGGTTAACAGAATGCATAGTTTCTTAAACTAAGGGTGAAATCAGTTTGAGATGACTTTTTGGTTTCTTGAGCTTTTGTGGTTTCAATGGTTTCTTTGAAGATGTTAAAATATATCTTTACACAAATGAACCTTAGAAGACTGTTTGAGCAAAGAAATAATTCACAAATTGAGAAGAAATCCAGGCCAACATGGTTCAGAAACTTCCATCCTATCATGTATGAATTATGTTTATAGCCAGGGAAAGGGAAGTGACATACAGAAATAACCTGATTGACTGCACACGGCATTTGCCTCATGTGGCATCTTATTGGCTTATTGGCTTATTTATCTACTCTGACTATTTGTGACTTAGCTCTTTTAAGCATATACTCTTAGCTTATAATCTCTTTACATATCAAGTGACATTACAGTTCCCTAAGTCTTAGCTTATAATCTCTTTACATATCAAGTGACATTACAGTTCCCTATGTACAGGGAAAACCTTAGGACCAAACTTAAAACATATGTGGGAATAAATAATCAAAACTTAATTTAACTGCACTATGGCAAGATGGAGGTGTACTTTATTTCTATCTTGCCTTTCTGGTCTAAGTACTTTGAAAAAGAGGTGCTGAATATGAATAAGTATGTTTGTACTTCAATTTTTTTTCCACTTAATTCTGATTCTTCAACAGAACTGAATTGTCTTTTGTATAATGTGCCTGATTAAATTTGCTCATCTAACATTGTAGTTTGTTATCAATGATATTAATAAGCTTGTTCAACTTACTGTTTTCTGTTAGAGAGAAAGGGGAAGCATCTCTATGTGGTTAAGTCGAAGCTGTTAACATCCGTGTAAGATTTCAAGGGCAGGCTCATTTTTATGTTCCTCCCGTTACTGTATTAGTTCTCCTTTGTCTCTTCAGGTATGAAATGACAGCTGCTGCAGTGGCACAGCTTAGTCACTGCTCATCCACTCGAGCAGAAGTTAATCACTATTTGAAAACAATCCACAGAGAGTAGACCCCAGAGTTCATTAGAGGGAAATGAAAAAGTTTGCCTCAATGACTAATAGGTCACATCATTAAGAATAAGAACAAAGTCAGATTTCATATATTCTAGTAAATTCTGTTTACTTAACTTTTCAATTAGTATAATCTAATTTACTTTTTTACCCTTCCATTTTTAATGTATTGTACTTGGAATATCATATGAAATTGTTCAATGTCATTTGCCTTTGTTTGTAGTTTCCAGAGTACTTTTTTTCTTTAAAAATTTTTAGCTTCTCACACATCTTTAGAGTGAATTGGATAAAAGACCCTATAAAATCTTTTCTGGGATTTAAGTCCTTGTCATTTTAAATCCATTCACTAATTTAGTGTCATTGAAAACTCAGTCTTCACAGGGACTTCTTTTAATGATCTTGCTTTCATTGCGATAAAGACATCTATTTTTAAAACATCTTTAATGCCAAATGAAATTGAAATTATTAATTGAATTGTCTGTGTTTCCCTGTACAGAGGATTTTCTGATCCTATACCCTGCCTTGGAACAGAAAGGAGGTTAGAGAGAATGAGCTACAATTTGGATTTAGCGTATACTTTTTGGAAATATGGAAAGTACAGTTTCAATCATCTTACAGAGAAATAATACTTTAACACAAATGTTTCCTACACATGTATTTTATTTTATTTTTTGTACATTTTTTAAATTGTAAAAATGCTGTATTGAGGGATTACAGTTACGTGAGCAAGGTAATAAGTACACGTCCTGAGCATTGTTGCCTCCTCTTTTGTTTTTCCCCTACCATCCCTTCCCTCCCACTTCGTGTATTTTAAATGCCACGGTCTCATTCAATTTTGGAGAAGAGTCTGGTATTATTATAATTTAGCAGAATTTTAGTTCCAAATACAATTTCCAGAGTCAAATCTCAATGCCACAAGTTTCAGCCTAGTAGCTTTCCAAGAATTGCTTGGTTTCTACCTGACTTATTTTCCTTATGTTTAGTGTCATGGAAATGCACAATAATAGTAATTAATAATACATTAATGAGTTATCATTGGATATTGAGAAACTGCTGTGAATTATTTTAAGAATTAAATAAATTTCTGATTTGCAGTTACAATTATTATTTATAATAACCACCATCACCATATTATTTAGAATTAGGTTGAAATATATCCATCGGAGACTCTGAACCTTCCACTGAGAAAGATGCTGATAGCTGTCCTTCCAATGCTTCTCATACTCTTCTCCTTTTTTTTCTTGGTAGCAGGATGCTGTTACAAAGTAATCAGCCAGAAGGACAAAACCAGTCAGAAGTAAAAACCAGTCAGAGCTCTGTTTCCCTTTTAGCAGTCACAGGCCTAAGGCACCGAGTTCTAGCCAGTGATATATAAGAAGAGATTTAGTGGGGATAATCTGGAAAATATGAACATTTTCCCTTTCTGTTGAATACCAGAATTTGTCATCTTCTTTCCTTTCCTACCTTGAATGACCTTATTGCTATAAACCTGAGGCAGAATCATTATGCTGAGTGTGACTGGCTAGGAAAAGAAGAAGCTTGGTCTTTGATGGTATTTTTGAATGTGGGTGAGCCTCACAACTTGTTAACAATAATATACTTTGACGTTTAAGTTACCATTAATAGATTTTTTTTTTAATTGGATTTTTAGCGATACTTCTGTCATTATCTCCTGCCGCCCTTCCTTACCCCCACACCAGCCCAGGAGGGTGGACTCAAGCTCCTGGTCTTCCTCAGTGCTGTGATTATAGGAGTGTGTTGTTTTACGCAGCTTTTAATCCATGGGTTCTTTGTTTGTAAGCAAAAAAAAAAAAAAAAAAGCCAGCCATCTGAAGCTAGGGAAGTTATTCAGGTTCTGAAATTGCCTCAAGCAGTTGAAGAAGCTGTAATAGGAGCTGCAGTGGTTCTGAGGAAAATAAGATCTCCATAGCATTCATATACTCCCCATCTCTTCCCTCTCCTGTTTCTTTCTGTATAAACCACATTTACTGAAGATGATTTTTTTCTCCTGGTAGATCAGAGCTGTTCAAGTTAGAAGTAACACAGGAATGAACCATCCTAGGACCTCCTGCTAGAGCTGTGCTGAAGGCTAGTCCATGGTAAGGGAGGTAGGTGAGCACCTCGGCCCTTCACACTCCTGCTGCTTGGAGGTTAGACTTAACAGCATACATGAGGCAATGTGAAGGCCAGGCAGGTCACCGATGCCAAAGTCACCCTCATCCGCTTTCTGCTTCTTGGAAGAGTTTTTGCTTTTAGCCTATCCTTTTCCCTTCAACCTTTATTTTCTCAGGATGCGTTATCCTGAGATGTTCTGGGAAAACATCCATCATTTCTTCCTAAAGTCTCAGATTGCCCAATTGTAGGTAGAGGTGCTATTAGTCTTGTTTGAAAGATCAGCAAAATGTAAAACAAATACTTGTCTATGTAAGCCTTTCAACTATCTTGTGCCAAGTATGGCATTACAAGAAGTAGTCAAAAAGACTCCTACTACTTTTATTTATTATTGCCATTATTTTGTAAATGAGGAGCATTTTATTTTTATTTTTTATTTTTTTTAAATTTTATTTTATTTTATTTGTGAACATACTGTACAGAGGGGTTACAATTACATGGGCAGGATAATGCATACATTTCTTACCAAGCATTGCAGCCTCCTCCTTTGTTTACCCTTCACATCCCTTCCCAGCCTCCCCCCTCCCAATCCCAATCCTAATCCCAATCCCAATCCTTCCCCTCCCCTCCCCCCCTCCAACCCCCACCGACATTGTAAAGCTCGTTTTGGACATGATAACTTGTACTTCTCATTGTTGCAACAGGTCCACCTGTATCCTTAAACGACTTGTTTTTCCCCATCTCATGAGGAGCATTTTAAAACTTTAGTTGAAAAAAAAGAGTTACATAGTTAGAGAAAAAGAGATCTTTTTTCAGAAAGTACAATTGAAATTTTATATCTCTAGGAACATGTATGTCCCATTACCTATACCTCAACAAAGGGTGCTGATATTGACAGTATCTAGATTTAGAGAATTTGATTCAAGATAAGGCTCTCGCTATTTAAGGAGGTCTCCAGGAAAGTCTAAGCCAGTCAGTTAAATTAGTATTTAGACTATCCTCCCCTCCCCCTTTTCTCCTGTCCTTTTCCTTTTTTTTTCAATGAAGTGGTGAGAAAATCAATTTCAGGTCAGGTTAGGTCTATAAACTGGCTCTTGGGACCCAGCTGGCTCAAATAAAATCTGTAACTCTAGTTATATAAGGTATTTTTGAGATACTGTATGCACTTTCTTTTCATAGTAGAAGAAGTACTAATTGTCTACATATGAAATTACATGACGTGGGTCAGGTCAAGCATGACATGTGGCTATTAACAGATTACAAAACCTCCATTAATTGGCAGTGATTGCTTGCCATGGTGAAAATGATAACGATGAGTCCCAGCCCAGAAGAAACAAGTAGCCTGAATGATTAGTGCATCTTCTGCGTAGAAGAAGAGGGTGGCATAAGTGGCATACGCTTGCTCCTGTTAGTTTGTCTCTGTACATAGACATAGAATGATTGGGGTTTAAAGTGCTTTAGCATTTATTATAGTTCAATAACTATCCAAAACAATTGTCATCTCAAAAGTCTGCGTATTAGAGAATATGTAATCTCAAGCTGATTTATATTCATTGAATTTAAATTAAGGACATATTTTTTGTCACATCTACATGGCCACTGTATCTTAGGGTTTATTGATTGAACATTTAATTGAATATTAGATATTAAATATTGATGGAATATATCACTGAATGCTACTTCTAGGTGATGAGGTTAGGAGTTAGTGGAGAGCCAGCCTTTATTCACCTAGAAAACTAATCTATGGTGTTGGGTGGAAGTGGAGATTGACATTAGTAATAAAGGATGTGCAAAATATTCCAAACATAGAGAAGAGATGTTTGAACTATGAGTTCCACATGAAGAAGGAGAAGAAGGATTGGAAAGATGGTTCAGGTGACAGAACATCAGCCGGTGAGAAAAATCATCAGATACAGAGTTCAGGACCAAAAACAAAAAGAAGGAGAAATAGTTCATTGCAATGGAAATAGTTACAAGAATGAACAGAATAAGCTGTTTTGAAGAGCATGCTTTGTAGAACTTGAGACTTGTTGCCACAGGTACTCATTAAATCTTTGGCTATGAAATGTGACACCACAACTGGATATGCTTTTTACATTTTAAGAGGACATTTACTTTACACTTTGAAAACATAAATATAAAACTCATTTTTTTCTAAATATATCACAAGTATTTTGTAAAGTGGTCTATTTAAATAGGACAACTTATTAAAAGACTGTGGGAGAATGGTCAGAGTTTCCAAACCTTGATCCTATTTGTCTGTTAGCCATGACTTTGGCAAGTTAGGGTTTAGGGTTTAGAGCAAGTTGGTGGCACTAGAATTTGAATTCAAGACCTTTTATTAAGAAGACATTCTACTACTTTAGTCATATCCCCATTACTTAAAAAAAGATAGGTTCTCATTTTTTTTCCCCAGGGCTTCTTGGACTGGGATTCTACTATTTTTGCTTCCTGCTGTAGCAGGGGTAAGTATGTGCTACAACGTCCAGGTTTTTGTGGGATCAGAAGGTGTCTTGTCAATTTCTCTCTGGACTGGTCTCAAACCATTATCTTCCTGATCTCTTCTACCTGATTGCTAGGCTTGGAAGTGCAAGTCATTATGTCTAGCTGGAATGTTAACTTTTAAACAATTTTAGTTTTAATGTCAAGGTGATATGCAGAGGGGTTGCAGTTACGTGAGTAAGGTAGTGAGTACACTTCTTGTTTAACTTGTTATACCCTCCCTCATTTTTCTCCTCCTTTCCCTCCCTTCAGTCCCCCTCCCCCAAAGTGTACAGATCATTTCCAACATATTGTGAGTATTGCTGTTGCATTGGTTCCCCCTTTGTAGTTTGTCTCATCATAGGGTCACATATACATAGCTATTGAGCAATTCTGCTCAGCTGCGGTTCCCCCTTTGTAGTTTGTCTCATCATAGGGTCACATATACATAGCTATTGAGCAATTCTGCTCAGCTGCGGTTCCCCCTTTGTAGTTTGTCTCATCATAGGGTCACATATACATAGCTATTGAGCAATTCTGCTCAGCTGCTAAAATTATCCTAGATGTATACTGATTATTACAAAGAAGGAAAACCATGGGACCTATGTTTCTTTGGATCTGACTTTTTTTACTTAATATGATTTTTTCCAAGTCCAGGAAGGTTAACTTTTTAAAAAATTTTATTTCCAAGAAGGTTAACTTTTTAAAAAATATTAAATTTCTCACTTGGAAAATTATATTAATAACAACTACCCCATTGAATTACAGTGAACAGTCAATAAAAATAGTATATGAAAGTGGTTGGCATACTCCCTGACAGTTAAGTGCTTAATAAATTTTGCTTATTACTTATATTATTATGAGTCTTCAATACCTAAACTTATACTACAGACAGTGTGTTAGTGTTTCTAGTTTTTATTGAAATTAAAGACTCTTACTTCCTTTTTCCTGGATTTCTTTCCCATTCACTTATCATGCTCATTATATACCTGGTACTATTCAAGATTTACCTCAATTCCCTGTAAGTTGCTTACAATCTTGCCATTGAGCTTACTTGCACAATTTACATTTAGTTCTATTTGCAGGGTATTTCAGACAGAATCATGTTGAAAGCTTTCTTAGAATAGCCTAACTATAATTGCTCTAATTATGAGAGGGTAGTGATGGTGAATGTACTGGGGGGAC
This sequence comes from Dipodomys spectabilis, assembly GCF_019054845.1. NCBI lineage: Eukaryota > Metazoa > Chordata > Mammalia > Rodentia > Heteromyidae > Dipodomys > Dipodomys spectabilis. The sequence goes on along the minus strand of NW_024870720.1, from coordinate 24,059,067 downwards.
AAATAACATGCAAAATCTACGTAATTGAGATCACAGACCTCCAAATGTTACTGTATGCAGTACTACATTATACCCTGGTTTCTTTATGCTACTGAAGACAGTTTCAAGTAACTGATTTTTTTTTCTGGTTAGAGGATTAAAAAAAATTATTGTCAAGGTGATGTACAGAGGGGTTAGTTTTACAGTTAAGTAAGGTAGTGATTATATTTTTTGTTGAACTTGTTATTCCTTCCTTCATTTTTCTCCCACTTTCCTTCCCCTGAGCCCCTCCCCTAAAGTTGTACTGTGGCTCAAGTGGTAGAGCACTGGCCTTGAACACAATGAGGCTCAGGGACAGTGCCCAGGCCCTGAGTTCAAGCCCCACTACCTCCCCCCCAAAAATAAAAAAACAAACTTTGATTTTTGTTATCTTCACTCTTAAAAGTAAGTTCCAAGAGTGAATTTCCAGTTTTAGAAAATAAAGTAATAAGAGAAGTGATTGTATTTGTTTTGTTCTTCATTGTACCTCTAATAGCTACAAAATTGACTTCTATCTGGTACGTGTTCAATACACATTTGTTCAAGGAAGGAATTAAACTAAATCATGGAGTTACCTTCACTTGGAGAGGGTATTATGGTTGAGATAAAGAAATATGAATTAAAGTACTGGTTTGGCTTTCTTGATTTTGGGGGGTGCAGTTTGTGTGTGTGTGTGTGTGTGTGTGTGTGTGTGTGTGTGTGTGTGTGTGTGTGTATGTGTGTGAGAGAGAGAGAGAGAGAGTGTGTGGGAAGGAGACACATACACACACACACACACACACACACACACACACACACACACACACACCCAGGGACCACTTTTTAGTGAACACATTCTCAATTTAATATTCAGTTCAACAATTAGCAACCTGACTACATCAAAAACTCATTTTGCAAGTTTTTGTACTTATAAAATATAATTTTGAGCTAAGTGAAAGTATCATACGAAGTATCATATCAAACTACATTAGAGAATACCAAGTATTCTTGGACTCCAGTTTATAATCTAGATTTATTGGCCAATAATTCTTGCGCTTAGAGAACCTTATTGCCATCACTTTTTGTGTGAGTTGTTTTCACTTGTCTTAATGTATTGAATAAAAAATAAAGATAAAATACTAAGAAATTATTTATATCAAAGTTTGTAACTACACTGTTTTGAGATCTAAATCTGGAGTGCAAAATTTCTTACTGGAAAGATATCTAAGCTTTTCAAATCATATTATATCTATAAAGGGAACTGGAGTCTCAAACAGCATTTTTCTCTGAACCTGAGTTATAGCTCACTTCATTGTTCCCTAAGCACCAAATTTTCCACTATAGATGTAGGACATACGCTCTTTTAGCTAGTACACCATGGAACTCAAGGGGTTGCACATTCGCATTGGCAGCTCCTTGGGAAAGAACAAAAAACTCACATGGGCAACAATGAAATCTGAGAGTGGAGGAGGTTCGTAGTACAAATGTTGAAGTGCTAAGCTTACAGAATGTAATAATTTCCCTGATTTTTATTAGAAAGCGGACATATGAGCGGAGCAGTGCATGGTAAATCAGCATCTTTGCCTCTTTACCAGCTTTTATGATCGGCATTAATGGCAGCAACTGTCACAGAGATTATGGCTGCTTTATTTCAAGAGAGTCTAAGAGGCAGAGCGGAATGTGAGTATTTTATAAACATATATTTTTAAAGTCAGCCATTTGGGCTTTCAGCAATGACAAATGATTCCTAGGAGGGCTTAAACAGGGGAAGGGATGGAGTAGAGGAGGGAAGGAAGGGAGGAAAACAGTAGCATTTATCTGATGTGGAAATTTGGATGTTAGTTATCATCCACATTTTCTTTAGCCATTTTGTTCTAGCCTAAGTGGCACCAAAATTATTTTATTGATCAGAAACTATCCTGGGGATGAAAAAGCCACATTCTGACTAGAGCCATGTGACTTTTACTTCCCATTACACATCTGAATGGACCTCCAGAGTATAGTTGGTTTAACTATGTTTGTGATTATTATATGAAAGATAAAATCCCCTATCTGTCACTTCCCAGACCTTTAAGCTCTTTTTGAGAGTTACAAAGTCATTGGAAGGAGATAATCTCCCTCATCTTTCTTCTATTCCAGTGTATTCGGGAGGTTTGATAAGGTGAGCTAATGCATATGGCTATGGTCCCAAAGGTACCCAAAGCAAACTGTGCTTCTGTTGAAAAGCCCCAGTGCCATTAGCTAGAAAAGAAACTATCAGGCAGTTTCTTACTTAAAAACATTTTATAGATGGCCCTAGATGTAAAAAAAGAAAAGACCAACATTCCTCTCTTGTTCTCATCTTGCTCTACTCTTAGAACTGCAGCTTCAGAAGCCATTATAACAATGCATCCAGGTTTAGAAAATTTTGTTGGTAAAGAAATGGAAGAGAGCAAGAACTATGTGGAAGATCTAGTTCTCAGCCTATACAGTTGCCTTTAGAGTAAACTTTTGGCCTTCCAAACTTCTTATTTCCTTCACTCCTAAATTGTGTGAATATTATTTTTGTTCATGTTTGTACTTATGAAATTTATCAGTATTTAAGAAGAGCCAAGAAAGCTGGGCACGTATGGCTCACACCTGTAATCCTAGCTATTCAGGAAGCTGAGATCTCAGGATCATGGTTCAAAGCCAGCCCGGGCAGGAAAATCCATGAGACTCTTATCTCCAATTAACCACCATAAAACTGGAAGTAGTGCTGTGGCTCAAGTGGTAGAGCACTAGCCTTGAGCTGAAGAGCTCAGGGACAGCACCCAGGCCCAGAGTTCAAGCCCCACAACTGGGGGAGAAAAAAAAGAGTCAAGCAACATACTGGATTTTGGAGATATACTGGTAAGTGAGGAGAAAAGTTTCTGTTCTTACAGAGTTGCTCTGGAGGAGACATAATCAGACAGAGAAGGGAGCTGGGTGCAGATGTCAGCTGAGAGGAGCACTTGGCCTGGCCTGCAGAGACCAGGAGGCTCTTAGTAGAAGCAGCTTCTAAACTGGGAGCTAAAGGATGAATAGGAATTAAATTCCATCTTGATGATTGCATTACATAATGTAAATGAAATAACTTGTAAGGAGGTTACACATATTCCACTTTGTCTCAGAATAATTATACAGAAATACTTCTTATAAATGGAGTATTGTAAGAGTAATGCATATTGTGAAGGCAGTATTATAATCAGGGTAGGAAGCATCTCATGACTTATGGTTAGATTGTTATATGTATCTGGAACATGCCATTTTCTAAACAAATATTCTGCAACTACCTGAATATCTGACTTACCTGAATTTAGGGAGACACTTAGCTAGGTCTTAACCATTAAGAGAGGCTAGAAGGATAAACAGCTTCTTTCCTGGAGTGAGACCAGGAGGATTAGCTGAGAGTTATGGTTGGAATCACTTCTTGTTAGGTGATTTTAGTGTGATAGGAAGTCAGGTAACCTGTCTTCTTGTTCTGACATATCAGCCACATGGACAAATAGCTAAAGGCAAGCCACTTAATTTTATTTGGTCTCACTTTCCTCACCTGTCAAATGATAACATCCAAAAGATGAAATAATCTATGGTTAACTTTCCAAGGCCACTCCATAGCATTGTCATTGGTAACAACTCCTCTTTTTTTTTTTTAATTTTCCATTAACAATCTCAGAACTTTAATCACTTGTTCATTCCTTTATTTTGATTGGCAAAATAAAGTACTGGGTACTGGGAGTTTAGGTTCTAATCCTTGTGTTAGCTAGGCTGGTTCAATACCACAGAGCAATGCCTACAGTCCTGTTTTTCACTGATATTTATTTTTGTTTATACTAAATATGTCCAGGTTAATCTTAGCAGATAAACAGAACAGCTCAGTACCTATGCACATATGACCATATAACATGATGCCAAGCGAACTAAACTCCAAGACATGAACACGAGGTTTTTCTTTGTTGTTGTTGTTTTTAATGTACTATGTGATTTCTTTTTTCTTTTGTGTGTTTTGTTCCCCCTATGGTTTATCCTCTGTTGTCACTCTATTTGATTTTGGTACCCTGGGTATTGTGTATACGTTTGTTACTGATGAATTTTTTTTCATAGTGGTCATATTTTCTTTCTTTCTTTTTTTAAATAAGTTTTTTTATTGTGAAAATACTGTCCAGAGGGGTTACAGTTACATGAGCAAGATAATGAGTACATTTCTTATCAAGCATTGTTGCCTCCTCCTTTGTTTTTCCCCTTCCCATCCCTTCCCTCCCACCTCCTCAACTACACCCCCTCCCATCTAAATTGTAAAGTTCATTTTTCGACATAGCATCTTGCACATCTTATTGTTGCAATGGGTCAACCTGTATCCCTACAAGAGAAACCTTAGGTCTCCTTGGCACAGGCCAAAACTTTCTTAATCACTGATTCATTTTTGAGGATAAGATCTCACTTCTTGTCTGGCTCCTGCCTGAGTTTTGATCTATCTACTTTGAGGTTTGTCACTGGAATCACAGACATGAGTCACCTCATTATTTCCCTTCCATAGAGACAGAGCCTTGCAAAATTCTCTGTCCAATCTGGCTTAGCACAGCAATCCTACCAAAGTCATCCTCTCACATACTTTGAGATGACAAGTACACGCTACAGCACCTAGCTATGTGTTGAGAAGGCATCTTATATATTTTCCTGCCTAGGCTGCCCTCAAACCATGGTCCTCAAATTCCAAGCTTTCTTCTTAGTCTAAAGAGAACAGATGCGTGTTGCATTGTATTTGAGTATATTCAAATGTTTATGTGTATTAGTGTACACAGGTGTGAGATGTCAAATTGCTAAGCTACAATTACCTTCAAAGTGAAAAATGTCTACATACCATTTTGCTTATCTACAACCTTGTTTCATGTAGACATTATTGTCTACATTATTGTGGACATTTATTTGTTTCTTTGAATTCATTTCTTTTGATCCATGGCAGGTAAGATCATTTTTAATAGGGACTACTATTTAACATATACAAGCATTTAATGTAATACTGTCAAGTTTAATGTATTATAAGGCTGAGGCATATTAGCAACTGAACTAAGATCACAACTATTTTGATATAATGGGAAATGATGGCAGATAATTGTGGACATTTTAGCTGACTTGTTATACTTAGAGATATTGTCCCCCACATCCCCTGATTAGGTCCCCAAGCACCTAACATTAGTCATTACTTTTGGTTTCTAGGACAGCAGAACATGTGAAGAAATACATCATAGCAGATACCTAACAATTGGGCCAACCCGAAGATTTGTGTACCATTATTTTTTTTTTAAAGAAAGCTGATTGCTAGATTTTCTCTGTCCTGGCAAAGAGAATCAGGTTGCTGGATGACATTTAGTTTTATTAAAACTGAACAAATGGTAGTCATAAATTGATGTCTATGCTATGGGAGATTCTGTGCAAAACAAATAGATAGTAAGTCAGAGAACAGGGCTAAAGGGGAGAGCAAAACATCTTTCATGCCTCTTAATTTCCTATGGGAAGCAAATGACAAGGTGATGCCAACTGTTCTCTGGATTTAAAGAAAAATCTCCAAGAAAAAAGTGACATCTCACATTGCAATCTTCACCTGATCTTATGCTAATATGCTTGATATTTTTCTTCTATTGTTTTATTGTTGTTATGACTTGTTTGTTTTTATTACTGATATTATATTGGTAACAAATTAAATAGGTGCATATGCACTGTCTTAGTATTATGGAACTTTGGGTTTTGACATTTATTTCTAGTGGAAAACAATATTGTTTCTTTTTCTTTTTTTTAACTAGTTATTGATACTGATTCAATGTCTTAAATCTTAAATCTCTCTTTCTCTCTCTCTCTCTCTCCACACATACTTAAAAACATGGAAACAGGATAAAAATATTGAAGTAGGATTCAGAATAACAGATTTCTATGTTCTAGCATCCACTCTGGACAAGGTTAGAAGCATCCTAAAGAAGCTTCTAAAATCCAAGGCAGATGCTAGACCAGAGATGTTATAGATTCCTGTTACCTGGAGACTGATGGATCATGGGTACAGCCCTCTGCAAGAACTTTCAAAGCTAGGCCAAGAATGCCTTCTTGCCTTAGTAATCCACCTGTTCCTTAGTGATCCACCTGTTCCTTGTCTTACCACTGGTCAATGGAGCATGGCACATAGGCATATAAGAGTTCATGTCCAGCTATGTCTCCAGTAACGTTCTTTCAGTCTTGCCTTTATCAAATATTCTTTACTGAAAAGTTTTTTTGCCTAAGTCTTATCAGTACTAAAACATTTAACTCAGCTCCCATTTCTTTTTTTTTTTTTTGTGTGTGTGTTTTTTTTGAGTCTAGTCGTGGGGCCTGAACTCTGGGCCTGGGCGCTGTCCCTCAGCTCTTCAGCTCAAGGCTAGCGCTTTACCACTTGAGCCACAGCACCACTTCCGGCTTTTTTCTTTTTGCTTATGTGGTGCTGAGGAATCGAACCCAGGGCCTCAGGCATGCAAGGCAAGCGCTCTACCACTGAGCCAACTTCCCAGCCCTCAGCTCCCATTTCTTTCATGATATTTTTTTTCACTTTTTAAAAAAAATTGTTGTGAAAATCCCATACAGAGGGGTTACAATTACATGGGTAAGGTAATGAGTATAATGAGTACATTTCTTATCAAGCATTGTTGCCTTCTCCTTTGTTTCCCCTTCCCATCTCTTCCCATCTCCCCTTCTCCCCTACACCCCACCCCGTGCCAAAGTTGTAAAGTTTGTTTTTTGACATAACATCTTGTTTGTAACTGTATAGCGCACTGGATTTGTAGTTCATTTTTTTTTTAAAATCTAATTCTGTAAACACTTTCAATTTGCAAGCTATTTTCACATATTGGTCTTGACTGGATCATAAGAATTACTTCATAATTTGGTCAATAAAAGGGCTGTCATTCATTATTGTCACTTTATTGTAGATAACCCTGTGATTGAGAAAGAATAACTAATTTGACCCAGGTTACAATGCTGATTTATGACAGGGCTGAGATCCAAATCTGCAATGGTTCTGTATTCTTGCTATTTAATAGTGCTCCATCCTGGGCAGGCCCTGTGACTCATAAGTGTCATCTAGCTACCTGGGAGGTGGTAAACAAGATGATTGCAGTTTGAGGCCAGACCCCACGTAAAAGTTAGTAAGACCTCATCTCAATCAATAAGCACCCACTTGTGATTCCAGTTATGCAGGAGGAATAAGCAGATGCATCTTGGTCCAAGGCTAGTGGAGAAAAAACGCAAGATTGTACATGAAAAACAGCTAAAGCAAAAAGAACTGCATGGCCCAAGTGGTTAGCACCTCTGCCCAGCATGCATGAGGCACTCAAGCCAGTTCTATTGGCTTTTGAACATAGTGCTGTTTCTCAGAATGTATTTATTGCTGTGTTATGTACTTAACAATGCGCACTAAGCTATTGCTTTGGCTTCAACTTGCTGCTGTAGGATCTTATCCATCTCAATTTGAAGAATATAGTCAGTCCTTTAGGTTCTTTGACTCATGATTCTGCTGGTAGAATTGGGTTTAAAAATATACCTTCCCTGGGGTTTTTAGAAGTATTGAGGCTCTACAACAGAATGAAGAGAAGGACTGGGTCGCAGTGACAAGAGAGAGTAAAAAATGAGAGTGCAGAGGAGAGAGGCATTGAGTCTCTTAGCCAGGTCTGAGGAAAGACCCTTCCAGAGCCATCAACAATGAAGACTAGCCTCTCTTTCCTTAGTTTTGAACATATAATACAACTCTATGATTCCAAAATCAAAATTATTTTCTGAGCTATGTCCAGAAAAGTGTTATTTGCTCTCAACCCTGGTTCTTTTCTCTCTCTTTTCCTGCTGATTAATTTGAGTATTGTGTTTGTTTTACTTTTATAAATGTAAGCAATTAAGCAAACACACATTCACATAAAAGAAAGCCTCATAAACATAGTCCTCTGTTCTTTGTAATATGTCTTGGAGATAATGTCCTTTTGGTGTGTAGGAATCTATTTCATCCTCGTCTTATTGCACAGCATTCTATGGTGTAAATGTATCATAGTTTATTCAACTAGTCTCCTGCTGAAATGGTGATTGTTTGTATTCTTTTGTCTTTAAAAGTAATTTCACAACAAAATAATTGGACTCGTGAACTGCTTTATAATTTTCCAAGTATATACTAAGAATAAATTCCAAGAGATGGAAATGTCAAAGGATAAATGTGTCCTATGTATTTTGATTCATTGTTGAATTGTTCCTTACCATTACCGTCAGGGGAGCACCTCTGCCATTTATACAGATTGAACATGATACTTCTCCAGGAAAGGGAAAGAGTTTATTTTAATTAGAAGTCCACCACTTCAGAAATGTTTCCTTACCAACAGACGTATAAGTCATTGGTGGTCTTCCTTCTGGCCCGGCCTTCCCGGACTTTAAGACCATGGGGCGTGCTGGCTAGCTCCTGGTTCAGCAGGGTCTATGGGGCAGAGAAGCAATGGTAGGGGCACTAGGCTTCAGGGTGAGCAGAGCACTGGCATTCTGGCCTAGGTGCTGCTGGTGTGTGTGTGTGTGTGTGTGTGTGTGTGTGTGTGTGTGTGTGCACGTGCGTGTGGAAGACGGTGAGGGCAGCAAGCAGGAGCTCATGGAAGAGCAGCATTCTAGGTCTGGGCAAAACGAGCAAACTGATAAGAGATCTATGTATGTTTAAGAAAGGGGGCGGGCAGGCGGGGCAGCTCAACCAAGATCCAGTACTGTTTTCTGCCCTCAGAGACCATCACCTGGATATGGAACTCTAGTGAATAAAAAGGGGAGCCCTATGCTAGGAGTCCCCATAAATATGTACTGGAATTCTTTGTATATAGAAAATAATACTGTAAAGTTTAATTTTAACACTTAAAAAATTACTCTGGTTTTCATTCCCACCAGAAATTTTCAAAATTTGTTTCTTTGACAAGCAGGTGAAGCTTTAGTCTTGTCTTACTTTGAATCATCATCGTAATTGAAGTTGATCATCTTTTTGTGCTTTCTCTTGTCTTCTGTCTTTACTTTTCTTGAGATAAGATTTCTTTATGTTGTCCATGCTGGTTTGGAGCTTGTCAGGCTCCTGTTTAGCTAGGTATATGATTTCAGACTGGTTATTTTTCCTTATTTGTAAGGGTCATGTGCTTTGTCCATACGTCTATTATACTAGATTACAGCATTTAAAAAAAGATATGACATTTCATAGATTATTATTGTGGTGTGTGTGTGTTTTCTTTTAATTCTGGTCTTATTTTTGTGCTGTAGTATGACTTATAATAAATAATCTTTCCTTCCTTCCTCCCTCCCTCCCTCCCTCCTCCCTCCCTCCCTCCCTCCTCCCTCCCTCCTCCCTCCCTTCTTCCCTCCCTCCCTCCCTCCTCCCTCCCTCCCTCCCTCCCTCCCTTCCTCCCTCCCTCCCTCCCTTCCTTCCTTCCTTCCTTCCTTCCTTCATTTTTTGCTGGTCCTGGCCCCTGTCCCCAACTTTATCTTTGTTCAAGGCTAGTGTTCTAGACTTTGAGTCACAGCTCCAAATCCAGGACTTTTGGTAGTTTAGTGTGGGATTTGGTCCTTGATCCTCAGATCGCAGCCTTCTGAATAGCCAAGGTTATGAATGTAAGCCACTGGCCTCCAGCTCTCCTGTTTTTAAAATTTCCACTTTGGCTGTGTGGGATACTGTTAAATTTTTACTTAGTTGTTCATTCTTTTATGGTTTTATTTATTTGTTGGTGGTATTTGGTGTTTGAACTCAGGACCTTCTTCTCTTTAGGCTGGCAGGATCCTGTGAAGTTATACCTCCAGTCCTAGTTTTTAATTCTTTTTCTTTCTTGACTTTTAACTTAATATTGAGATAGTTAAGAGTATTTTTCACACCTCAGGTTGAGATGACATTCATTTATGTCTTCTTCCAGTTCCTATAAAATTTTGTCTGTCGACAGATCTATCTATCTATCTATCTATCTATCTATCTATCTATCTATCTATCTATCTATCTATCTATCTATCTATCTATCTATCTATCTATCTATCTACCAACCTTCCTACCTATCATCTACTGTTTGTCATCTGTCATCTGTCTCTATCATTTATCTATATATGTGGCTGAGGTTTGAACTTCTTGCTTTGTAGTTATTAGGGCAGGTGCTCGATCTCCTTTTTTGGGTGATGGATATTTTTTAGTGTATATTTTTATTGTAAAGATACTGTACAGAGGGGTTACAGTGAGTGTGGTAATGACTACATTTCCTATCGGGCACTGTTACCTCCTCTTTTGTTTTTCCCCTACAATCCCCGAACCACACATCTAACCATTTTTATTTTGGATATTTTGAGATATGGTTTTTATTTTCCCCTGGGCTGCCTTGGAGCACAGTTCTATTTGTGTTCCCCATCATAGCTATGGTGACAAATGTATACAATCATACTCAGCCTTTACTGTTGAGATGGGATTTTGCATACTTTTTGTCCAGGCTAGCCTCAAACTGTGTTTATCCTGATCTTTGCCTCATGAGTAGTTAGGATTATGGGTATTTACTGCCCACCCAGTGAAAATTTTACTCTCTTAGAATTTTACCCTTATAGATGAGGTCCTTATTAATTTTCACCTTCAATCAAAGGCTTTTCCAGTTGTCTTGAACGAAACCAATTATTTAAAAGTTGATCAAGTAATTTTATTTTGTTACACTGTAGTGTGGGGATATAGGTTTTAACGAAGTCAGCATTTTGTTAAGAAAAAAACCAAAATGTTCTGGTATATACATGCAACTTTTCTAGATGTGAAATTAAATTAATATAAAAACTTAAAAGTCAGCAATGTTTTTTTGTGCTATTAATCCCTTTGTGACCAAATCAATCACGTAGAAGGGAATATAGAATATGTTTGTTTTTAAAATACAGTGGCATAATACTACCACTGCAGTATTATTACCAGCCATGTAATAGATGTGTTACACTTATTTCTGTTCTAGGAACCACAACAAAGTTGTATATTTTTGACTGCCTGTTGATATGGGAAGGGAAGCAAGCTGAGTATCCATATAGCCAGAGGATGGAAGATGTCAGACCAAGACAAAGGACATGGTGATATATTTCCCTTCTCTTATTCCAGCATACTCCTCTTGTTCTAATTTAGAATGGTGCTTTTGACATATATATGATAGATTATTTGTCTGAATAGGAAATTCAATGTCTTTGAAATTTTTTAGTTTTTCCTAAATCTCTCTTTCACGACTGATAATTCAAAATTTCTTGGGGAGTAATAGACTCTCAGTTTCTGAAAGAACTCAAAATTAAAGAACAAGATTGTCAAAATATTTATCTCTATCTCATTTTTTTTTACTATTTAAAATTTTGTATATTTATTAAAAAATTGTTATTGTAGAGTTGATACACAGAGGGGAAACCTGATCTGTTACACAAATCAGGTAAGGAGTAATGAGTACAATTCTTTTTGAACCATGTCTTCTCTTCCATGGTTTTTTCCCAGTCTTTCCCTCCCATCTCCACCAACAAGATGTCCAATTCACTTCCCTTAGTATCTAATATCACTGTTGTATTTGTTCATTATTCTTCCACTTTTTATTTGCAATCTCTTATTCTCCTAATCATAAACAAACAAGATGAAAGGAAAAGAAAATAAAAGCAACACCAATGGCAACTAAAGAATGTCTCTCATTTCCTTTTCTTGAAGTTCATTTCATAGAATATTATTTTTTATGATCATCATCTGTACATAGCTATTGTGCCTTTGTCCACCACTCTTATTCATAGCCTCCTTTGGCCTCCTATAGTCCTATATAATTTATCTTGTCTTAGTGTGTCACTGTGTGCATATCTATCTATCTAATAGCCATTCAGTGTATTTACTTGTGGATTTATAAGCACATTCTAGTCACCACAAACCACGCAGGCTATGTTTCTTTAGCTCCAGCTTACTTTGCTTAATATAATCTTTCTAAGTCTTTCTGTTTATTTACAAATGGGACAATATTATTCTTTCTGATGGGTTAGTAGAATTCTATTGTTTATATATATCACATTTTCTTTATCCATTCATCCACTGAGGGACATCTAGGTTGATTCCATATCTTGGCTATGGTAAATAATGCTGCAATAAACATGGTTGTGCTGGTAGCTTTAGTGAGGCCTGGTTTGTGGTCCAGTGGATAAATGCCCAGGAGTCAAATTTCTGGGTCATAGGGAAGCTCTATGTTTGATCTTTTAAGGAACCTCCACATTGCTTTCCAGAGTGGTTGAACAAGTTTACATTCCCACCAACAGTGGAATAGAGTTCTCTTTCGGTCACATTTCTGCCAGCATTTGTTATTGTTAGTTTTCCTGATAATGGCCATTCTAACTGGAGTGAAGTGGAATCTCAATGATGTTTTGATTTGCATTTTTTTTATGGCCAGAGATGTTGAACATTTCTTCATGTGTCTATTGGCCATTCCCTTTTCTTCCTCTGAGAAGTCTCTCTTTAAGTTTTTAACTCAACTCATGTTGAATTTTTGAGGGTTTATTTTTGGAGGGCTTAATTTTTTGAGCTTTAAGTATATTTTAGATGCAAGACTCTTACTTTTCATATGTGGGAAAGAAAAAAGAATATATGGCAGGAAATGGGGGCAAAGAGAAATTTATTTCAAATCATTGGCTTATCCATTCATCGTGGTGCAAATCTTGAAAGTAGGCCTTCAAACTGGAGATCCAAGAAGAAATTGCACTTAAAGTGTGAAAGCCATGTGCCAGACAGAATTTCATTTTGCACAAGGAAGACTAGACCTTTTCTCTACTGATTGGGTGGAATTCACCCACATTAAGTAGAATAATGTACTTTACTTGAAATCAATATATTTAAAACTTTGTCCTTAAATATTATAAAGATTTATAGCAATGATTAGTTCAGAATAATGCTTAATGAAATGTCTGGTCATCATACTCCAATCAAGTTAACATATAAAATTAACCACCATAAAAAGATATTCTTTGTTTCAGTGTTATTTGTCATCCCACTTAGGAATAGCTACATGGGGCACAAGTCTGTGACAATTGGCCAATACTCTTTTGGCAGTATCCTATTTATTAATGAATTTTCAATAATGCATATTTTTATTATCTTTAAGTAGTTGTAGAGAGAGGTTTAAATTAGGTATGTCAATTTGTGAGCACAATGCATCTTGATCAATGTCCCTCTTTCCATCATTCTCCTTCATCTCTTTTCATTACTCTTTTCATCATCTCTCATCTTTCTCAGCCCCATCCATCCCCTCAATATACCCGGTCCCATTTTCACTTTTGTACGTTGAATATTGTTAATTATGTCAATTTTATAAGAACATGTTCATTCATCTACATTTCAACTCAGTGAAAAACTTCACATTTATTCAGCACTTACAGTTTTATATTCTGTATAATAGGTAGGATAAGGGTTAATATTTCCATTTTACAGGTAAAAATAAACCTAATTTAGATGATTTATGTATGTGACAGGGTTAAATGTCTCTTCTTTTATCTATCACAGACACAACATAACAAAGTAAATCAAATCATTGTTGGAATGGATATAAGGAAAGGAATATTTAAAGTTATATCATCTTGTAATGGAGAAAATGTATGTAGCTTTGCATATCTTTGAACATTAAAATGGCCCAGATTCAGTTCTTGTAAGTCTTAAGTACAGTATCATGGAACATTCAAACTTTCGTTAGTGTGTCATTATAAGTGTGTTTCCATAGTTCAAAAAGTGACAAAGGTGACATGATGTTGTGAATTAATTATTTGTAAGGAATTTAATAGTTGATCCCACCATCGTGAGTCACAGAAGAAGACTGGAGTGTGAACAGACTTGGCAGATCTGCCAGGCTCTCTGCAGGAAGCAGCAGGCAATGGCTCACCTGGGAACATGAGTCAGTGCGGAGTTTCACTGATGGCTTTCTAAGAGGCTGCCAGGAATTATGCAGCTAGCTGAAGCTATCTCAGGAAAACCCCTAACTTTCTCATTGTTCCATAATATGTATTACTATTTTGAATAGTAGCAACATAGTCTGTACTCCCTGCTAACTCTTTAATTGCTTTAAACATGCCATATCTTGGCATATGAAGGACAATGTGACCAAATCTAACACATACTAGCTAGGAAAGGATTTGATTTAAAATGACCCACAATCTCTCTGAAGAAAAAGCATATAGACTAATAATGAACAAATTAAAATCGCCTCTTCCCTTGATACTCCTATATCCCTTCCCTTCCTTTCTCTTCCTTCCCTCCTCTATCCTCCCCTCCCCTCTTCTGTATTTCCCTCCCCTTTCTCTCTATCTCATTCTTTCTTTATATCTTCATTCCTTCCTTTCTTCCTTCCTTCCTTCCTTCCTTCCTTCCTTCCTTCCTTCCTTCCTTCCTTCTTTCCTTCCTTCCTTCCTTCTCTCTCTCTCTCTCTCTCTCTCTCTCTCTCTCTCTCTCTCTCTCTCTCTCTCTCCCTGAACTTTTTTGTTTTTGTTTTTATTGTGAAAATACTGTACAGAGGGGTTACAATTACATGGGCAAAATAATGAGTACATTTCTTATCAAGCATTGTAGCCTCCTCCTTTGTTTCCCCTTCCCATCCTCCCCCTGCCCCCTCCAATCCTCCCCGCTCCCCCTCCCCTCCCAAAGTTGTAAAGTTTGTTTTCGACATAACGACTTGTATATCTCATTGTGTCCCTGAACTTTTTTGCTCAAGGTTAGTCTTCTAGTCTCATTTCTGCCTTAAATTTTTTTGAGTAGTTTATTGGAGATGAGAATCTCACAGACTTTCCTGCCAAGGCTGGCTTTGAACCTTAATCTTCAGATCTCAGCCTTCTTAGTAGCTAGGATTAAAGGCATGAGCCACTGGTGCCTGGCTTATACCCATTTTTTACAAGCAAAGTCAAGAGCAGATCGTTGACCAAACATTTCTGTCATATTAGTAGGAAAGATGTGCTTAAATATCAACCATTTATCCTTTTTGGTGGCTGATAGATATTCAATTTATGAGATAAAGTAAGATAGAGCAACTAGGGGGTGGACTACGAGTGCCAAAAGCTTAGAGAGCTGTGGAGAATGTCATGCTCACTGGATGATTGCACGTGTATGAACTGTAATATACAAAAATTGCTCTAAGTTGTTCTCTTCCTTTAATCTTTCTATTGATTCATGCTTGCTCTTTATTCATATTTGCTCTGTATTCATCTTAAGGATGACATGGAAAGGGAAGAGACTGGGTAGAACCAGTACTTGGGATTAAAAAAAAAGACTTTCCATTATCTTCTTGGTTGTCAAGTTTCAGTGATTCAGAACAACTGGTGATTTCTTTCAAGCTTTAATTATGTTTGCTGTCAGAGATATAATGTAGGAAAGCACAGGACAGCAACTTTATTTTCAGGTGGTTTGGGTGCCACTAAATATCCCCAGTTCTCATCAGCTCTAAAATTATGCAACTTCTATATAAGAAATGCTGTCTATTTAAAGCTTTTCTGTATATAATCTGTTTAAAATTAAAATAATTACTTTAATCTTAAAATGTTAGGGAACATTTTAGAAACAGACACAAGGAAAGTTTACTGTGACATTATAAAACTTACAGATTAACATCTGCTGAGCATATACAATATGTGTTAAATATTTTATTCATGAATAACATGAAGTAGATTTTGAGAAACTTCTAGTCAATACTACAAGGAATTCCTTTTCTTATGCATGAAAATAACCTCACACATCAAAGAATTTGTTCAAATAGATAATATGTGATAAATATACTTTCTATATGTCTAATTTCTGATTTAAGATTAAAAACAGTATTGATCTTTTTCTGTTAAATATTTTTATTGTTTATTAAGCCAAAAAACTTCATATGATTGCTGGATTTAGATAGACTTTATAAAAAATAAATACATTACCCTTTACACTGGAAAATTACTACAATTCCATCCAACATTTATGAAGTTACATATTGAATCATTAGGAAGGCATATTTCTGAGGGTGGCTGAAGTAGATTAGCTTTGAACTGATGGAATAAATAAATGAAATAGTCTTCTCTGGTGTTCAAGGATATTATTAAATTTTTTGAGGGAATGAACAGAAAAAAAAGGTGGAGGAAGTACTTGTTCTCTCTCTGATTCCTGACTGCATGTATTTTTTTTCTTTGTCAGTCTTGGGGGGGGGCTTGAACTCATAGCCTGGGTGCTGTCCCTGAGCTTCTTTTGCTCAAGGCTAGCTCCCTACCACTTGAGCCACAGTGCCACCTCTGGCTTTTTCTGTTTATGTGGTACTGAATAATCAAACCCAAGGCTTCATGCATGCTAGGGATTTATCTCTGGCTCTCAGATTTTCAAAGTACATTAGCTAGGTTTACTGGATTTCATCTTTCATCTGGAATCATGGGATTAGAAATCATGAGATTTCCAAGTGGCTTGAGCTATTTATACCTTCTACCCACATTCATCTATCTATCTATCTATCTATCTATCTATCTATCTATCTATCTATCTATCTATCTATCTATCATCTATCTGTCTATCATCTATCTATTCCAGCAGATACATAAGGGATTATGTAAAGATTATATAAGGAATTTCTGCCATGGTTTGGAGTTTGAAATTTCTTTCTTTTTTATAATATTTTTCATTATAAAAATATTGTACAGAGGGGTTACAGTTACATGAGTAAGGTAATGAGTACATGAAATTTCTTCTGAATAGAGTGAGAGGAGGGAAGACATTGGTAGGTTTTGAGCAGGGAGTTACATGATGTGAAAAAGCAAAGGAAATATGGAACCAAGGAGAAGGAAAATAGAAAGCTCCTGGGATAACCTAAAGTTGTGAAAGTGGATGTGTGGTGACATGTGCTGAGTTAGGATAGCTTTAAAAGCTATCCTTGCAAAAGTAATAACCCTTAACGGTAGACCTCTCAGGACTTGCTGATAGATTAGATGTTGGGTAGAACAAATAAGATAATCCTAGGTTTGGGGCTTGAGCAAAACAGAGGAGCATGACATTAATTATTGACAAAAACAGACTAAACTTTGTCTGAGTTATAAAACATGAAAATAGCATATTATCAATTTATTACTTTTGCTGTTAGAAGCCAAATAGGTATGTATGTACAACTTATGGTCAACTAATTTTCCTATATTTTCATTAGAAGTATATCTTTAGAATTTTCATGCTAGAAAGATTATTTATGCTCTACAAGATCACTTTTTTGGCAATAGTTCTGTTAGTGACACTTTTATTTCAGACAGTTGGTAGATTAGTAATAGAATTGACTTACATGACATTATGGTCGCCATTTCTGTATTTCACTGGCTTAATATTCTCTTTTCTGATACTTTTCCATAATTTTTGTGATTCTTTCCCTGGAAGATTTAACCTAAGAGAAATTATCTTCTTATTGTCTATCAATATTTCAGATCCATTATTAATTTTATTAAAAACAGAAAGAAATTTAGACACACTAGAATTTCTGCTAACCCCTTGGATATGTAGCTAGATCTTATATACAAAGAAATAATATAAGAAAGCAAATGAAGAAAGGCTCCAAATCTCTCAACTAGTTAACTTTTGTGTCTTCTCTCCAACTTTAATTTTCAGTGGAAGAAAGATAAAACATGATATTGTTGGTGCTACTTGTTCTGTCCTAGGCTTCCCCAAGATAACAAAGAAGAACAACAAATAGCTCATCTGATCCTACATTGTGATAAAGTTGATACATGCTGCCCCTTCAAACAGTGAAGCACACAGCCGTAATCACATCTGACTTGTGGGCAGACCAGTTGTCTTTGTCTTCAATCTCTTATGTTTTGTTCCTGTGAAGTGCTGTCACAATGACTGATAGAGGGGCTGAAGCTGTAAGTTCAGGGGAATGCTTCAGTTATACAAGTAGTACCTTTCATGAAGGGCAATCTGTATGCGTAAGTAGAACAGAAAACCACCCACGTGTGAATGATTTCAGAGTGTGAAGGAACACAGTCTTGCTGCATTCCAAAACCGCTTTCTTACTCCTTTCTCCAAGGAGTGGTGAAAATTACAGAGGTAATGCCACTGCAGCTTTAACCGAAACTTAAGTCAAGATGCACACAATTTGGGCAGATGCTGCGTTAAGATTACAGTAGCAGTGAAGCAGGTTTTGAGATAATGATGAAGAAAGCTAGGCCATCAGACAATTGTAGCTGGAAAATAAAATGGTTTCACAACAGAAGGAAAGTACATAGAAGAAAAGAAGAGTGTCTTTTTAATTCTTGTCTTGGGTTGACCCTATATATTTTCTTGGAGTGGTAGGTCTTCCTACAGATTATTAGCTTTCTGAATGAACAGTGATTTTTATGTCATTGCTTTTAAACATTTTTTGGTAATATGAACAGAATATCATTTGAAAAAATACCTATATTTTAAATTTAATCTTTTTCCACCAACTTACCTGATATGCATGCTTTCTATTATGGAGGAATCTTAATAATGATATTTAAGCTGGGCATCAGTGGCTCATGCCTGTAATCCTAGCTACTTAGGAGGCTGAGATCTGTGTAGGAAATTCTGTGAGACTCTTAGCTCCAATAAATCACCAGAAAATCGGAAATGGTGCTGTGGCTAAGTGGTAGAGCACTAGCCTTGAGCTGAAGAACTGAGGGACAGTGCCCAGGATCAGAGTTCAAGCCCTATGACCAACAAAACAAAACAAAGCAAAAAACAAAAAAGAATGCTCGCCCCATTTGTTAAGAAATGGAAAGACTTGTAAAAAATTATAGGAAGTGAAGTAAACCAGGCCCAAAGAAACATAGGCCCTATGGTTTCCCTTATTTGATATAACTAGTATATGGTCAGATAAGTTGATGTTAGGGAAATGAACCCCAAGATAGGGACACAAGTATCTTTTTTCTTTCTTGCTATTGTTTCTAATGTATTTATAATGTACCATGTGATTTTTTTTTTGTTTCCTCTCTATGTTCCTCCCCCACAGTATTTTTTCACTGCATTTGATGTCTGTGCCCTGCATCTTGTATATACATTTCTCTGATTTGGGGAGAGGAAGGGAAAAAAAAACCAAAATGCTTAAATAAGTATACAGGTTAACCCATTGTAGCAATGAGATGTACAAAATACTGTTGAAAACTAACTTTACAACTTTGGCAGGAGAAGGATGGTAGGGTAGGGGGCAGTTGTGGAGGTGGAAGGGGAAAAACAAAGGAGGAGCCAACAATGCTCCATAGGAAATGTACTCATTACCTTGCTCATGTAACTGTAACCTCTCTGTACAGTATTCTTATAAATAAAAAACATCCAAAAATGAAATTTAAGTGGTAGACCTTACTAAAATTTGATAAAAAATTGTCTCTGGCTATGTGTGTCTGCCTTTGCAAACCATAAGCAAACAGAATAACCAAACAAAACATAATCATAGAATCCCATGTATTTCACAAGGCATGTTAAGTTCATTGAACTTTTCCCCCTGACTTGTTTTTACATAGAGGCAGCTTGAACGGATAACATCTGTTTCTATACTTAACCTCTCTCACCTTATTTGAAAAAATGGGAAATGATATCTGCTACCATTCAGCTCATGATGATATTCTAATAAGCAGATATTTAAAGGTTGATAGGAAGTGGCATATGGGCTTCTAACAAAAGGAGGAAACGTATCAGGACTCTCTCTGACCTTAAGAAAAACGAATTTAACTGATGAAAATTATGAAACATAAACATGTAAAGTCTCTATATTGCCCGGAGGCATACAGAGAATGCAAAAACATTCACTCACAAAAATCTGTTAAATCTCAATTAGAACAGAAGCAAATGGCATTTGGTTCACTCCTTGATACCACTCTCCTCCCCCATTCCTACTCTCTGTCCTGTTGTACAAAGGCAAGAAGAAAGAGGTTTCCTCTCTCTTCCCAGTTCCTCATCTGGTATTTTCTAGTGTGGGAGAGCTTCCCAACTCTTAGTTGCAAATAGGCGCAATGATAAGATTGGTGGTTCTCTGTTAATCAGCTGTTTGTTATTCTGACAAAAATCCTGAGAGAACTAGCTCATAAGGAAGACTGCTTTCCTCCTCTTTTCTTGTCTTCTCTCTTCTCCTCTCATTCCTCTCCTCTCATTTCCTCTCCTCTCCTCTCTTCTCTTCCCTGCTCCTTCCCTTTTCTTTTTTTTAATTTAAATAATTAAAAATTATCTTCTAGTAGTTGTACAAATGAGTTTCAATTCAACATGTCAATTTATAAGTAAAATGCATTTTTTTTTTGGTTCTGGGATTGGAACTCTGGACCTAGGCACTTTCCCTCAGCTCCTATTTTGCTCAAGGCTAGCACTCTACCACTTGAGCCACTGAACCACTTCTGGCTTTTTCTGTGATTAATTGGAAATAAAAGTCTCATGGACTTTCCTGCCCAGGCTGACTTCAAACCACTATCTTCAGATCTCAGACTCCTGAGTAGTTAGGATTACAGGAATGAGCCACCAGCACTGGGCAGAATGCATCTTGATCCATGTTCTCTCCCATTTCCCCCAACTTCACCCATGCTCTCAAGTTACCTAGTTCCATTTTCACATATGGATGAATGGTTAAAGGAAATAAGAAAATGTGATATACATGTATATTATAAATACACATGTACATGTTATATTATATGTATAATATGTATAATGGAATTTTATTCATCCATAAGGAAGAATAATATGTCAATGGCAGGAAAATGGATAGACCAGCAATGGTTTGGTTTGAAGTTCCAGAAGTTTCAACAAATGATCATTTGGCTCTGCTATCCTTGAGCCTGTAAAAAATGATACCAAAAGCCCATCATACAAGAAACAAAGCAACACATAAGTAAACAAAAAGAAAACTCATAGAGTGGAAGAAAAATATTTTCAGATTATGGTTACCCTTGATAAGCATCTTATAATTCTCTAAAAGTCCCAATAATCCAAGCCAAAACATGTATAGGGTCTGAACAGACATTTTTCTAGAGAAGATACACAAATATCCAATTCACTACTTATAACATCCACAGTTACCATACCACCTAACAATTCCATTTAACATATCTGTCAGAGGGAAGTAAAACATATTCATACAAGAAGCTTGCATATAAATGTTAATGGAATTATTATTCATACTAGTCACCATATGGAAACAATCCAAATGTCCATTCACTGATGGATGGAAAAACAAGTTGTAACCATATAATAGTCTATTTTTCAGTAATAAAAGGAATCTGGCACTGATACCCATTACAAAATGGATGAAATTTGAAAATATGCAATACTTTTTCAGTTATATGTACCAATGTTCTGCATCTTTTGTTTATCAGACCATCTTTTATTTTCCTAATATTTTAGTTTTACTCCTAGGCAATGATTTACCCTTCACACTGGCAGTTCCCTCCCAGACAAAAATAGGACACATGTATTTTACTATTTTTAATTTTATTATAAAATTTTATCCAAATGGTACATATATAGAATTTGGCCACAGGTCCCCTTTTCCCTGTTTTCTACTATTTGAAATAATCATGTTCACATCTTTTGAGGTGATTATTCTATTAATACAGTTGTTCTACCCTGCTATTTCTTGCTTTTTTCAGTTTTATAATTATGTCTTAGTTTTCTATTCTCAGTAATTTTGAACATTTTTGCCTGTTTTAACATGCAATATTTTTATAACAGCCATTATTCATACATGACTCAATGAGTGTTTGATGATTATATTTCATATATGTATATAGAGAGATAGATGATAGAAAGACAGAAAGAGAAGTTAAAATCTACCTAATGTAATTTTCTTTGTTCCTCTGTTCCTAGTGATACTTAATTTCCAGTTTATTTACAGAAATTTCCTCCAAGTTTTTTTTTTAAGTAGTAGGCATTTTACCAAGTTTGTGTAAATCTTGAAGACTTACTTAGGCTTCTGCCCTTACATTTCAAAAGGAGATGATTGCGCTCATGTCTGTCCTGCAGAGTGATTGTGTGCATTTCTTTGTTGAACTGGAAATTTCTCCTTATTTCTTGAATTATTTGTGGTTTGCTCCAATATTTTAGTTTTGATAGGCTATGTGTGAGATTTCTAGGGCACACCCACATTTGCAGTAAGATGTGTAGCTTGTATCTATTTGTTCTTCAGGTAATCATTTGTTATTCATTAACATATAACATGTAGCCTACATAGATAGTGCAGGGCAAGAATGAAGATGTGATCGCTTGGGAAGAGTGTACAGCATAAGAAGACAAATTTAAGCCAAGAATAAGATCTAAATGTATATTATTGGTTAAGGAACTGAAGATATTATACAACCAGAATTATAAGGAGAAAATTAAGCAAGTACAGGGCAACAGAACCCAAATAGAAAATATGGCCACCTGGACAAAGATGTTGTTAAATGGCGAAAGAAGAGAGTGGATATTAGTCTAATGTAATATCATGTAAGTGACTATTAAATATGATAAAATGTATTTATACTGGAATTCTAAGGAATATTTTCAGAGGTTGGGTAATTATGGAAAAGGGAAGAATTAGGAACATGAAAAAATGTTAATGAGGAAAAAATTAGAAAAGGAAGAATTTCGAGGAAAGAAGAGTGGAAAAATCAAGAGTTAAAGAAAATACAGAGAAATGAGTGGCTATGGATTTTCATAGCTTTGCATGTTTTGTGATTGGAAATTCAAAGGAGTTTCCATCTTAGAATTTCTTTCAAAAAGAAATTGGAAATAGAGAGTTAAATAGAAAGTTTAATAAAACAGTGAATGTTTGTAAATAATAGAAGAATGATTTAAGAACTGTTAGTGTTCTCAGGGAGGAGAATCAAGTTAATATTAATGAACATAAATTTATAGTTGAATTAGTCCACCCTAGTTGTAAGCTATTTTATGAGGTGATGTTGTAGAGAAAGATTCCATTTTTATTCATCTAAAGCAAGGTAGAGAAGCAAAGACAAGAGAAATAAAAACTTGAGAATACTACTAACAAAAGATAAAAAATATTAGGCTTAGAATCAGCAAAGGCCAGAAACAATGAATCATTAGTCATTATCATAAACAGAAAGTGGAGAGGTCACTAATGATTAAGTGAACAGAAATGGAGATCAAGAGACTAAAGTTTAGGAAGAGGTGAATGAATACTGTATTTTAGAGGAGAAACTGATCCAGGTGTTAAAAATAGGCATACATACTTAGGGAGTTAAAGTGGTATTATCAAAGCCAAGATACTAAAGTAACAAGAGGACAGGGGAGTGAATTGAATAGACCAATAAACATTGAATACATTGGTTATTTGCAAGCAATTCAAAGAAATGAAAGTCCAGAGACTATCTAATCAAAGAGCATGCTTCTTGAAAGAGTGAAGAGGAGGGAGGTTGTGATTGACCTAAGATCCAGATTCTGAGATGCATCTTAGGTGAGTACATGAAAACACTGCCATTCAGAGTGTTTAATAAGCAACATTGTGTCTTGGGAGTACAGTTGATCAGGACAGGTTGCATTGTACTAGGGAGTCAGACAGTATCTAGTCCTCAAAGTTTCACAAAGTTGACCATAAGAAAATTACTGTAAGGTTGATGGTAGTATTGTAGAGGAGAAATGAGATTGTCATTAAAGACAAAGTATTGCTGGGTGCCAGTGGCTCACACCTGTAATCCTAGCTACGCAGGAGGCTGAGATATGAGGATTGTGGTTCAAAGCCAGCACTGGCAGGAAAGTTTGTGCAACTCTTTAAAAAAAATTTATTTTATTGGGGCTAGGAAGGTGGCTCAGTGGTTGAGCGCTTGCCTTGCATGCATGAGGCCCTGGGTTCGATTCCTAAGCACCATATAAGCAAAAAGAAAAAAGCCAGAAGTGGCACTGTGGCTCAAGTGGTAGAGCACTAGCCTTGAGCTGAAGAGCTGAGGGACAGCTCCCAGGCCCAGAGTTCAGGCCCCATGACCGGACCCCCCCCAAAATAATTATTTTATTGTAAAAACACTGTACAGAGGGGTTATAGTTACATAGTAAGGCAATGAGTATATTTCTTGTCCAGCATTGTTACCCTTCCCATTGTTGTTCTCCCACTATCCCTTCCTTCCCCCACCTCCTCACTCCTCCCTCCCCACCGAAGCTGTAAAGTTCATTTCCAACATAGTACCTTGTGAGTATCATTGTTACAATGGGTCATCCTGTGTCCTTGTTTCAGCACTTTGTTATTCTCCTTCTCCTCCCTAAATTAGATAAATGTATAATAAAGATGCAGGGTACCAAAATCAAGTACAGTGACAACAGGAGATATACCATAGGGGGAAGAACATACAAAGGAAACAAAAAATTACACAATACATTAAAAACAACAACAACAAAGAAAGACTTCTTGTGTCCATATCTTGGGGTACATTTTACTTAGCATCATCTTATATGGTCTTATGTACGTAGCTTTTGAGCTTTTCTGCTCATCTGATAAAATTATCCTAGAAATATACTAATTATTGCAAATGAAGGGAACTATGGGACCTATATTTCTTTGGGTCTGGCTTACTTCACTTAATATGATTTTTTCCAAGCCTTTCCATTTCCTAACAAATGGGGCAGTGTCATTCTTTCTGATGGAAGCATAGAATATATATATATATATATATACATATATATATATATGATATATACATATATACATATATACATACATACACATATATATCACATTTTCTTGATCCATTCATCTACTGAGTGGCATCTGGGCTCCTTGGCACAGGCTAAAATTTTCTTAATAGAGACCCAGAAAAACAACAAATCAAAGAAAGGTTGGACAAACAGAATTGTATGAAACTGCAGAGCTTCTGCATGGCAAAAGGACATAGCTAGCAAGATCAGTACAAAGCCCACAGACTGGGAGAAGATCTTCACTAGCCATACAACGGACAAGGACCTCATATCTAAAATATACTTAAAACTCAAAAAATTAAATTCTCCAAAAACAAATCCTCAAAGAAACAAACTCCCCATTAATAAGTGGGCTAAAGACTCAAAGAGAGACTGATCTGAAGAAGATAAAAGAATGGCCAATAGACACATGAAGAAATGCTCACCTTCTCTGGCCATAAAAGAAATGCAAATCAAAACAACATTGAGATACCACCACCTCACCCCAGTTAGAATGACTATACTCAAGAAATCTAATAACAACAGATGCTACAGGGAATGTGGCCAAAAGGAAACCCTACTGCATTGTTGGTGGGAGTGTAAACTTGTTCAATCACTTTGGAAAGCAATATGGAGGTTCCTCAAAAGTTTCCACACAGAGCTCCCCTATGACCCAGCAATCTGACTTTTGGGCATTTACCCAAATGATCACAAGCAAGGCCATACTAAAGCTACCAGCACAACCATCAGAAAAATCCAAAGTTGGCGCTGTGGCTCAAATGGTGAGGTGCTACTCTTGAGCTGAAAAGCTGAGGGACAGCATCAGGCAGCCTCAGAGTTCAGTCCAATGACCGCCAAAAAAAAAAAAAGATTGGAATTTAGGATGTATATATGGGGAATATAGATGGCTGGCAGAGTGGACACAGATACTTCTTGAGTTTTGATTGGGTTATATCCCAGTAAACTTTTTGAAAATTGGAAATATTGTAAGTTGAAAATATGTTTGATATCCTTAGCCCACAGAAAGTCATAACTTAACAGCACAGTACGTTGTAGAGTTTCAAACTGGAAATAGAGGTTTGTTGCTGTATTCATCTAGCCTCACAATTAATAGAGTGCACCAGCTTGAGCAAAGAGAAAAATCTAAAATTCAAAGTATGGCTTCTATGTAACATATGACTTTCTTACCATCATAAAGTTAAAAAATTGTAGTGGAACATTGTATGTTGGGAGATATGCGCGGTGTTAGCTTATATTTATAGGAACTATGGGCAAGGAAGAGTGAGCTGGTTATCACCTTACCAGTGGGATCACACATTTGGGGCTTCTCAGATTTGTATACTATGGTTCACATAAAGAGATTGTAAAGACAGAACAATTTACACATCTTGAGATGGGAAGACCACACTTGGCACACAGTAATGATACAGTGGATGACACCATAGCAATTTTGTTCTTATAATTTTATCCATGTCTTCATTTTTGTGTTCTAACTCACTTCTACACACACACATTATATATACACACCCTTTATTTTGACCTTATTATTTTTATATTTAATCATTCATTTTCGATGTCTTATTCCTACATTAATTTTGTTATTTTCTTTTTAAAACCTGTCTCTGTCTTTCTGACTCTCTGTCTCTCTGTCTCTGTCTCTGTCTCTGTCTCTCTGCCTCTGTCTCTCTCTCTCTGTCTCTGTGTCTCTGTGTCTCTCTCTCTGTCTCTGTCTCTCTCTCAGAAATTCTGGGGATTGAATTTAGGGCCCAGCACTTACTTGATCCATGTCCCAGTCCTTAATTTGTTCTTCTTACATTTCATTGTATCACTTGGTCTTGCCTTCTAGAAGAATGTATTTTGGGAGTTCCAGTTCTTGGATGCAAAAACGTGAGTTATTTGGCAAGTTTAATTTGAAAGGAATAGATAGACATAAAAATAGAAGACTTAGGTCGTACAAAAGGCTACCCGCAGAAGAATTTGATTACAGGATGTTAGCCTCAATTGCAAAGTATTGGCTTGAATGTAATACATTTCATGAAAAGTTTATACTTCCAAAAAGTAATATGAAAGTTATATGGGTCAAAAGATTATGATATTGTCATTAAAGTCCTTGAGACCCAACATTGCCCTGTAATTCTAAAGATAATTGTACATGTTCTACCCTACACTTAGTTTAGTACCTAAGAATTTTAAAAGTGATTTTCAACTTGACAATGTGCCATTTTGAGACTGTCACATTGAGAAAATATAGAGTATGTGAAAATCAAATGGCTTCTAAACTGTACAGACTTCCAATATGCATTGATCAAAAATAATTTCATTGTTTTAAGAGCCATTAAGAATAATGGGGGGAAATGACTTGTGACACTCATTTTTTTCTAAATCCACTTTAGTCTACTACTCTATAACCCATATCCGTCACCGTCAGCATTCAACACATTAACAAAAAGACATGTTGACTGGGAATAGCATTATGAGTAATAGTGAACAGTGAAGCTGTTGGTAAAGTATTTCAGTAAAACAGAGAATTGTTTCTTATCAAACAGACTGAGATCTGTGTATGCAGAGGGTTTCTTGAATTACATGAGCCTAAAAATGGTGGAAATCAATGGAAGAGACTGCAGTTGTTCAGTTTCCTTTGGAGTTGAAGTCAACTCAATATGATGGCTGAATGCAAAAATTTAGAATTGACAACAGGTGTCTTGCCCTCATCGTACATCAAATTGGTGAAAAGAGTTTGGGAGAAGGAATAATGTATAAGCATTCACCCCGGTATCACAGGATATAGAAGCTAGAATACATCAACATTAGAGTTCCACCACTGACAAGGTTTAGATATCGCTAGGGAATCAGGTGGCAATGACCCAGAGTCCTCCCATCTGTGCACTTTTTGCTTCTACTCTCTGGAAAACACACACAGAGCTGGTCTTTTTGAGACTCAATAGCGATATGAGACATTTCTGATGGTTCTCCTTTCCATTTTTCCTTCCTTGCCTTTCTCTTCCCTGACCTTTTATCTTCCCATTTATTTTCCTGCACAAATATTTATTGAACAAGTATTGTGAGCTCAACCGCATTCAAGCCTATGGGTTCTACTTTTATTTCTGAAAAAAATATTATCGATCATGTAGGACACCAATCACTTTTATTTAAAAGGAATGTATAGGATTATAAGGTAAATATCAGCCCTTTTAAATCTGAGAGAGAGAGAAAGAGAGAGAGAATTAAAAGCAGAGCCTGCTGTTTCTACCATGCAATCTTGTATGATTTATGGGAGTATATTATAATGAGAGATTGTTGCTCAGTCTGCAAGGTAAAGAAATTTGTGTAGGGTTGGCTTCATATTTGGTACTTAAAAAATGAGAAAAAGGTATCATTAATCATCCTACTTTCATTTGAATAGTCATTAACGATGCTATCTGAAGTGCCTGCCACAGCTCCTAGGTGCACAGTGGGCCCAGTGACTCCACTTAAACACAATTTCTCTGTGGCTTGTATTGATACACCATACTGCTCTGACAGCTGCTGCAGTCAGTCAAATGCACTCCAGTCAAATGTGAGGTGCTTCATCATTATTTTTGATGTCATGAGGCTTTTACTATGATGTGCATCACATTTGTCCTGATAAACTTGTTTATTATTAATAATCTTGTGCTTCTACTTTAGGTTCTTTATAGCTTAGAGGAATTCCAGACACTTCTTGTATTTTTTTAAATTTTTATGGCATCTTCAGATCCCTTGAGTAAGAAAACAGGGAACATCCTTTAGGTTTGGTCTGGGATATATTAAAGTTATCTTACTTGCTTCTTAATAAACAAAGGCCATTATTTCTCAAAAAAAAAAATAACCGTGATGCCACTAGAAACTGGTTTAGAAGAACAATTTTAAGAAAATATTTTTACATTATGTTTTAATGAAAATATTGAGTATTATGGACAATTTCCTTAATTCATGCTGGTATTAATATTTAATTGGTAGTTCATAATACTGTATTCAACTCTGCAAAAATTGTGCATGATTAATTGCATACCATGTGCTCACTTTTATGTGTTCCTAGATAAAAGTTTCATGGTTTTGGATGCTGACTTAGAAAATGGGAGAGATGAAATAAAGCAGGGATTTTTTTTCTTTTTTTGGATAATAGTCATCTATTGTTTTTTTGTCATTCCTCCTTTTTTATTGTGAAAATACCATACAGAGGGGTTACAATTACATGGGCAAGATAATGAGTACATATCTTATTAAGCATTGTTGCCTCCTCCTTTGTTTCCCCTTCCCATCCCTTCCCATCTCCTCTCTCCCCCTCCCCTCCCCCCGCCCCGCACCGCCCCCCCCCCTCCCCCGCAATAAAGTTGTAAAGTTCGTTTTTTGACATTGGGTTTTGTCCTTATTTGCTCTCTCTGGTCCTGTTTAAAAATCCCCCAGGAGATACACTGTGGAAGGATGGGGTGGGCCTTTTTCTGATATATCACATCAGGAAAATGTGTCAGGGAAAAGGAATGGCTTTGATATAGTGCAGTCTAGGGATTTGAGAATTTGCCAAGAAGCCATTTATGAGTAGGAATAACACTGGTGATAATAGCATTTCTTGAATTTTTAGAATCATGGTGTGCTTCATATCTATAAATTTAGTTAGTACACACACATACACAAACCTTTCACAAATAGTGGGTCATGGCTTCTGATTTTCAGATGAGGAGGAAATCAAGGCATTTTACTGCTTAAGCAACTTGCTGGATCATCTTGTAGTAAGTGCACGAAAGAATGTCAACACAGGCAGTTAGGGTATGCAAGGGCAAGTCTCCCTTCTCTGCTTCTTGTTCTCTTGTCTCCAAGTCACTAGTTTCATTTTCACTGCCTTCCATTGTTCTCTTGGGGTGAGTCCCTTTTGCAAACCATTACTGTGTTTGCTTTCTTCCCTTGTGTTTTCTTCTATTACGTCCTTTTGGTGTAGTGTAATATTTCTAGGTTTAGCCTCAGAAGTAGGGTTTGCTGTGGGGGAGGGACATACTCTGGATGTTGGTATAATATGGGGAGGGGAAGGAAAAGAAACAAATTATTTAAATAGGGATACAAGTGAACCCATTGCAACAATCAGATGTACAAGAAGCTATGTTGAAAAACGAACCTTATAATTTAGGTGTGTGTGTGTGGGGGGAGGAGGAGTAGAGTTGAGGAGGTGGGAGGGGAAACAAAGGAGGAGGCAACAATGCTTAATAAGAAATGTACTCGTTACCTTACTCATATAGCTGTAACCCCTCTGTACAGTATTTTCACAATAAAAAACTTATTTTTTAAAAAAAGAAGTAGGGTTTGCGTTTAACCCATTTATGCTTCTGTTCTTGTCAGTTTCTTTAAACTGTTGAACAATTTGAAGAACCCTGTATGGTCAAAGTAGCTGGTTGGGTGCAGAGATCTATACTTCTTACATAACACTCTGACTGTGAGGTAGATATTTTTGTTATCACACACTCTTCAGGTCCTGGGAAGACTTGTATCTGGTTCTTCCCATGGGAGGTAAGGAAATGGGCTCTGAGATTTCTGGCAAGTGAATCTGGCCTGGTTCCAGCCATGGACATATATGTATGGATATGTATGCATATACACATGCATACATATGTGTTTTTTAGATATGCATGCATATCTATGCATATATATTAGATATATGTTATTGACTAATGTTCACCATGAGGTGTCTTTTTACTATTTATTTATCTATTTATTTATTTATTTATATTTGCCTGTTCTGGGGCTTGAACTCAGGGCCTGGGCACTATCCCTGAGCCTTTTTGTGCTCAAGACTAACGTTCTACCACTTGAGCCATAGCGTCACTTCTGGCTTTTTCTAAGTAGTTTACTGGAGCTAACCCCGCTGTACATCACCTTGATAATGAAATTAAATTAAAAATGCTGATTACAAAAAAAGTGTCTCACAGTCTTTTCTGTCTCATCTGGCTTTGAACCATGATCCTCAGATAGCAGCCTCCTGGGTAGCGAGACGTACATGCATGAGCCCCCTGTGCCTCGCCTGAAGTTTCTTTTCCTTTCCCTAGGACTCATCACAAGTCTTCAAGATCCACACTCCTGCTTTCACTTACTCACGTAAGCCAGCAGATGTCTAAGCCAGGTGGAAAAGGGTGAGTAGTGACTAAAGGTGAGTAAACACCACTTCACCAAGATTTTCTACAGATTTCTCTTTGAGGAAATTTTCCTGTGAATAACTCACAAGCTAGAGCATATAGTCTAGTGGTTCTATAGGCTTACTCTTGAAGTACGATTTGATTACTGCCTTTGTCACTGTCAACGATAATTTAACTCTATAACAGCTACTTTGTGTGTGTGTCACATGATTTAGCCTTCAAAATAACTTTGTGGTAGAGGTATTATCCTCATGTTACAGATGAGCAAACTGAGGCCCAGAGAGGTGCTACAAACCTCCAAAAGTGCACACAGCAAATGAACAGCAGAGCGATCATTGGAGCCCAAGGAAGTTAATTAACAGAACCCATGCTTTTAAAAACCATGCCGCTGTGCCTCCCAATAGGACTACTAAATTAATGTATGCAGATTATTGTCTCATTACTTAAAACACTATTTGAAAAATTCTTATTATTTTTGTTTCATTGTAATTTTTATCATTTTAAGAGATGAGATTAGAAGTTCTTCCATTTCTTCAAAATTTGCTTAGTAATAGTAGGATTTTTTGCTATAAACAAAAAACTATCTTATCGGGTGACAACTCTTTAAACTTAATCTTGTTTTCCTCAGGATAGAATATCACTGTGCTTGGAGCATGTGTGTTGCTGGCAGCTGGTAATAAAGTCTTCATAGCAATTCCTTTCTCATCTATCTTTTTATTTAGCTGCTTCATTGAGGTGACTCAGAACCCTGTATTTAGGGCAATTTACTTTTACACATAATTTGCAAACTAAACACTCTTTTTTATTGAAAAGGTGATGAGCTGGGGAGTTACAGTTACATAGGGAAGGCAATAAGTACATTTGTTTTTAATCATTGTAACCCCATCTCTATCTCCTGCTTATCCCTCCCTGTCCCCCCACCAAGTTGTAATGTTCATATCCCACACAGCGTCAAGTTAGGATCAATGTTGCTGCGGTTCATCCGTTGTTCTGCTGTTTCCGTGATTCTCTTTCCCTTTCCCATATTGCATTGTCTATTATGCAAAACGTGAGGTCTAAAAAATAAAAACTAAGAGAGGGCTGGGAAGGTGGCTCAGTGGTAGAGCGCTTGCCTTGCATGCATGAGGCCCTGATTCAATTCCTCAGCAACACATAGGCAGAAAAAGCTGAAAGTGGCACTGTGGCTCAAGTGGTAGAGCAGTAGCCTTGAGCTGAAGAGTTGAGGGACAGCGCCCAGGCCCAAGACTGACAACAAAACAAAACAAAAAACTAAGAGAAATGATGAAAGAAAAAATAGAGAAAAAGAATGGACTACATACAGGGTCTAATGAGAACCTCTGGTTTCCAAAATCTGAAGTTCATGTTAATATGCTTCATTATATATAGTCCTATCTACCAAGCACTTGGGTTATTGAGAACCCCTGTTAAGAATATCATATACATATTCTAGTTCTTACAACTAAGGGAGATCATGCAACCTGCTTTTCTGGCTTACTTCACTTAATATAATTTTTTCCAAGTCTTTCCATTTCCTTATGAATGAAATGTTATTCTTTCTGATGGAAGCATAGAATTCCACATTTTTTTGATCCATTCATCTACTGAGGGGCATTTGGGTTGGTTCCATATCTTGGCTGTGGTAAATAATGCTGCAAGGAACACCACTCTACCACTTTGAGCCACAGCACCACTTCCAGTTTTTGGTGGTTAACTGGAGATGAATCTCACAGGACTTTCCTGCTAAGGCTAGCTTTGACCTGCAATCCTCAGATCTCAACCTCCTGAGTAATTAGGATTACAGTGTGAGCCGCCAACACTGCTTGCCTGCCTGCCTTCCTCCCTCCCTCCCTTCCTGCCTGCCTGCCTTCCTGCCTTCCTGCTTTCCTGCCTGCCCTCCTGCCTTCCTGCCTTCCTTCCTTCCTGCCCTCCTTCCTTCCTTCCTTCCTGCCTTCCTGCCCTCCTGCCTTCCTGCCTTCCTGCCCTCCTACCTTCCTGCCTTCTTGCCTTCCTGCCTGCCTGCCTGCCTGCCTGCTTGCTTTCCTTTGTGCAGGACCTGGGACTTGAACTCAGGGCCTGGCCACTGTTCCTGAGCTTCTTTGGCTCAAAGCTAGCACTCTATTATGTGAGCTAGAGTGCCATCTTTGGCCTTTTCTGAGTAGTTTATTGGAGATAAGAGTATTATGGATTTTATTGCCCTGGCTGGCTTGGAACCGTGATCCTCAGATCTCAGCTTCCTGAGTAGCTAGGATAACAAGTGTGATCCACCAGTTCCCAGCTAACACTGCTTTTTTTGTATTTAGTTGACTTACACATTTCTCGGACTCATCCTAGTAGTAATTATGTAGTAAGCTTTGCCTTAACCATGTTGCTTTTACTGTCATTTCTTGTCTTTACCTCTTGTTCACTCATTCTAGTTTTTATCACTAGCTTATTATGCAGCTAGTTATTACACTCATACATTTCCAAAGCACTCAAGAGCCCATTTTTAAACTTTTACAGCCCAAAGTTACTACCATCATAATAAGGAAAAGAATAAAAACAATGTAAACCAGCTGATACCTACTGAGCTGTTATTTGTAGGCAGTGGACAGAAGTGAATGCTGACTTCTCTTGGAGGAAGAAATAAATGAGCAGGGGCCTGAGGTCAGGGGAGGAAGTACCAACATCTATAGTTAAGTTTTGCAAAGAGACATAAATCATGCAGGTAATCGGATGTTCCTGGAAGTGGGAGTGTGACTTGGATTATGTGATTGATGACATTAAGGCATTCTCTTGTGTTGTGAGGATTCAGAAAATTAGAACTCTATACTATGCAAAATAGTCTAGAAAGGAGGCTATGAGGGCAGATTGATTGAGAAAGATGATTAGTAGAAACAGCAGACTGAGTAGAGGAGGAAGTAGAGGGAGAGAAGGTACATGGTCCAGCATTTTTATCATTCTATTGCATGGAGGTCCTGTGCTTGGTTACAGGAAGAGTCATTTGCTTGGGCTTCTGGAGGAGTTGTTCTGTCAAATAACATGGCCTGAAGAATGAGATGGAAGCTTAGTAAACCACTCTGACTTTCTATTCTGAAATTCAGACTATTATTACTAATATTTTTTTCTAGGTATTTGTTGTGAGTCAGGCAAGTCAATATTTTTAGAACTAAAAGCATAGCAAAAGACTACATGACTAACCAATTTAGAGTCTATAGAAGTGGTAATTGGAGTTGGAAGACCACATTAAATATCTCTTACTTATAGGAAGAAATGTTACCTGTTCTGAAAAGGTGGCTCTGTGACTGTGTACTTTAAAATTAGCACATGTTGCCATTCTAAGGGATTTATATCACAGTATCATTTTCAAAACAAATATTTTTTCTAATGCTTTCCACTTCAGTAATACCATAGATTTTCCCCCCCTCCTTAATAGATATGAAAAATCTACTTCTATTTGACTATCACATCTTAATCTCGGCATTACAATTGTAAAATCAATAGCCTATCAGTCTGACCACCCTTCGTCCTAAGTATCTCAGAGAACAATGAAGTGTAATATGTAAGAGTTTTCTATGGCTGACTGCAGACTCTCCGCAAAGAACTTTGAGAAGTTGCTACGAAGGAAGAAACATTTCCCTTCACCAATTAGCAAATACCGATTCCATTATAAATATATATGCATGTTGACCTTTTACTTTGTTTTCCAGAATACAAATTCAGTAGAACTCCCACCTAGGCACACATGCTGTGATAGTATTTTGGGGCACTGGAACACAAATGGGGACATCAATCTACCCACTTCATTTCAGATCCCCTGTATGGAGCCTTATTGCTGAATCCTCTGTGATACTGGAGCAGAGCTCATGCCAGCCAGAGGGCCTGGGGTTTAAAGATTTCTTCATAGTGGAGCTCTGTAAGCTTAAATGATAAGGTTAGAATCTTGGACAAATAAAACAAATGCTGAGTGGCTTATAATGTCTTCCCCCTTTGACTTGTAAAACAAATACGCCTGCATTGTGAGACCCTGGGTATATTGAAACAGGCTTACACAATGCAGTTGCTAAGCTCACAAAACAATAACAAAAACAAAACCCCAAATTGCTTTTATTTCTCACGGACAGGAAAGTCTACTTTTCATTTGTGCAATCTTGAAAGCCCCCTTTAAATAGAATACTGTCAATAAAAGCAGAAATTGAGAGACTGAATAACAGAGCACTTACACTTAGAAAGGTGCTTTCAGATTCCTTGTACCAAATTTTATTCTGTACGTTCAACAACTGCAGCATGATTTTTTTGTCTTCACAGACATCCATGCAAGAGTCTTGCTCATCCTTTGTATTACTCAGCCATGACAAAACCTGAGTCTAATCAGCTTAGAGGTGAAATGGTTATTTTGTTTTGGAGTTTTAGAGATTGCTGTCTGTAGTTGCTTGGTCCCACCATTTTGAGTCTGTGGTGGAGCAGAATATTACTGCAGGGAACTGCACAAAACCATTCTCTTGGTGGCTAGGAAAAGGAGGGATAGGGGGCCAGAGGTGTCTGGACTCTCAATGTCTCTTTCAAGGTTATTTCCTCAGTGACCTCACTTCCTCCCATTAGGTCCTACCTCCTAAAGTTTCTACCACCTTACAGTTCCATTATGTCATGGGTAGCAACCAGTCCTTCAATACACAGGCTTTTAGAAAACATATAATATCTAAACTGTTATATCCTTGTAATTGTATATTTCATCTATAATTCTTCCTGTAGTCCTGCAAGTAAGATTTTATTTACCAGCTTTTAGCAGCAGAAACAGAATCTAGAGAAATCAAGTAGAAATTCTAGGTTCAAATTCTGATACCCCAGAAATTCTCAGTGTAATCTTGAAGAGTTCCTTAATGTAGAGAAAAAGAAATGTTTTATCATTAGGGTCATGGTTGAGGTATGTTCCCCAAAAGATATATTTATATGAGAAAAACATACACATTTATTTAATATGTCTTATGTGACATGAGAGCCTTCAGAAATCAAGAATCAAATAAACAGAAGAGTCCTGATGTGGTGGTGTATGCCCATAATTCCAGCTACTTGGAAGATAGAAGGAGGATCAAGCCCTGAATCTTGATTGGGCAGAAGCACAAAGATCTTTCTGAAAAAACAAACTGAAAAAGGCAAAAAGACTGAAGAAGGGAGGGGAGTTGAAGTGGTAGAACATTTGCCTAGCAAGATGAAGGTTCGAAGTTCAATCCCCAGTGTTACCATCAAAAAAAAGAAAAAGAAAAAGAAAAGTAGTAGAAGTAAGACTTGGAGAAGAAGGAAACGAAAAAGCCTGTGTATTTTATGTGATTTTCATGGGACTATCAACTTCATCAAATAGCATAAAAAGAAGTATGGTTAGCCAATGAAGGAATGAACTGATGGTCATATTTACCAAGGCCTTACTGTTCAGATTCTTCTTTGTATCCCTGTGTCTTCGACAATACGGCCCTTCTTCAGAGTACAGAGTGTGTACCTCCCACATATGGGGGAAGGCAGTTAAAGTTTTATGGCCTGCTTCAGGAGAGAAAGTCAGGGAATGATTTTGAGTTTTATGATCTACTTTAGAAACAAATAGTGATGGGAAGGTGAGAGTTACCATTCAATTTCTGATGTTTTCTCAAGTGACACATATTTGGGAGTAGCATATTCTGAACCCCACCATTATATTCTTTGGGCATTAACTTGTTTTCTCATAACATGTGGACACAAATATAAACTACCTCTTAGGTTTATTGTTAATGATATGAATATACATACATATACAGAGGCACTAAAACAGTTCTTCAAATACTAAGTATTGTAGTGTTTTTATTACTATAACAACATGATAGTTGAGTGTGTTGTTTCTTTCCTAAATGTCTGAAAAACTTTTCAGTAAAATCATTTTTTTTCTTTTAGATATCTGAGATAGTAGAGAATAAAACAAAAATAAAACCATTGTTTTCTAGGAGATCTCATCCTAACAGAAATGGTGAATTTACAAGGAATATAAATAAAATATGTAATATGTTATAGGATGGAAGTACTTTAGAGACAAGAATGGACAAAAGAGACAGAGAGTCAGAGTGTGCATGAGGAGGTAAAGGAATGAGTCAAGTGGATAGCTGAGGGAGCAATCTTCTTGACTATAAGGGCAAATAGTCCAACACTGATGCACTTGGCAAATCAGAGGAGGAACAAGATGTTGTGTAAGGCAGGAGAAAGGGAGTAAGCTTTTATAGGAAAGGAGGTAAGAAAGTTAAAAAGGGAGTCAGACTCTACAGAGTCTTGAAGGGCATTGTAAAAGCATTGGTTCTTAAATTGGCTGAGATAGATATTGGAAATTTTTCTTGTAAGTTTTCCTAGATTCCTAGTGGACACAGTGTTGTGATTCCTAGTGAGAAGTACGCAGGCCAATTAAGAGACTATTGTAATAATATAACAAGATGTACTGGGGTTTGGGCTGGAATGGTAGGTAGTACTGGAATTGGTGAGAAGTGGGTCCTGTCTGGCTATGAATGTTTGATACAGTTGGGTTAGGATTTGTTGTTAGTTAAGGTGAGATATTAGTATTTTATGTATAAGAAAGAAACAGAAGAGTGAAAGTTTATGTCAACATTTTTGGTTTGAACAACTACAAAAAATGAAGCTACTTTCACTAAGAAAGATTGTTGAACAAGACTTGGGGAGCAGGATCATTTTAGGAGTTCCATTGGGCTGCTGTGTGCTTCAGATGCCCATTTTCTTTTCTTTCTTTTTTATTGTGAAAATACTGTACAGAGGGGTTACAATTACATGAGCAAGATAATGAGTACATTTTTATCAAGCATTGTAACCTCTTCCTTTGTTTCCCCTTCCCATCCCATCCTCCCCCCACCCCCCACCAGCCCTCCTCCCCCCTCCACCAAAGTTGTAAAGTTCGTTTTCGACATGCCGACTTGTATGTCTCATTGTTGCAACGGGTCCACCTGTATCCCTATTTAAACGATTTGTTTTTCCCTTCCCCTCCACAAATTATACCAACATCAAATACAGTGAAAACAGGGGTTATACTGTGGGGGAGGGACATACAAAGCAACAAAGAAATCATCTTATAAATGTGTTAGAAACAATCGCATGAAAGAAAAAACATTTGAATACATATCTTAGCGTTCATTTCCCTAACATCACCTTATCTGACCTTTTCTGCTTGACTCAGACATATACTAGTTATTGCAAATAAGGGAAACCATGGAACCTATGTTTCTTTGGGCCTGGCTTACTTCACTTTATATAATTTTTTCCAAGTCTTTCCATTTCCTAACAAATGGGGCAATGTCATTCTTTCTGATGGAGGCATAGAATTCCATTGTGTATATAGACCACATTTTCTTGATCCATTCATCTACTGAGGCAGATGCCCATTTTCATGTGGATATCTTGGGTGGCTGTTTGAAGTTGAGAAACTAGCTCTTGGTTGAAACTAAAGAAGCCATTAGCATATAAGCAATATTTATATCCTGGGACTGGTTCAAGCAAGTGAGTGTAGAGAGAAAATAAACACAGTCTAGGGTCTAACTCTGGGGTTTCTCCTTGGCCAAAAGGATAAAATAAAACACAGAAGGAAATTCCTGTTGAATTATGAGAGTCAGGTGAGTGTGGTATTTTAGAAACTATGCCAAGGATGAGCCAATGATCAGCTGTAACAAATGCTACTGGTAAGATAAATACGATGACTGAGAATTGACTATTGGTTTTTGTAATAAAGATGTTATGTTGGCAATGATAAAAGCAAGAAGGATTTTAATTGGGTTGAGGAAGCCAAAAACAAAACAAAACAAAACAAAGCACAAGAAGCTACATATATAGCAAAACAAAAACAAAAACAAAACCCAAATTCAAAGTAATGGAAAATAATGACTATGATAATTAATGCAAGAGAGGGCACAACCGTTTGACTCATGGTCTTAAGCAGACGAGATTTGACAACTTTTACAAAACAAAGAAGTTCATTTTGGG
This sequence comes from Dipodomys spectabilis, assembly GCF_019054845.1. Classification (NCBI taxonomy): domain Eukaryota; kingdom Metazoa; phylum Chordata; class Mammalia; order Rodentia; family Heteromyidae; genus Dipodomys; species Dipodomys spectabilis. The sequence goes on along the minus strand of NW_024870720.1, from coordinate 24,020,343 downwards.
TAGAAATAGTGACAGTTAATTCATAGTAATGAGAGAAAAATAAGAGAGAATAAGACGGCAAAAGGATAAGTAGAGTTAAAACTTGTAAAAGCCAGGCTTTAATAATTTTGTTTTTTTCCTGTTGGGGAAAATAAGAAGGAAGCTTAAGCAAGAAGGATGAGCTGTGAATTCCAGAGTCCTGTGGTGAAGACATAGTTATACAAGGATGATGAAACTGCCATGATTGTCCCAAGGACAGTAGTACCTTGACTGTCAGGGTGAAGGGCTGACTTATCTATAGTTGCAGATTTGATAGTCCCACTTGACACTTGGCAATAGAGATGGAGATGACAGAGAGTTAGTG